>NC_089821.1:48833897-49140326 GCF_035046505.1 Tiliqua scincoides
TTTTACAAGAACGATTAAAGAACAAACTATTTAATGTATGAATGAAATTCTCAGCTGACTAATCTCTGTATCATGACCAAAGAGTAGTTAGACTTCATTGGCTGACTCCTACAAACTGCAAGCAGAGATCTGCTTGGAAAAAGGAGCCTTTCTACTGTAGACCCCCCCCCCCGGTCACTTCAGAAGATTACAGGACTCTTCAAAATGGCATGGATGTTGGAACTGGGAGAGCTAGCACAACCAAGGGAGCAATTTCCTCTTGAGAAAGTGCACAAGCTCCAGCTCCATGATCTCACCATTTTCTATTCCAATCCTCACTTGCAGCGAACTCAAAATCTTGATTGCTTCTTTTTATCAGTTCAGGGCTTCAATCTTTGCCTCTGTGCCTACCAATGACTTTAAAACTGGTGAGCTGCTCCGATTTGCTAGCAGTCACTCAACTCTACTGACTTCAGATCTGCCACATAACAACCTCCAGTTGCTCTGGTCTTATATACCTGTTGTATGTTTTGTTTTGTTTTTCTCCTCCTGCAGGCTTTCCTTCAGCTTAGGTTATCAGCCCTTCAGTTTCCAGTTCCACTCCCTTCACCCTAAGTTATCTCCTAATTGGCCTCTCCTCCAGTGCTTTTTAATTCTCAGGGCCAAAAGATGCTGACCATTGCCTGAAGCCAGAATCACTCCTTAGGTTTTTATTTAGACTGTTTACTAAAAAGTCAAGTCTGTAATGCAATTGGTGTGACTTCTCCCAGATGCTGCCTTCATTTCTGAATCACCTCACAAATTAATTAACTGAGAGGGGAAAGCTATTGAACTAAGGGAGGAAAAGCCTATCTACCCTTAAAAAGCAAAGTCCAGAAAATCTTCACTATGTTATTGTTGGAGAGGGTAAAAAAATATAGGTATTGGCAACCTTCAGTCTCGAAAGACTATGGTATCGCGCTCTGAAAGGTGGTTTTGGCACAGCGTCTAGTGTGGCTGAAAAGGCCAATCCGGGAGTGACAATCCCTTCCACACCGGGAGCAAGTGTAGTCTGTCCCTGGTCTGTCTCCCTGGCTATGGGCCTTCCTTCTTTGCCTCAGACTGTTGGCAAAGTGTCTCTTCAAACTGGGAAAGGCCATGCTGCACAGCCTGCCTCCAAGCAGGCTGCTCAGAGGCCAGGGTTTCCCACTTGTTGAGGTCCATTCCTAAGGCCTTCAGATCCCTCTTGCAGATGTCCTTGTATCGCAGCTGTGGTCTACCTGTAGGGCGCTTTCCTTGCACGAGTTCTCCATAGAGGAGATCCTTTGGGATCCGGCCATCATCCATTCTCACGACATGACCGAGCCAACGCAGGCGTCTCTGTTTCAGCAGTGCATACATGCTAGGGATTCCAGCACATTCCAGGACTGTGTTGTTAGGAACTTTGTCCTGCCAGGTGATGCCGAGAATGCGTCGGAGGCAGTGCATGTGGAAAGCGTTCAGTTTCCTCTCCTGTTGTGAGCGAAGAGTCCATGACTCGCTGCAGTACAGAAGGGTACTCAGGACGCAAGCTCTGTAGACCTGGATCTTGGTATGTTCCGTCAACTTCTTGTTGGACCAGACTCTCTTTGTGAATCTGGAAAACGTGGTAGCTGCTTTACCGATGCGCTTGTTTAGCTCAGTATCGAGAGAAAGAGTGTCGATTTAACCCATTTCTGCCCAACCCACAGGTGTAGGCATTTGATCCCTATTGCATATATGCAACATTGGGCAGAAATGGCTTAAAAAACCAAGGTATCCTGAACTAGCAGAGCATTGCTGATAGAAACTGATAGCCATGCTGTTCTAATTTTTAATAGCCAATTAAGCTTATCTGTCTTTTTTGGGGGGGAGGGGGGATGACTATAACTTCTAAACTGTTTCAGAAGTGCTTAGGTCTTGTGTGAGGGAAGAGGGGGAAGCACGCTATCACAGGCAAGTACTGTACGGTAACATAGGCCAACACACATTTTGCTTCCTTAAACATTACACAATTCCTGGGTATATTTGGGGTGCCGATTCCAAAAATGGCATCCGTTTTGCCCTATCAGGTCTAGTTTTGGAGATATAGTATAGCCTCATTAGTGAATGGTTCAAGCAGCTTCCTCATGAAGCCATGGTTTAGGCTTCCTCATGTAGCTTGGTGACTGTTCTTCCACCACAGAATGCAGTGCGTGCCCTATTGGCATGGCTGCACCAGCCAGTTATTGCTCAGAGTGATATTACCATCCCAGGAGCCCAATATCTTTGTAAATTAAAGGGAATGTTTTCTGTCAGGCCAGGCTGACATTGTTGATCTTCTTTACTAAGATCTCTCACTGCACATATACAAACTTATTTTTCTGAAACAGGTTATCCAGGTTATGCTCAGGTTCTTTGCAGTGGTGCTAAATAGCTTTTTCACAAGTTCCAGTCTTTATAGTAACTTTTTTTCTGTTCTCTCTATACTGTATTTCATTACGGTGAACAGTGCTGGGAGGGCATTACAAGGGCGGGGAGTGGAATGGGCAGACCACGGAGGGTGTGCAGGATCAATAGTGGAATCCCCAGTCTCATTATTTATATATTGGGGTTGTGGCACGAAAAAGGTTGAAGAGCACTAGTCTGCATAATTTCAAAAAGAGAACTACGTCTTTCTGGAACATTTTCCTTCAAATCTGACGTGGATATATTCAGGTACTTCTCCAGTAGATCCAGCAGGGTCAGTGTGGTACCTCTGGGAAGCTTCTCAGAGGTGCCACACTGACTCTGCCTGGAAGTACTGAGAAGAGAAAGGGAATTCACACCACATGTGGGTTGTGGGTGCTTGGGTGTCTCACACGGTGGTGGCGCTTTTCGAAAGACTCTGGTGGGGAGGCTCTGCCTCACCTGCCTCCTGTGTGTGGATTGTGGGTGCTTGGGAGGCTCCCATGGCAGCTTTGCTTTTCGAAGGACTCTGGTGGGAAGGCTCTTCCTCACCCTGCCTCCCCATTCACTGCACATCCCTGATTCACATGAAAGCTCCGGACCCCCCAAGTCCACCTGTTCCCTCTCCCAGGCTCCTCCCAGCCTCAGGTGAGGCAGCGTCCAGGCATGGCCTGAGCATCACCACTGAATGCTCCAGGTGTACTTAAGAGCCCAGGTGCAGCAGGGACAGGGAGGACCCTGAAAGCGGCCACACTCAGTGGCCACCTGCTCGTCCTCTGCGAAGGTTCTATCCTCCCTCCCTTTAAGGACATGCCCTCCTCCAGTAGCTGTAGCATCCCTGGTGGGCTAAGCATTACTGCGCATGCGCACTCTCCTCGAAGAAGCAGCAGCCCATTGATAGGACTTGGCCACAGTGCCAGCGATCAGGCTGACGTCATCACGGGAAGGCTTTCGCTCAAAGGGCTGCAGTCTTACTGGTTCTCAGACACGACTTCCGGTACCCAAGTGAAGTTGGTAAACTAGTCATGTGAGGTGTGCTCTGTGTGACGTCTCCCTCCGGCTTGGCTGGGAGCTGATTTGCATGTTTAGACAAGGCAGCCAATAAACGCGTCGGAGGAGCGAGGCCACGCCCGAGGCAGAGTTAAGGAGGTTAACCCTCGCCTGGCCACAGCACCCCCACTAGCGCCTCCCTGGCAGGAGAGCAGAATCTATGTAGCGATGGATGCAAATGGCGCCAGCAGGGCTGAGCGCTTCTTTTTCTTGTCCTGCTTCTTGAGTTTGTAGCGGGCTGGGCCTTTCAGAGGTCTGCACGGCAGGAGAAACAGCAGTGGGAGAGGCTGGACTGACTGCAGCTTCTGCCCAGCCCACAGGTGTCTGTCTACCTTTTGTTCCTGTTGCGTATATGCAACGTTGGGCAGAAATACCTTTAAAGCTAGTGATTTAAACAGGGGGGGGGGTTCCTTGAAAGTCTGCTAGTTTGGACTGAAAAAGGGTCCTTTGCACCCAAATAAAAAATATTTCTATAAATACAATAAAATAATATAATTATAATAAAACTATAAAATAAAATATAATATACATTTGGGTGCAAAGGACCCTTTTTCAGTCCAAACTAGCAGACTTTCAAGGAAACTTCCTTTCCTTTAAACTTTGTTTCTCAAACTGGGGGTCGGGAACCACTAGGTGGGTGGCGAGCAATTTTAGGTGGGTTCTCATTCATTTCAATGTTTTATTTTTAATATATTAGACTTGATGCTACCACGGAATGTGACTGCATTTGGGAAAATGTGACAGATCTGTACTTTTAACAAGCTACTATGTATATTCTTTGAACAATGGTAGTCAATGGGACTTACTCATGGGTAAGTGTGGGTAGGATTGCAGCCTAGGACTGTGAAAAATTTTCCTGCTTGTTGATGTCACTTCTGGTGGGTCCTGACAGATTCTCATTCTAAAAAGTGGGTCCTGGTGCTAAATGTGTGAGAACTGCTGCTTTAAAGGAAAGGAATATTTTATATAAATTTTTTTTTATATATGGGTGCATATACATATGCATGCATACCCATATATATATATACAGTAGAAGCTCTTTAAGTTGACCACCCAAGGGACTGGAGGAATTGGTCAACATAGGGAGGAGGTTAACATGGGGGGGGGGGGGAGGGAAAGGCATTTAAATATTATCATGTTTAGCTCCCAGGACAACAAATGCAAGGCCAAGTTATTATTTAGATTGGATTTTTAAAAAGTTTTATTGCAGATATCAATGAGAATTGATCCTCTTGTGATGCTTACTATTTATATCATCTATATCTATATCAAGAGACAGAGAATAAACAGCCCACAATCAGTGTTTAAAAAAAACAACCCTGAAAATTCATAAGCTTAAAAAAATTGTAAGTTTAAAAAAAAAAAACGGTTTCATAGCAGACAGGCAGACCAATGCTATCCCTTGCCGGCCTATAGCATGTAGCATGTTACATAGCCCCAACAGCTAAAAAAACAAAAACACTTTTTTACTTAGGCTGCCTGGCTTCCACTGGGTCTCCTCAGATTCACTAAATGCCAGAAGGTGGTTGATATGGTCCCTCACTAAAAGCTGTTGAGAAAACTCCACAGTCAGGGAATAAGAGGACAGGTCCTCTCATGGATTGGGAACTGGTTGAGGACCAGGAAACAGAGAGTGGATGTCAATGGGCAATTGCCAAAAAAAGTGGAGTGAGGTGGAAAGTGGAGTGCCTCAAGGATCTATCCTGGGACTGGTGCTTTTCAACATCTTCATAAATGACCTGGAAACAGGAATAAGCAGGGGACAAGTTTGTGGATGACACTAAACTTTTCTGAGTGGTGAAGACCAGAAGGGTTTGTGAAGTGCTCCAGAAGGATCTCTCCAAACCGGGAGAATAGGCAGCAAAATAGCAGTTGTGTTTCAATTTAAGTGTAAAGTAATGCACTGGTGATCAGAACCAAAGTGAAAGGACAGTGCCTTCACTATGCACAAGCAACCTCATGTCCCTTACAACTTGGTACATGTCCAGGTACAATTGGCAGCCGGCACAGGTCTGTTGGCTATGTGCAGTGTGCCCACCTATAAAAACCCTTTTGCACACGCGCTAGCAGGTATAGGGGATTGTCGCATGGCTTCTTGCTTTTCCAAGATGGGACAAACCAGACAAAACACAGACCCACAGTATCACGTTCAGTGGGTAACTTATGGAAGGTAAATTAATACTCTGTGCAATGGTCGAAGTGGTCAAGATACAACTTTCGGAGGTGGTCAATATAGAGAGGTTGGTCTCCCATAGTGTATATGCAGTGTCTGTCCATACTGTGAAAATTAGGTCAACTTAAGAGGTTCTACTGTGTGTGTATATATATATACACACACAGTATGTGTGCGTGTGCATGTGTGTGTGTATATATATCAGTATCAGTTGGCAACCTTCAGTCTCGAAAGACTATGGTATCGCGCTCTGAGATATATAAAAACAAGGCAAATTAAGGTTCTACTGTATGTATATATATATACACACAGTATATATATGTGTGTGTGTGTATATATATGTATGTATATGTATACACACAGTATATGTATATGTACACACACACATGTATACACACACACACATAAACAATTCAAATTAAAACCATTAACCAAACATTGAGATTTAATGCCACCCAAAAAATACCCCAAGGGAACAGCAAGCGCTCCTTTCAACCAGCAAGCAACGTCTCCTCTCCTCTCCAGCCCAACCCATTCCCCCTCCTTGCACCTGACTTCCCCCTCCCCCTATGACTTCCTGCCACCATGAGAGTCCAACCAGAGCCGGAAGTGACTAAGAGCCTGCCACTCTCCTCCCGATACAGTCCTTTTCGAGATATCGCGAGAGTAGCGCCTTGTTTCTGTAGACTCAGGAAATCTCGCGAGACCGCTCTCTCTTTCTTTTGGATCCGGGCAAGATGGTAGGTGCTGCTGCAGCGTGGTGGGTCTCTGGCTCTGGGGCTGCCGGCCTGGGTGACTGAGACGGTGTGGAGGAGTCTCCACCGAAGCCGGCAGGCCTGTGGATGGAGGCGGCGAGGGGAACCTCCAGCCCGGCCTGTAGCGGGGAGCCCTGCAGCAGCAGCAGCAGCAGCAGCAGCAGGGCTCCGTCGAAGGCGAGGACCAAGCGGTGGCAGGCGCTGTGTGCTGAGGCGCCGTCTTTGGCTCTCTGCTGAGGCGACGCTGCCTGCGCCCGGCCTGCCTTGGAGGTCGTTGGCAGCCCGGCTTTCCCTTCGTGGAGAGCACGTGGCTTGCGGCAGCGCTCCCTCCGTGTGCGCTGGGTGGGAAGGCAGGTGAGGCAGAGCCTCCCCACTGGAGTCTGAGCAGGGAGGTGCAGTGGATGGGGAGGCAGGTGAGGCAGAGCCTCCCCACCGGAGCCCTTCGAGAAGCACTGCCTCTGTGGGAGGCACCCACAACCCATGGGACTCTAGTGGGAAGGCTTTGCCTTACCTGCCTCCCATGCATGGGGTTGTGGGTGCTTGGGTTCCTCCCACAGTGGCAGCGCTTTGCGAAGGACTCCAGTGGGGAGGCTCTACGTCACCTGCCTCCCCACCCACTGCACATCCTGTACACACAAACATCAGGTGCAATGGGAGCAGTACTGTAGAAGTGCACATCAAAATATGGCATTGCCATGCGAAATTGTTAATTGGCAATTTGTTTTGAAACGGTGGTCCAACTTTGTGTGTGTGCCATGGCCTCAATATATAAATTGTTTTTTCTCAATGTTTGTCCTCCACTGTACCACTTCACATGGTCCATCCATTCGAGTATCTGGTGATGACATCATTGCCAGTTACTTCTGGGTTGGGAAGCCAGATGTGATGTGACAAATGCCATTAAGAGTCTCAGGGTGGACAGGAAGACTTTTTCAAGCATGGGAAAGTATGCTTTGGAGCTTTACCTGCCGAGCGAAGCTTCCTACAGCTGTTTGTTATGTCACATTCATGGTCTCACTGCCAGAGGTCCTGTGAGTACCACGAGACACCACCTCAAGTTCCACTGGTGGTACCCATACCACTGGTTGAGAAACACTGATATAAATAAATGAGACTGGGGATCCCACCATCTCTTCCACTCCCCCAGGAACCTATCCACCAACCCCCACCTACTCTCCACACCTGTAATGCCCTCCCAGCACTGTTCACTGTAGCCAAATATTCCTATTTGAGACAGCATGAGTTGTCATGTCTGGCACTAGTAAAAGCTATTTTAGCACAATTGCTAAGAGCCTGAGCAGAGCTGGGACACAATCTCCCGGTACCTGAAGGGGTATGCTAGATGCTCCTCCTTTACCTAATGGTTCTCTAGTTCAGTGATCTTCAACCTTTTCCGTTCCTGTAAATTGCCATGACCTCACAACTGAGGCTTTGCGACTCCAATGGGCTCCCAACCCCAAGGTTGAAGAACACTGCTTTATAACTTACTAACAAACTGAAATAAAATCTGGAAACAGCAATTCGGTATGTCAGTCAAAACATAGCATAAACTCAGTATTGCAGATTAATTGCAACAAGATGGAACTGTTCACAAATTATGAGTAATAGAGGTCTTGTAATAAACAAAAGCAAAATTGATAGCAAAATATACACTCCCCCAATTAAATTATTTTGCAACAAAAGCAGCCCCTGGTGCAAGTTCTCTGTTCATTGCTGTACGGGGTGACTAGGTGGAAAGTGGTTTTGAGTACACCACTAGGAAATGACTGGGAATATTCCAGGTTGTCCTATGTCCAGAGAGTATGAATAAGTTTCTGAAATATTTCTTGCTCATATTGGTGGCAGCTCAGCCTGCCACAGCCGCCATTTTGAGTATGTTTGTATCTTAAAATGTTTGCCTGAATATGTGACTCAGAACAGTGTGGTGATAAGTCTTCTGTGACTTATTCCACAGGTTCAGAGTGACTTAAATATATATTAAAGCAGAGATAAACTGACTTCAGTCTTGCATGCCCTAGATTAGAATCTTTGTTGGCTACCTGTTTTTTTAGACAAAACATGATTTCATCCTCAGGATATTTTAAGCATAACTAACATGTGATCCTGAGTCTGCATTTGTTTATTATATTTATTTATATCATGTCATTCTTTTATTATGGAATTCAAATTGGCTTGTATAGAGCTTTCCATTAAGCATTGCCTATTAGACCTATGTCTGCTTAGCTCTAGCAAGGTATCCCTTGGTGAACTATGATCTCCTTTCTGCTCACGTATAAAAAGAGAGCCATATGGAATCAATGGAACTTTTTGAATATAATGCATTTATATATAAATGTCAAAATATCCCACACCATACTTGTTGAAGCCTGTATGTTATGAGTGTAGCAGAACAAATTAAGAAAAATCAAGGGGGCAGGGAGGTTCTGCTTCAAACATACCTTGACTTTTTAGATCTACTTTTGAAGTAGTGTGACCTGCTACTAGGGGTGGATAGTCCTGTTACACCAAGCTTTGCCAGTTAGGTGTGGTTTTCCTTATTTCTTCTCTTCATACAAGTCTTGTCTTTTAAGCCTTCTAGATTGAGGAAGACCAGGAAACTGAGGGGTCATGTCAGCCATGGCCATGGGCGTGTTGGTAAGTGCAGAGGGCAGCCTGTTCATAAAGCTATTTCATTATTTGTCCTGGTATTTAGAAATCTGCTTTTGTTAGTGGTAAACTACAGTAATTTAAAGGAGGGCCTTTAACAGGATATGTAAACACCAAGTCATTTTGAGAATTATCATGTTCCATGTTAATTTTAATTATGGCTGATATGAAGATCATTATGACTGGCAAGACAGGGCAGACTGAGCTAAAATTATAAACAGTTTTATAATTATAAACAGCTAAAATAGTTCTGAGTAACTATTTCTAAGATGAACTGCATTTTTTAATCTTTATGTCTGTCTTAGGAAAACACAGGAAACATCCTGGAGGCCGTGGTAATGCTGGTGGCATGCACCACCACAGAATAAACTTTGACAAATAGTAAGCAATTCCTCTTTATTTTTTCTTAGCATGTTCCAGTCCTTCTCTCTCCTTGTCCTCTCCCATCATTTAACAGGCATATGAGAATTTTGTATTCTAATGACTTGAATGTATCAACCCAGCCACAGGAAAAACAGTGGCAAGTTTCTGAAATATCATTAGTGAAAATACTGAAGGCAGTGTTAAACTCCTAGCTGTGCAAAAATAATTCATAGCAGAAACAAGTATGATTGAATGTATAATGCTGATGTGTCTCAGTTACAACCCATTTCTGTCATTCAAACTACGTATTAATATTGATTGATATGTGTCCTCTTAAAATGGAAATCTAAATGATGAGGAAAATGACTTAAAAGACTAATGGAAGTCTGCCAAAGTTGTAAATCAATCTATATACATATACAGTTGCCCCTTGTCTTATGTGAGGGTTACGGTCCAGAGTTAGTGCATAATGCTAAAAATGCTTATACTCAAAATTGCTTTGAAAATCCCTAGCATCTGGAAAACACATACTGTCTCTTTACAAGTTTCGAGAGGCAATTGGGAACTGAGGGAAGAGCAGCTTCATTCTCAGATCTGAAGCTCACTGCAGACTATGTATTTAGTAAGTGGAATGGTGAGCAGAATCACCTGCGCTATTTAAACTGCTGCTTCTCTTTCTTGTTTTGGTTTGCCAGCTATGTGAAGTTGAATTTGGTCAAGTCAGCTGCACCTAAGACAAGGAGTGACTGTCACATGCATACACTGTGGTCTATAAAAATTAAGTCTGTGAAGTCTGTGGAGTATAAAAATTAAAAAAACCTAAGATAGTCATAAGAAAAATCTGAACATGTATGTGAAATGTGATCATTAAGACATTTTCAGTACTTATGACAGAATTCAGTATTTGTGTTACTACTTAATGAGTTACTTTAACAGTCAGATTGAATATTATATGAAAGTTAAGAATCTTGCCAAGTGAGGTGCATTATAATGAGCAGAACAATATTGGTTGCTAAAAAAGCCTTTCATACCCTGTAGCTACTTTGTTGAACATACTCTGAAGTGGGTGAATTGATAACTACTTGGCTTTGAGACCATGGTTGGTTTTAGTACATGTTGTCATAGACTTCTCACTAAACATTCTTAGGACTTCTGGACTCAGTAGGACTTTATTCATAATGAGTTTGGGGTTTCGGTTTAAATGAACACTGGGTACAAATAACCGAGACTAGAGTCACATCTAGATATTGTCAGTTATCGTGGTGTGCTATAGTACTCGGAGAGTAAGAACTGACCTTTATTCACTGATTGTCCTCTTCATAGCATAATCAGCCACCAGGTCAGTAACAGAAGACTATTTTCTTAGTCTAATCTGGGAGGTATGGGGCACTAGGTGGATGGGATTATTTTGCATGTCATAGTAGTAGTAATAAACAACCAAGACTTGGGGTTTATGAAAGAATATGTTGTGACCCATTGAGATTGCTGTATGGAAAGAATACAGTGGCTTTATCTGACTGCCTTGGTATACAAAAAAAACAACAACCATGAGATCTAATATACTATTGGACATGATAGAAAATTTTTTCCTTTATTGAAATACAGTCTACTTTAGAATGTTATTTGTAGCACGTTTTTGTATTTTGATTACAAAGTGTCTCCAGAATTCTAACAAATAGTTTAGGGCAGCATTTGGATGCAGCTAATGTTGTAAATAACAGTCAAGTCAAGCAGGTATATAAGAGCTAATAGGCAGAAGTGGTGTTGAGAGAGGTAGGAAACAACATGTGCAGTAGCCAGATAAATAAAATTTAGTTAATAAGTCTTCTCGGCATGGAAGGTCTAGAGCAGCGGTGTAAAGCTAGTTTCATACAGTGGGCAGGGTAGGGTTCATAGTGCTTCCTGTTGGCCAGTTTTAATGAGACAATGCCTAGCAGAGTGGGTAAGAACTGTTCATAACCATTGTGGGTTACATCTGTAGTGTGGTATACTGCTTCATTTTTGACACATGTATGTTTGACACCCCTGCTCGAATGTTTTGTGTTTTCAAAACACTACTGGAGTTAGAAGGCTCAGAGGAACCTACTAGACCTTCTGAAGCTCTCTGGCAGAGTTACTTCACAGAGTTGTGTCTTTTTACTACGAGATAATCCTTAAGTGCACAGAATCATAGCTTTACTCTTGCTACCCCATAGTAGCTTTGTTAAGTAGGCCCAGTGAATATTCTGCAAGCATCTCATGCTCCAGCTTTGTAGAAGTGAAGGAAATGCAAGTCTCTGGATAAGAGACTAGTGGGAACTGTATGTTAGCCAAGAATGTGCATGTATTTTTCAAAGGTCGTACAGTGTTGTCATTTTGTCTGTGATTTCTTTCTAGCCACCCTGGTTATTTTGGAAAAGTTGGTATGAGACATTACCACTTGAAGAAAAACCAACACTTCTGCCCTACAGTCAATCTGGATAAACTCTGGACACTGGTTAGTGAGCAGACAAGGCTCAAGTATGCTAAAAACCAGGCTGGATTAGCTCCAGTTATTGATGTTGTACGCTCGGTGAGTGTCATTCATCTTTGGTTTCTGAATTAACTTTTAGACCATACTGAATTTGTGTATGTAATTAATGTTTATAGGCCTAGATTTATATAATGGAGAGGCTTGAGATGTCAAGTTGGGTGTCTCATTGGGATCTTGATTACTGAAGTTATGTCATTACAAAGCGTATTCAGATTCTGTTCTGGTAGTTATCCAAAACTTTTCACATTACCTGAAGTGTATACTGAGACAGAAGCTGAAAAGCTCTGCCTTGTTCCTTCTCCAAGACATATCCCTTGCTCTAGAAGGGAAGTGGCAAACTACACACAGTCTAATTTTGAACTGAATCTCATCTTTGAGAGGGTGCAAAAAAGTTTTTTTAAATGAGTATTTAGATAATTAGGTGATTTTTAAAAGGACATAATTATATAATACTTTACATTTCTTTACAAGTTACACTTGTTATGAAGAAAACTTGCAGTTGACAATACACTTGTTTTTGTTCTTTTTAACATAATGTTAAGAATATTTATATCCTGCTTTTCAACAAAAACTGTTCACAAAGGAGTTTACAGATGAAAATTTTTTTTTTAAATGGCTCCCCATCCCTGAAGGGCTCGCAGTCTAAAATAATACAGAAGAATGCCAGCAAACAGCTGCTAGAAAAGACTGTACTGGGATAGTTATTCTTCCCTACTAAATATAAGAGCACCACTTGAAAAGTGCCTCTTTGCCTACTGAGGGTGGCGCAATATGCAAATACAATTGCCCAGTGACCATATTATGTGCACAAAAACTTGTGTAGTCAGATTAATTTTGTTTCTTTATGGTTTGTTTGCTGATGTCTCTCCTATTGGTAGAAGCAGCTCAAGTTGCACAAGGGATGATTCCTTTTCTCTGTTCAAGGGCTACTGAGGGGAGATCAGTTAAAATTATTCCTTCCCCTTGTGCAAATGGAGCTTTTTCTGCAACTAGAAGCAGCGCTTAAGATTCAACTCTGTGTTCCCTATGTATGATCAGGAATTGTCCCAGCATTCTAGTGATGGGTGAAAGTACAGGTGTGTCTTGGTATCTGTGGGGGTTCTGTTCTGGAACCCCCCCTCCATGGTTAACTGAAACCACAGATACCAGAGAACGCCCCCCCCCAGGAGGGAGCTCTGCTCCCTTTGCCTAAAGAGGGTCCTCTGTACATGGCCTCTGCTGGGCTCAGACTGAGCCGTAGAGTTTTAAAAAGTAACTTCTGTTTTTTGTTTTTTTAATTAAATTGGAAGTGACACTTTCAATGCATGTGGGGAGGCCACAGACCTGATCTTCACATAACTCAATCTGCAGATACCAGGGGCCGCCCCTGTACAAACTAAACAATATTTGCTTGAATGACATTTTCTGTTTTTCCACTCCCCGCCCCCGTCATTTGTATTTATTCTTCACAGTCCCTGCTCCAATAATTCTTTCTCCAAAGATAGCACCAGACAACACATCTTTACATAGGTCATGCCCCCAAGAATAAATTAGTCCTTATAGAAGTTGAGGTACTAGACACAAATATGACAATGAAAATGCAAAATTGGCTATGGTTTATGAGAGATCCACAATAAACAGTTCCATAGACATGTACTGGTAAATGTAGACTTCTTTCCCACCACCTACTTAAACGATGCATTTAGTTTGTCCTAAACCAGAGGCAATTGACAGATTTCATTATCATTTGAGTATATATTGTATCTGGACTTAGGTGAGAGTCTGTGCTAATATTTCATTGTTTTCTAGGGTTATTATAAAGTCCTGGGCAAGGGGAAACTACCCAAGCAGCCTGTCATTGTGAAAGCAAAATTCTTCAGCAGACGAGCAGAAGAGAAAATCAAGGAAGTTGGTGGAGCCTGTGTACTAGTAGCATAAAGGATTTTTGTATTAATTCAAGCACAAATAAACAATTTCAGATGTCTGCATGTGTATTTTGATAAGCAGACATTAGACACATAATTTTTCCCAGTTCCAGTATTGGTAGTTTGATCTGGAAGGGGTTGTGGAGGGAATCCAGGGCTCCTAATATTCTCTACAGCAACTGCTAAAGCAGTGGGTCTCACGCATTTCACAGCAGGACCCACTTTTTAGAATGAGAATCTGTCAGGACCCACCGGAAGTGATGTCATGACTGGAAGTGACATCATCAAGGAGGGAAATTTTTAACCATGCTAGGCTACAATCCTACTCGTGCTTACCCAGGAGTAAGTCCCATTTACTATCATTGTAAAGATACATATTAACTTGTTAAAAGTACAAGTCTGTCACATTTCCCCAAATGTAGTCACATACCATGGGAGCATCAACTCTATTAAAAATAAAATGAATGGGGACCCACCTGAAATTGGCTCACGGCCCACCTAGTGGGTCCTGACCCACAGTTTGAGAAACACTGTGCCAGAGGAATAGGATGGGATTTATTGGTTCAGAGCCATGGAGGCAATGAGCAAGCAAAGGGTGCCCTCACTAACATACATTACTTCCCACAAAGTTTTCAGCTCACATAAGTGATACACTACCCCTGTGGCTTATACAATCCTTCTCCCTCCATTGTTTATGGGAGAAAATCCCCCTCTCTACATTGTTTCACTATAAGTCCAAGTTTTCCTCTCCCAAACTCTGACTTATAAAGGGGACCCCTGTACACTCTTGGCCCATAAGTTAATTGTAGTGAGTTGGGTTTCAGTACATTATTGCTGGAGCTATTTAAAATAGCAAAGTTATGTTATAGCAGAGGTTCCCAAACTTATCTAGAGTAAATCTCCTGAGATAAGGTCTTTGTGGGGAAAAGTCTTTGCAGGGGTGAAGACAGTGATATGATCCCCAGGATTGCTAAAGGGGGGTGAAGGGGGCTATTCTTACTTAGAGGAGTTAAGCTCTGGCTCAAGCTCCAGGAGTTGCAGGGAGCCTCACACAGCCCTCTCTGAGTCTTAGAATGTTGAAAAAAAATGATCAGAAACCACTTCTGGTTTCATGATTGCAACCAGGAATTGGTTTTCAATTGTTTTTGTCAACATTCTAACACTTGGGAGTCCTGTGGAGGGCAGTATGGGGCTCCCCACAACTCCTGGACCTTGTGCTAGTCTTCTATAAGTAAGAACAGCCCCCTTCACCAATCTTATCCTGGGGACTGTGTTGCTGCCTCCCCCTGCCCAAGGCCCCAGTTTGAAAACCACAGAGTTATGGAATAAGTGGTATGGCTTAGGCTGTTTATAGGCCCTACTGACATGAAGTGTATCTCTCGTGTCACTGTTGCTACACTGGTATCTGCTACACCAGTGTTTCCCACACTTTAGCACTGGGACCCACTTTTTAAAATGACAGTAAAAGGACCCACCTGGATTTACCAAACTTCTAAAAAAAATTTAGAAAAATATTTATAACAACCCCAAAAAATCCTCAAACATTTATCTCCCTCCATTTATATATGCTTGAAAACTGCAGGAGCTGAGTTCTGCAAGGTGATTAGCAGCTATCTGATTTTTTAATAGTCTCAGGGCTTCAGGCAATTAGTTAACTGATCTTTCCATCAGCCTTTGGCGACCCACAAATGGGTCCTGATTCAGTTTGGGAACCACTATGCTACACTAATAATGCACCTTCTTAACTATCACTTCCTTTGCTGTTTCCAGAGGGGTACGATTACAGGACTACTGCATTCCAAATCTACCAATCCTTTCCACCTCACCTTAGACCAGGGGTGTCCAAACATTTTGGCAGGAGGGCCACATCATTTCTCTGACACTGAGTCGGGGGGGGGGCAAGGAAAAAAGAATTTACATTTAAAATTTGAATAAATTTACATAAATGAATGTATTAGAGATGGAACTTATATGAATGAATGAAGGTCTTGCAGTAGGTCAAGGCCTATAAAAAGCCTTGCACAAAGCAAGGCTGGCCCTTCCTTCGCTGTTGCTGCTGCATCACAGGCATGAAACAACAAGCAGTGGAGGAGCCCTTGTCTCACAGCTCAGGTGAGAGGTTGATCAGTCATCATTATGTCAGCATTTGCATCAGCAAGTCTCCGGAGGGCCAGAGGCTCATTGGAAACTGGGAGTTCCACGAGGGCCGCAAGTGGCCCCCGGGCCGGGGTTTGGGCACCCCTGCCTTAGACCAAGTATGCTCAAATTTTTATGTTAGCCACCATGAGCATGTGATAAAGGCTGAATATATGAGATACAGCAAATTAATAAGTAATCTAAACCAGAGATTACAAACTACTTATGTTCACAT
This sequence comes from Tiliqua scincoides, assembly GCF_035046505.1. Lineage (NCBI taxonomy): Eukaryota > Metazoa > Chordata > Lepidosauria > Squamata > Scincidae > Tiliqua > Tiliqua scincoides. The sequence goes on from NC_089821.1 coordinate 48,850,075, forward strand.
AGTGTTGTTCAACAACTGTTTTTCTAATTGCACATCCATTCAAATTCTATGCCCATTTAAATGGAAACAAGACAAGAGGCTTTTATGTACTTTTTATTCAATAGAGATGACAAATTATTTGAAATATGTACCGTATTTTTCGCTCCATAAGACGCACCTAGTTTTTAGAGGAGGAAAACAGGAAAAAAATATTCTGAACCAAACAGTGTAATAAAATATTTAATAAACTATAACAGAACAACATTTGAACCATGTAAAGTGAACAGCAGTCAACAGTGGCATTAAGAACCATTATCACTGTCATTAACAAATGGAGAGACTTAAAGGTTTGAGTACTCTAGTTTTCTGGAAACCCCAAGAACTCATCATCGCTAGAGTCAGAATTTATGAAGCTCACGAAAGCAGGTGCACACAAATAGGGGATCACATTATCTTTCTGCTACAATGATGTTCTGCCAAATTCCAATCCACTGGGCCTCGTGCCCGCTTAAGGCTAATCAGTCCCCCTTGTGCAACTCACCAGTGCAGCAAGCAAAAATGAGTCCAGTTCTAGTCCACAGATGCCAAGTAAATCAGTCCCATCAATCAGAGTTGCCAGAGTTGTCCAGGGCCAATAAACCAAATTACAGTCCAAGGTCAGGTTCCAGGTAGGTTAGTCAAATCCATCAGGGTATCCAAGTCCAGTCACAATCCACAGTCAGATTCCAAATTCAATAAACCCAGTCAGTCTCCTCTCCTACCTCCAACCTGCACTCCTTCAAAACCCACAAACCCTTTCTGCCTCAGGTACTCCTTATATCCCTGAGGGCCCTATTGCCTTCCAGTGGCTGCAGCTGTGTAGCACACTCTGCTGGATGCCCAGGCCTTACCCTTAAAGGGGCCACTGCTGACACCACATCTACCTCCTCAACAGTTCTTCCGTGATTCCAATACAAATGAACAAGTAGAAAGTCCAACCACAACTTGAATTCTCAAGACACAACAAACCTCTGGATTTATGGTGATACCTGGGGCTTGTGCAATAAGCAAACACTGGCATTCTGACCAAGGAGACAGTTTTTTCTTTGTGATGGGGGGGGGGGGCTTACATTCAGATGCTGGATGAGGTGAGTGAAAGCACCCCTCCCCTGCTGTGTGAGTGTGGGGGGGGGGGCAGAGCATCTGTGTGTGTAAGAGAAGGGGGCAGCCAGTGTGTGAGAGAGAGGGGGGAAAGTGTGTGTGTTGCAGAGAAGTTGTGATGCTCCAGGCTTGGGGTGGGGGGAAAGAGAGGCTGTGATGCTCCAGGCTTTGGGGGGGGGGGGGAAAGCAAGAGTCTGTGATGCTCCAGGCTTGGGGGGGGGGAAGAGAGAAGCTGTGATGCTCCAGGCTTGGGGGGGGAAGAGTCTGTGATGCTCCAGGCTTGGGGGAGAGAGAGAGAGCCTGTGATGCTCCAGGCTTGGGGGGGGGAGAGAGAGGCTGTGATGCTCCAGGCTTTGGGGGGGGGGGGGAAGAGAGAAGCTGTGATGCTCCAGGCTTGGGGGAGTGGAGAGAGAGAGAGAGGCTGTGATGATCCAGGCTTGGGGGAGTGGAGAGAGAGGCAGAGGCTGTGATGCTCCAGGCTTTGGGGGGAGAGAGAGGGGCTGTGATCCTCCAGGTTTGGGGGGCAGAAGAGAGAAGCTGTGATGCTCCAGGCTTGGGGGAAGAGAGGATGTGATGTTCCAGGCTTGGGGTGGGGGGAAAGAGAGGCTGTGATGCTCCAGGCTTGGGGGGGGGGGAGAGAGAGGATTTCCTGGGAGTAAGCCCCCCTGACTCTAATGGGACTTACTTCAGAGTAGGCATGCACAGGATTGGGCAGCGAGACTGCCACCCCACCCACGCTTTCCTGGGAGTGAGCCCCACTGATTCTGAGACTTACTTCTGAGTAGACACACGGGCTTGGGCGCCCTCCAGCGCTGCCACAGTCCGCGCTGGCACTGAGGGAAGGCAGGAGCCCCCCAGCCAGCTCAGCCTCTGACTGCCTGGGGAAGCCGAGCAGAGCGGGCAGGGGGCGGGGCCAGGGCAGAGGTTTTTTTTTAGTATTCGCTCCATAAGACACACACACTTTTCCCCCCACTTTTTGGGGCGGAAAAAGTGCATCTTATGGAGCGAAAAATACGGTATATCCCACAAGCATATTCCCTTATTTTTTGTTCTGTGCAAGAATGTTGCTGTGAGTGGTTGCTTCCCTTCTTCATGGTCTTTGTAGTAACTCTGAAAAGGAAGTTTGAACAAACTTAGTAGGTTTCAATACAAAAGAAATGTAATAGGATACATAGTGTTGATTGACTTGTGAGCCACCAAGCCCAATGCAGCCTACCAGCAGCACTGAGCTCTCCGACATCTCTGGAGGTAGCAGACAATTTACAGACTCATCAAGTCTTTGGTAGGTCACATGTTGTTCAGGCAAGATGTTAGCAGTGAGTCTTCAATTAAATGGGTATTGTCCAACAATCAGCTTTCTACCATGGTATAATTCCTACACAGATCCACTTGTCTCAAATTTTGCATTTAGCAAGCAGCACATTCACAGTTCATGTCAGATAAAGGGGGGAAAAGTTTAATATTGGCATGATTAAAGCCAGTACTGTAGGTTCAAATCGCTATTAAGTCATGAAGCATACATAAGTGGCCTGGAAAATCATTCACTCAGCCTAACTTCACAAAGATCAGGAATCTTAGCATAGAAAAATAATAAGGTTGCCAGGGTGTGAGTATGTATTTGAGTATACCAAAAAAGGTTTAATTACATAAAGACAGAATTTCAAATACTTGAAAATGAGCAAAACTTTGACAGTTTCAAGAAGCCAAATAAGCACAACATTATCTTTCCAGTCATCAAAAACAGGAACACCTTCATTCAAGTTGAGGCACTAGAAGCTGTAACCCAGAAGCTACACAGCTGTGATGGATACAGAGTATTTTCAGGCATTACATTAAATCGTTACAGACAAGAGACATGCAATATTTGGTATGGGAATTGTAGTTTTACCTCCAAAAGTTACCACCAGAATTGTAGTTTTACCCCCAAAAGCTTTTTACAGTGCATCTGCTGAAGTGCACATAATATACTGAATACTATGAACCTATTAAAGTCTATTTTCATGCCTAATAATTAGACATTAAATGCAAAAAATCTAATGAGGCAAATTCTTAATATCCTTTTTTCAATTGTTTGCCACAATCAAGTCAAAAAATTAAAGGAAGTGTTTGGGAGGCCATGGAGTATCAGAAAACATTTGAAATGATTTCATGTAAAATGTAATTAAAAGCTCTTCACACACTTACCAAGCATACAACACAGACCCAGCCTAGTTTGGGGTACAAGTCTCATCTGCTCATGGACAAATGTCAGGAGTGTATTTAGACTGAATGTAGAGCACAAGTGCTGTATTTCCTTCAAGTGGTAATTTCTCATGCCAACTTCTTCAAAATAACCAAGGTGGCTAGAAAGAAAAAGGTGGAGGGGAATGCAATGGAAAGTTGTGGCTTATTTTTATTTATAAATACTTTTAACTGAATTGATATTCTCTTTCCTTTTTGAAGAAATCAGGTGTGAACTTTAGGCACCTGTATATTATTCCTTCTGTATCTGTATGTTGCTCATAGTTTGATTTTGTTATTTAAGAATGTAAACTGCTTTGAGCAGAAGCTATCCTACCTTTTACCTGGCTACAGAAAGGCACGTGGAATTCAAATGTCACTAACCTGGTGACCAGCTGTGCTACTGAACAACACAGTCAGTGAATAAAGGTCAGTTGTTACTCTTCGAGTACTATAGCACACCCAGATAACTGACAACATGTAGATGTGACTCTAGTCTCGGACACTTGTAGGTATACAAATTCCTCATTCAAGCATTGCCTCAACCCAACCCAATTAATTCTATCTGGAATCAACATGGCATGGAATCGTTTATCATATTTCCATGAATAGAAATACCATCTTCAGAAATCAAGAGATATGCTGATAAATAAAATTCTAATAATGCAATCTTATGCAGGTCTACTCAGAAATAAGTCATATTGATTCCAATGCAACTGACTCCCTGTAGGTATATATGCAACTACAGTCTTAATCCTATATTTAAAATTACCAAACTCACCTGGCAATTTAATGACAAAAGCCATGCCTTAGCTACAATCTTACCATCAAAGTTAATTCTATGATGACACACTCATCCAGCATTACCCAGGTTCCCAGGTTTCTCGCATTTGCCTAAAAGAAATAAAAGTAATCAAGATAATAAATAACCTTACACATAGAAATTCCTCAGAATACTAGGATAGCATCATAATATGCTGGTGTGAATAAAGCCAAGGGCCCATAACATTCAGATTCTGCATTTTTTAAAAATCCAAATTTAAACAAAATTATGCAAAGAAAACTCATATAGAGCCATTTAATCTTTTAAGAAAAGGAAGATTTTCAACGTCTGAGGGGGACCCAGGTTGGAGTGGCATGAGAAGGAGGCAAAGGACATGGAGATTTGGGGCCCAACCCTATTAAACTTTCCAGCACCAATGCAGCTACAATGCAGCTAAGTAAGGGAACAAACATTCCCTTACCTTGAGAAGGCCTTTGTGGCTGCCTCTCCACTGCAGGGTGCAGCACAAGCCCCCTTGGCAATGCTGTATCAGTGCTGGCAATCTGGATAGGATTGGGCCCTAAAAAATTGTGTTGGCCACCATGATTCCAGTCACTGAATTCCCCTTCTACATTCTCCCTGTGAGCCACCTTGCTTTTTCCACATACATCAGAAATGAATAGATGCCCTGTTACAGACCTCATGTCACTGACCTGGTGACCAACTATGCTACCAAACAACACAGTCAGTGAATAAAGGTCAGTTGTTTCTTTCCGAGTACTATAGCACACCACAATAACTGGCAATATCGAGATGTGACTCTAGTCTCGGTCACTGGTAGAGACACAGTTTTTTCATCTAAATGTGAATTCAAGGTATCAATCACACTAGGATCTCATGAATTCAGTTGTGAGCAGACAACAGACCCGTCTGGACCTTAGATTCTGGCCCTTCCTCAGATGCTCTCCATGTTTCCAAGCTTTTCTCCACAAGGGTAAAGGATACAGATGTGACAAATCACTGATTATGCTTCATCCATCAGGTTTGCTTATCATAAAAGAACACAGAATTGCATTTAATCTTCTAGAACAGAGTCAAGATTTTTCACTCAGTCACAAATTGGCACAAATAAAAGATGCAGATTTTCCCCAATGCTTTTTAATTAGCCTATTTGGGTGTTGGCTGCCTATGGACAGCCAGATTCTGTGCTATTCACAGGAATGTGGCTGTACCTGAAAAGGACTGAAAGCAATGGAAGTCCAGTGAATTGCTGTTTTTTAAGTCTTCCTCTCAGGGGCTCTGATGGTCAGTAAGTCATGGTACAGTGTGGGTCTGCTATATGCCCACCTCTTCTTTTGGGAGCAGAAGAATTTAGGGCCCAATCCTGTCCAACTTTCCAGCCCTGGTGCAGCTGTGCCAATGGGGAGTGCACTGCATCTTGCGGGAGGGAGGAAGTTCTGGAGGCCTCCACGAGGTCAGGGAATATTTGTTCCCTTGCCTCAGGGCTGCACTGGCGCTGGAAAGTTGGACAGGATCGGGCCCTTCGACCAGCCAGCCTGCTATTCTTTTTCCAAGCTGGGGCCATTCAGAAGTCCCTGGAGAAAAGATCAACAGGGCCATCCCCTCCTGTTCAGAGCTGGACCGCCTGCGAGCCCAAGAGGCCTCACTTGGGTGCCTGGGAAAACACGTGTCTTCCTTGCTCCTGCTCCCACAGTGAAGGGACAGGCTGGTGCAAACGCGGGGTCTGCAGCGGAGCGCGCGCTCGGCTCGTCCACAAGCACCAGCCCGGGCAATGCCCGTCCAACCTGCACTCACCTGAGCGGCCGCGCGCGCGGCTGAGGAGCGCCCTGGAGCATCTTCGCCAGGCAGACGAGCACAGGTGAAAACAACCAATCAAGGCGCGGGAGGAGGATGCAGGAGAGAGGGGGGATGGAGAGCGCGCCTGCCTGCCCGCCCGCCCGCCCGCCCCTCTGGCTCAAGCGCCGCGCTGTGCGACTCTCCACGCGGCCAGCCGCAGAAGGAAAGGAAGTGGGAGGTCCTCGCCCTGCAGAGACCGGCCAGGCAAGTTCACGCGGGAGAGGGAGGGGCAGCCCGGGAACAGGAGCGAACACACAGAGGCAGGAAAGGCTAGACACAAGCCCGGGTTTGCTTCCTCCAAGGCCACCAGCATTCTCCTGGCGCTGCTCTGTCCTTGGGCTTTGCCCTGCAAATTAAGGCGGGAGAGCGTCGCCCAATGGCCCCCTCAGGAAGTGCATGTCACAGGGTGGCTGACAACAGCAGTTTTGTAGCATCCCCACTAAGAGCACTCAGTGGGGAGGCAGGTGAGGCAGTGCCTCCCCGGCAGAGTTCTTCAAAAGCACCGCTGCCGGGTGAGCACCCACAACCCACGCACTCGAAGCTCCCTCCCTCTTCGCTCTGCGCATGGGTTGTGGGTGACTCACACAGCAGCAGTACTTAAGAACATAAGAAGCCCCACTAGATCAGGCCATAGGCCCATCTAGTCCAGCTTCCTCTACCTCATAGTGGCCCACCAAATGCCCCAGGGAGCATACAAGACAACAGGCACAACCTGCATCCCAGTGCCCTCCCCTACATGTGGCAATCAGAGGCAGCCTGCCTCTAAAACTAAGAGCTTGCACATACCTACCATGACTTGTAACCTGTAATGAACTTTTCCTCCAGAAATTTGTCCAATCCCTTCTTAAAGGCATCCAGGCAAGATGCCATCACTACTTCCTGTGGCAAGGAGTTCCACAAACTATTTACACACTGGGTAAAGAAATATTTTCTTCTGCCTGTCCTAACTCTCCCAACACTCAGCTTTTGTGGATATCCCCTGGTTCTGGTGTTATGCGAGAGGGAAAAGAGCGGCTATCCACTCTGTCCATCCCCTGCATGATTTTGTATGTCTCAATCATGTTCCCCCTCAGGCACCTCTTTTCTAGGCTGAAGAGGCCCAAACTCTGTAGCCTTTCCTCATAGGGAAGGTGCTCCAGCCCAGTAATAGTTTTGGTTGCTCTCTTTTGCACCTTTTTCATCTCCACTATATCCTTTTTGAGATGCGGTGACCGGAACTGGATTCCGTACTCCAGGTGTGGCCTTACCATCGGTTTGCACAGCAGCATTACAATATTAGCTGTCTTATTCTCTCTTTTTTTTTTTTTTGGACAATACTTTATTTATTTATTGCAGATACAGGTAAGGAAAATTGGATAGACTTAGGGTTGGGACTACATAGGTTACACACAAGGTTGGTGGCCATCGATGACAGCAAACATTAATCCAAACGAAATTACTAATCAATACAAAAATTATCATATTCATTAACCCAACTGATTAATACTTTAACATTCCATATTTTTCCTCTAATCTTATCTATCCCATCATATTCAAATTTTACTTTACTTTTACTCTTCTTACCACGAAAATAATCTCTAAAATAAAATCTTTCTTATCTAATTCTTAATTTCTAATATCACATCTAAAAAAAAGTCTCCAATTACAATGGTATTACCCCCTTCAATCTCTTATAACATATTATATATCATTTTCCATAACTATCCAATCAAAAAAGACTTCAAATTTTTGCTTATAGACTCTTCTTACCACTAAACTAACCTCTAAAATAAAATCTCTTATCTAATTCTTAATTTCTAACATCACATCTAAAAACAATTATCTCCAATTACAATGATATTTTACTTTGCTTATCCATCACATATTTATTAACCCAAAATACAGGTTTAATATTTTCTCCAAAATAAACATCTATAATTTATTTTATTTACCTTCTCTTTTAAAAAAATAACCCTTTTATTTATCTTAATACCACTTTAGTTTACACAATACTTATATTCCAAATTTACAATTCCATCTAATTTATTTCATATGATTACCACTTTAATTTTCACAATACTTATATTCCAAATTCCCTTTTCATCCACTTTAATTTAATATAATTAATAAAATATTTATCTTAATACCACTTAATTTCCACAATATTTATATTTCAAATTTTCATTTAAATCTATTTAAATTTAATATAATTAAAAAAAAATTCTACTTATTATTCAACCATTTTGAGCTTCTTCTTATTGCTTGCTTTATGCTCAATCTTATTGGTGTTCCCTCTTAATCCTCCAACTGGTTCTTCCACTTCTTCTTTTTCTTCTTTTTCATCTTATGTCTGTTGAATTTCTTGACCCCCCTGTGTTTTCCTTTCTTCTTCTTCATTCTGTTATTCTTGAATTCAATCCATAAATTCTTCCTCTTCTTGAGACAGCTTGCTCTCTGAACATTTCCTCTTTTTTCTTCCTTAAGGTTCTTAGTTATTATGACAATTGCTTCTTCCGTCTCGTGTCCCATTTCAAAATACTCCACTTCTTTAACTTCACCCGACATCTGATCCATTCTTTTTTCTTCTCTATTGTTTATAATCTGTTCCTGCGAGTTTACAAGGGAGGAACTTATTTGCCCAATTTGTTCAGACAGTTCTCTGACCTGTTGCTCCATTTCTCTTCTAAAATCCATCACAAAGTCCATCAACCAGGCCTGGCTTTCACAACCATCTTTTAAATTTTCAAAAGCCATTTTTATCAACACCAACTGGAACCACTTCCTGCAGGGCTACTTTCCAATTTTGTATCCAGGGTTACTTTCCAATTTTTATATCCAAAAAAAAAAAATCAGTCAATCAACACACTCAAATTAGGTTAGTATGCCTTTAAATGACAAAAAAAAACCTCAAGCCTCTTGCTGAGAAACCGAAAGTAGCCGTAACCAGACTTAAATCAAGGCTTTTTGCTGGGAAAATGAAAGTAGACTTTATTTCCTTCGTTGAAGATTACTTATTTATTTCTCTTCGGTACATACCATTAAAAAAAAAAATCTTGTAGTTACTCCAGCAGGGGAAATACCAGTTCACCTATTCCCCCCCTGGGTGGCTAACGGCCAGCGTGAATAATCTTGTATTATCTCCTCCTCCTCCAGACTTCTTACTTACAGTTCTCAGTAAAACTTTTTAATGAGCCAAGTTCACTTACTCTTAATAGCTTTTTTCACTGCGATGTTGTTGTATCTAGGCTGTGGGAGGGCGAGTTCTCAACTTTCCAAGCTTCTCCAAGATGGCGCCCGGGATAGATATGATTCAGCACAGAGCAAAACAGAGAGAAATCCTTGAAATTGCCTGTTTCTAAGGACCCCCCCCCCCCCCCCCCCGTTCAAGCTGTCAGCTCTTCGTACCGTCTTCCTGGCACCGAAGCGTGCCTTAGTTGTTTAGGCACATGAAAACACATCTATTTCACAGTCTCTTCGGGAGCCCCCAAAGTTCACTGCAACTTCGTTGAGAGTTAGCCCCGCCAAGCTGTCTTATTCTCAATGCCTTTCCTAATGATCCCAAGCATGGAATTAGCCCTCTTCAGCGCTGCCACACATTGGGTCGACACTTTCATCGAGCTGTCCACCAGCACCCCAAGATCTCTCTCCTGATCTGTTACAGACAGCTCAGAACCCTTTAGCCTATATGTAAATTTTTGATTCTTTGCCCCAATGTGCATGACTTTACACTTACTTACACTGAAACGCTGCAAAGAGATCATCGTCACTGAGCTGCATGAAATCCTCTGTCTCTGCTGGAGAGAAGGTGGAGTACCTCAAGACATGAGGGATGCAAACATCATCACGCTGTACAAGAACAAAGGTGACAGGGGTGACTGCAACAACTACCGCGGCATCTCTCTCCTTAGCGTTGTAGGAAAGCTGTTTGCCCGAGTTGTACTAAAGAGGCTCCAGGTACTTGCAGAGAGCGTCTATCCAGAATCGCAGTGTGGATTCCGAGCCAACAGGTCCACCACTGATATGGTATTCTCCCTTAGACAACTGCAGGAGAAATGCAGGGAACAACGACAGCCACTCTTTATAGCCTTCATAGATCTCACAAAGGCTTTCGACCTGGTCAGCAGAGACGGCCTCTTCAAGATTCTCCCCAAGATTGGATGTCCACCCAGGCTCCTCAGCATCATCAGATCTTTCCACAAGGACATGAAGGGCACTGTTGTCTTCGATGGCTCCACATCAGACCCTTTTGACATCCGAAGCGGAGTGAAGCAGGGCTGTGTTCTTGCACCAACCTTGTTTGGGATTTTCTTCGCTGTCCTGCTGAAGCAGGCCTTTGGAACTGCAACAGAAGGCATCTATCTCCGGACCAGATCAGACGGAAAGCTCTTCAACCTCTCCAGACTGAGAGCAAAATCCAAAGTCCAGCTGAAATGTCTGCGTGACTTCCTCTTTGCCGACGATGCAGCTGTCACTACCCACTCTGCCAAAGATCTCCAGCAGCTCATGGATCGTTTTAGCAAGGCCTGCCAAGATTTTGGACTGACAATCAGCCTGAAGAAAACACAGGTCATGGTTCAGGATGTGGACTCACCTCCCTGCATTACAATCTCTGAGCATGAACTGGAGGTTGTCCATGACTTTGTGTACCTTGGCTCAACGATCTCCGACACTCATTCTCTCGACACCGAGCTAAACAAGCGCATCGGTAAAGCAGCTACCACGTTTTCCAGACTCACAAAGAGAGTCTGGTCCAACAAGAAGCTGACGGAACATACCAAGATCCAGGTCTACAGAGCTTGCGTCCTGAGTACACTTCTGTACTGCAGCGAGTCATGGACTCTCCGCTCACAACAGGAGAGGAAACTGAGCGCTTTCCACATGCGCTGCCTCCGACGCATCCTCGGCATCACCTGGCAGGACAAAGTTCCAAACAACACAGTCCTGGAACGTGCTGGAATCCCTAGCATGTATTCACTGCTGAAACAGAGACGCCTGCGTTGGCTTGGTCATGTCGTGAGAATGGATGATGGCCGGATCCCAAAGGATCTCCTCTATGGAGAACTCGTGCAAGGAAAGCGCCCTACAGGTAGACCACAGCTGCGATACAAGGACATCTGCAAGAGGGATCTGAAGGCCTTAGGGATGGACCTCAACAAGTGGGAAACCCTGGCCTCTGAGCGGCCCGCTTGGAGGCAGGCTGTGCAGCATGGCCTTTCCCAGTTTGAAGAGACACTTTGCCAACAGTCTGAGGCTAAGAGGCAAAGAAGGAAGGCCCATAGCCAGGGAGACAGACCAGGGACAGACTGCACTTGCTCCCGGTGTGGAAGGGATTGTCACTCCCGGATTGGCCTTTTCAGCCACACTAGACGCTGTGCCAGAACCACCTTTCAGAGCGCGATACCATAGTCTTTCGAGACTGAAGGTTGCCAATACAATAATACATTGAAACGCATCTGCCATTTTGCTGCCCAGTCTCCCAGTTCAGAGAGATCCTTCTGGAGCTCTTCACAATCTCTTCTAGTCTTCACCACTCAGAAAAGTTTGGTGTCATCTGCAAACTTGGCCACCTTGCTGCTCAACCCTGTCTCCAGGTCATTTATGAACAGGTTGAAAAGTACAGGTCCCAGGACAGATCCTTGGGGCACTCCACTTTCCACCTCTCTCCATTGTGAAAATTGCCCATTGACACCCACTCTCTGCTTCCTGGACCTCAACCAGTTGCTAATCCAGGAGAGGACCTACCCTCTAATTCCCTGACTGTGGAGTTTTCTCAGCAGCCTTTGGTGAGGGACCGTGTCAAACGCTTTCTGAAAGTCCATATATATAATATCAACGGGTTCTCCTGCATCCACATGCCTGCTGATCTTTTCAAAGAATTCTATAAGGTTCATGGGGCAAGACTTACCCTTACAGAAGCCATACTGATTCTCCCTCAGTAAGGCTTGTTCGTCTATGTGTTTTAAGATTTTGTCTTTGATGAGGCATTCCACCATCTTACCTGGAACAGACGTTAGGCTGACTGGCCTATAATTACCCGGGTCCCCCTCCTCCTTTCCTTTTTAAACATCAGTGTGACATTAGCTATCCTCCAATCTTCTGGCACCATGGCCGTTTCAAGGAACAAGTTGCATATTTTAGTAAAGAGACTAAAATCAAGGAGACTTCATTCTTCAGTTCCTTAAAATCTCTTGGGTGGATGCCATCAGGGCCTGGTGACTTATTGATTTTTAATTTGTCAATTTGGTCTGAAACATCTTCTCTCTTTACCTCTATCCAACTTAATTCCGTGGTGTTGGTGGTGGTGGTGGGGCCATTCAGGCAGTGGCCTGAGGTCTTCTGCTGTGAAGACAGATGTATGTTAGTTATTGGGTAATAGGTATTGGTATTAGTACTAGGTATTAGTATTAGGTATTAGTATTAGTACTAGGTACTTGGTATTTGATATTAGGTACTAATATTAGGACATATTAGGTACTTTTCGAAGGACTCTGGTGGGGAGGCTCTGCCTCACCTGCCTCACCTCCCTGGACCACTTACAGGTATTCTCTTAGCAAATGTAGTTGGATCACTCAGCTAAGAACCTGAAAAGCTCTCAGATATGCCCAGCATTTTAGATAATGGTTTGGAAGTGGGAAAATCTGGATATTTTATTGTCAGTTTGAGATGTACTAGAATTCGTCAGCTTGTAATATTGGGATACTAATAAGTTTAGGGCCGCAATTCTACACACACTTGGGAGGATGTAATAAATGGAACTTGCTTCCAAGTATAGGATTGCACAGTGATATTGGATGAGCTGTATTATTTACATGTTGCAAAAATGGTCCATAATCAGGAGACCATCTGTTAAAATGTGAGCATATGAAGCAGACAGGTGGGTGGAAGCAGTGACTGGTGTGAGGTGCATTTGGAACATCTCCAGTTCACCGCTCCCCCCCCCCCCATGGTATAGTGGCAAATGTAAAGTGCAGGAGCTCATTTTGACATCCCTCTAGCTACTTCCCTCTAAGACTATGAAAATGCGGGGAAAATCAACTTTAAATTTCTTTATTAGAGTGTCTTCTCCTGCTACTTGCATCTACTTTGAAATGTATTGTACTTCATTTAAATATCTAGCTCATTACACCCCAAATTCTTGGAGACAGTTGTGAAAGTTTTAAAACAAATGTATAAACACTGAAAAAATTGAATTTTAAATAGCTCAAATAAATATTAGGTACATTAGAATGATAACCTATGCACGTTTAACCACAGGTAAGTCCCATTGTGTTCAGTAGAACATACTCCCAGGAAGATTTGCATGGCATTGTTGTAGCCAAGGGCCCAATCCTACCCAACTTTCCATTGCCAATGCAGCTCAATGTTCCCTTACCTCAGTGGTACTCAAACTTTTCTGGCCAGTGGCTCCCTTGACCCCTGTGGCTGTTGGCCATGACTCCCCATCATGTTCCTGAGGGCTGGAAGTGACATCATTAAACAGGAAGTGGCCAGAAATATTAACTATATTAAATATATTTAATATATTATAATATAATATTAGATATATATTAACTATATTAATATTAATTATATTAATCATATCATTAATTAAATGCCGATCTTAAAAATATATTATTAATACACAGCAATATACATGCTTTATAAATGATCAGCTGCTGATCACTGTTGGAGACAGGATGCTGGAGTAGGTAGATTTTGTCTGGTCCAGGAGGACTCTTTTTTTTTAAACTTTGTAAGCATACCAATAGAATTGTTTTATCAAATGAACTTTGTGAACAACCAGTCTGACCAACATTACACACACACACCCCCCTGTGGACCCCAATCCAACTAGTCATTTCTCCCATTCTCCTTGAATAGGATTGAACCCTTTATTAATTTAATGAAATTACATTTTTCCAGCAGCTGGTGGGGAAAACAAAAATAGACCATCAAAATACATCAGAGCTGATAAGGGTTTGGTTAGGAAGCTGATTTGTTTCCTATACTAGGAGATGCACAGCTCAAGTCTATACATGTCTACTCAGAAGTTAGTCCCATTAGAGTCAATGGGGCTTACTCCCAGGAAAGTGTGGATAGGATTGGGCTGGCAATCACTTCATCAATGGCTGATAAGTATTCCCTTTAAATAGCAAGATTCATCACTTTAAAAATACAGCCTTTCCTCTTCAGTCAAACAACAAGATTAATAAATCACTTTAAAAACTGTACCCTTTTTCTGCTTCTGGCCAAGTAAAGTGTGTGCTTCTCCCCCCCCCCCCCTTGCCAACTTCATGGAAACAACTTTAAGACCCCTGGTGACTGGTAAAATAGGAAGCGTTTTATTTGGGGAGGGGGAGGAAAGCGGGAAGGTTTGGAGATTGAAAGGGGGGAGTGGAAGAGGGAGGGGGTTGAAAAGAGAGATTTCACTTTGATGAGAAGGGATCCTAGGCTGGGAACTAGGAACCAACCAGACAAGGATCAGCGAGGGTTAAGTACTGCAAGCTGAGCAAACAACATGCAGTGAACACAGAAGGTGGCAGCCTCAGAGTGGAGGGAGAAGAGGGCGGGGCGGCAGCAGCCACTCTTGCAGCTGAGCAACTCCCGATTCTGCTGCTTTAAAAAAAGCACAGAAGACGGGCTCGTATTCTGCCCAGGGGTGTGACTGTATCACTGCGAGAAGATATCATGCGCCTCCCCTTTGAGTTCCTGGTGCCTCCCGAAAGAGCCGCGCTACACAGTTTGAATAACACTGCCTTACCTTGAGGAGGTCTTCGTTATTGTCTTTCCACCACAGGATGCAACACGTGCCCTATTGACATGCCTGCATCGGTGCTGGAAAGATGGCTAGGATTGGGTCCTTGGTGTATAACATGAACTACGTGTCATCTTTCAAGTAGTCCTTGAGAAAACATTGGCCCAAACATGAATTTATGACCCTAGGCAAATTTCTCAGTTTACCTCCTGCTGAGACTGATGCTTCATTGAAGTTAAGGGTTTTGTTTGCTTGTTTTTTGGGGGAGGGGAGGTTTCAAAGGTTGCACCTGAGTGTTCCTGCTTATGACCTCATGGCTCCTGCGATGGAAAAACCCCTGGAAGTCTACTCCCCCCACTCCTCCTCAACTACACTCCTCCTCCTCACCCCATTCTGCTGAGCTGCCAGATGTTGCTTCACCCTGCCTCAAGAGAATTCTCCTTTCATGCTTCAGACAGGCTAATTTTTAATTTTTAAAAATTAAACAGGGAAATTGTACTGGGGGAAAGAAGAAACCACCAATTCTGTACATCACACCTTCTTTTGTTCTAAACCAGGAATGATTATGTGTGTGTGTTTATAAGTTTATAAGTTCTGAGAAATGGCAGGGGAAGGAATCAATCAACAGCCATATTCTCATAGGCCCAGAGAAGGCACCAGGTGCAAATTTCTAATTAATATGTCAGCAATGTGAGGAGGAAAGAAAACACATCTGAATCTCATTTCAGTGATGTGACTGTGTGTTGAGCACCTATGTGAAGCAGTGAAACAGCTGACAATATATACTGAGATTTCTTCTTGCTCTTAACAGATGCAGTTCCAGCACATAGCTGGTTTGATATGCATTGGATCAAAACTGGTGCCAGCATCTTGGCAGATAGTTGGATTCCACACCTGTGACAGGCTCCAAGTGTGCTCATAGACTACATTCTGGCAACATTTTTCAAGGTAAAACAACCCACAGTGAATTCAGAAGAAGAATTGGTAATGCCCAGTTGTGAAGACACAGGGCACAGAACAGGTGTTGTGAAAATCTGGAGAAATGGAGGGTTCTGTGAGATTTCTTTGTAAAAACCCCATTTGATAAAATGGGGTTTATAGTCAGCCTGCCTGTGTAAACTGTCTTGAGTTTATGAGAAAAGCAACAGATACTATTTATTAGTTCACTTACGAGGGAATAGGTTGCCCCATCTTCCTATATCATGTCTTTGCTACTGTTGAATTTGTAAGGGGGCACACACATATGCACACACACACAGAGGTTGATTTTGAAGCTCTCCATCGTGCTGGTTTTCCCCAAAGCAGCTTCCTTCTGTCTGGTTTTCCCTGACTGTAGGTGGTGGCAGCAGAACAACTAACCTAGTTAAAACCTGGTCTCAGGACTAGGTAGGGTGGAAATGTGTGTTGGCTTCTTGGTGTTGTGCCCTGTGACCCTCACAATTAAATTCTGGTTGTTGCTATGTGGTTTACAGAGGCTGGAAGTGCTGAAGATACAGATCTAATTCCAGAAAAATGCCCAATGCATATGAGCTCTTTCAAATCTACCTTGTGAAAAACAGACTTCAGTATTCTCCTTTATGTTGTATGACCCATGAAAACCTCATCCTTTAGCAAACTGCTTTAATGAGAAACAAGCATCAGCTTCTTGACCAATCTTTATGTGACAAATGCTTTGCCCTTTTTCAAACAGGTGAAATTCACTAGCTATGATCCTTGGCATTATCTGATTTGTCATTAGGCTGTGCTTGTCCAGGATGCTTGTCCACAGTCATTAGGCTGTGTTTGTCATTAGGATGTGCTTGTCCAGGGAGCCCAAGTCAGGCTGATAAAGAAACAAAATTGCTTATTTCTCTGGCAATACTTCTCTGTCTCTGCCATTCTCTGCTGCTGTACTGCCTTTTGAGATGACATGCTTTCCTCTGGGGGTTGCTCAGCTATTGCCACACTTCCCCGCTGATGTCATCACACATCCTTTTACAAAGCAATAGCTGTTAAACTCAAACAGCTCACTGGAATTGCTAGTAAACTGGGATTTTTTCCCCCAGTAGGTACAGTGCTGGTTTGTGTCTTGGGGGTGGCCCTTGCAATAGTGTCACAGGCACTTCTGGGATGGAGCCTATGAGACAACTGCTGAGCATATTACATGTCCCTGCTGATTTTCCCTGCTGATTTTCAGTGACTTTTCTTCTGGTTTTTCTTTCTTCTTTCTTTTTTTTTCCTGCAGAGGTTCTAAGTGATAAGACAGTGAAATGAATATGTAGATCATGCCTGGTTTGTTTCTTTGCTCTCACCTCTTGTTCAGTGTAAAGAAGTCCCAGCATGTAATCTAAACTCCTATAAGGATGTGAGAGACTTGGAGGGCCAACTCTGTGTGTATGTGTATTTGAAATTAAAAGCTCAGACATGTATCCATATCCCAAATAAATTTTTAACAAGTTTTCTTTGCCCATCTACTTTGTTCAATATTGGAAGTCCTGCACTCTATTCTTGTGCTCTCTAGAGTGTGGATTCACATTTGTCTCTTGTCTAGATTCACTTATCAGTTCCCACCACTCCAGTTAGGTTTTTGTGGGGCCCACCAGACACTTGGTGATGCCTCAGTATCTCACATAAACCCCCAAATATTTGTTTGTCAGTAAAATGTAGCACAACAGACTGTTTAACATTCTTATGTGGGTCAACTCCGGAAAATTGGCACTATAGACAAATTAGGTCTATTAAGGAATGACTTGGCATTATAAAAGAATTTCTAAATCTGGCTAAGACACTGACTTTCTCTGTCTTTTCCTCAGGATGACAAAAAAGGAGCAAAACACATATAAGTTTCTTGGTTTCTAAGACCATTTTGAAGGTTATTGGTCACATATTTGCGAGACCTTACCCTGCCCCCCCACAACTCAGAGCAGCTCCAGCAAGTCCATGGGTGCTTCATGAGAGCATCCTGCACAATGAACACAAAAATGCAAGAGGGTTTTTGTCTTAAAAACAATCGAAATATTTTCAGCATTGCAAAATTGTACCTATCTCCCTGCTGATGTAGATCAAAACAACATCATCTAAGACAGCAGAATATGATGCTTGTGAGCAGGTAATCAGGGATTTTACAGCTGAGAAGATGCTAATGAAGGCTGAGATGGCAACTAGTTTCTAGCTAGAAACATGCTTTAGGATTGGCATGGAAAAGCAGGAGGGCAGACAGGCAGACAATGTAGGAATGCTTCCTTTTCAGGAAACATGGTGGGACAGATCAGATTGATATAGAATGCCTGTATAACAGATACCTCTTGCTGACTCCCCAAACTGGAGGCTGGGTCTCTTTAAAATGGAAGCTAGAACATCATCCTGGCTAATTCTTAGTTATCATGGCCAATGGGAGTCCAGTTCATCACAATGGAGATATCAAGAATGCTGGAGGCTGACATCACTGTTGATATTTTTGAAACACAGAATTGTAATTATATATCCTGTTTTAGTGAGCTCCGTGTTACAGGTGCCAGATTATAGGAGTTGCAGCCAGTAAAATTGTTTTGGTGAAGCCTCTCCTAAGGCAAGTGATGCAATGTGTTACATGTGCTGCTGTCTGAAAATGAATACCCCTTAGTTTTAATTAGAAATTCACCCTGAGGTATGGGCGATGGCTTTATTAACTGTGCCAATAAGAACATGCATTGAACAATAAATAAAATATTGCATGCAGTTTGCATAACTATAAAAGTTGGTTGAACTGGAATTGCTGCAGAGCAATTTTCATCCATTTCTGCTACTGCCCACTCAAACGGCAAGCAGAGCAACTGGGCTTGGTTAGGTAAATAAGAAGATATTCAATCCAGCATTTTGTCTCTGAAAATCTTCCTTTCCATCACCTAATTGGACCTTAGAGAAAATGTGAATAATACCAGGAGTTCTGAGCAATTGGCTAATGCTCTTTGAGAGTTATTATCCTAACATTTGCTCAGAGGAAGGAAGATTAGGATTGAAACACAACTCAAATCTAAATATTTATGATTAATTTTCTCTTTCAATATCACTCACTTCAAATAGAGACCACTGTATGTAAGCAAAAAGCTGTCGACATAAGCAGTACTTTAGCTAGAAGGCTGTGATTCCAGTCAGTCACTGAGTTTTCCGGTTGCACAGAGATGTGAATCCTGGTCCAAACCCGACCATCTCATCATCACTCTCTCACACCAACTCCTGTGTTAGACCAACAAGTTCCAAGGAAATGTAAATCCATTAGGGGCCTTATGCCACTAGAATGAGTTTCTGATGGCTTAAGTTCCTTTATGTTTTTGCAAAACATGGCACGCCATTCAGTGTGAACCGGCAACCACCACAAGCAGTCAGAATCTGAGTCCACATGCAAGTGGCTAGAGGATGCCCACCGGCACCAATACTTCTGTGCAGAGGGTGGGAGGGAGTCGGGGAGGAGGTGGGGGTTGGGAGGAGGGTGGATCAAGGCCAGGAAGGGGGTAGTGTCAGCAGCGGCAGCAGCACTGCTGATATCCTTTCCCCCTTCCCAGACTCTATCCCTTGACCTGGGTCCTTGCAGACTTGCAACAACTAGAGATCTGGCACAGGTCTGAGCAGACCCTGCAGGCCTGTGTGGGCTTACCCTGGGGCAAGGGAACAAATGTTCCCTTCCCCTGAGAAGGCCTCCAGGGCCTGAACTCTCCCCCCCCCCATACAGTATGACCGTGTTGGCACAGCTGCATCACCATGTTGGGAGTTGCGTAGGATTAGGCTGCCTTTTTCCTATATTATGATTCTATGGGTACTTCCTGATTAAGGATTTAACATGGAATTATCACTCTCTGTTGACTCACTTTTTATGGGGCAACACCATGATGTCATCAGAAAACTGTGTCCCATCTTCACCCCCCTGCTTGTTTTGATTTCCTCGGCAATATCAGTCTGATTTCACAAAAATGAGTTGAACAGCAGCACCATGCTGTGTGGTTAGAAAAGTACTATGAAGGGCACAGTCCTAAGGTGCCCTTGGGCTGACTCAAGTCCCTTACGCTGGCTCAAGAGGGTGCACCTCTTCAGGAGTTGGCTGGGCCAGCACAGGGACACGTGCTGGCCCGCAGAGGCTGAATCCAGCCTCTGCACCAATTTCATGGGGGACCCTTGCGTCGGCTGAGCACGGCTGGCGCAGGCTCTGGGGTGGGCAGGGAGGAGGCAGGAGAGAGGTGTTCCAGGGTGGGGGGAGGGCAGGCAGAGGGCGGTCCAGGGGGCGGGCAGGTGGGGCTGGGACCTGGCTGATATGTCAGATCTTAGCCCCCATTCCCAAGCAGCACAGAGGAGCTGCAAGCTACTCCACTCTCCTCTGCCTTATGCCACCTCCAGTGGTGTTGCAAGTCCAAGGAGACCCATTGGGGCTGTGGTGGCTTACCCGGGGGTAAGGGAAAGAGTTTTCCCTTACCTCTGGCTGAGTCACTTTGGGGCTGTGTCTTGCGCTGGGTACAGCACAGGCCTCCTGGCCTGCCTGTTCCTGTGCAGGATAGGATTACATTGTAAGGCTTTTCAAGGCTCTTTAAAATTGAACCACTCCCACTTTGCAGACTCTGAGACTTCCCTGTTCAGTGTGACTTGATTTACCCTATGAATGGTGTGGAAAGGAGGGAAAGGTTTACTTATTCCCACTTATTATTTATTCTTTGATTTTGTGAATGACAGAGTAGCATGGTTTCACCATTAAAAAGAGAAAAGAAATAGAGGAAGTCATTCTGCCTTGGGAAAAGGAGTGGACATTAGGGTAATTCAGGGAGACTGCTCAAGGGGCAAATGAGAAGCTCTTCAGCACGATTTCTCCACCTGCACTGAACAGCAGAGCAAACATGCTGAACCTGCAAAGAGGAGGTTTTCAGATCTCATTGGGAAGGAGCTTTGCTGAATGGAACTTATTTCTAAGTAAACATTTAGAAAGACTTTGGCCGTGGCAAAGGCTGTTGCTGGATACTAAAAACACTCTTTTAAGTGCCTGTGGAATGAATGTAGTATGCCAGTTTCCTGCAAATTGCAGAAAAGCAATACCTCAGCTGTGCTAGAGGGCTCCACTGTGGAAACACCTGAGGCTGTAAAAGAAATAAAAGAAACATAAGAAAACTTCAGGTGATTCATAAGCAGAAGCTATTGTACAAGCCATCTGTTGCAGAGCTTTTATTTGTGTCAGAAAAGGAATTGAGAAACTCCAGAAGGTGCCAGGTTTAAGGCTTTAAATAGGAACTGTGGCTTTGATCCAGTTTTGCCACGTGTTTTGCCCTGAGCAGCAGCTTGGAGACTGATCTGGATTGGGGGAGTGGTTCAGTTGGAAGGATCAATCCCAGATCCTGTCCCAGACCCAGACACCTGTCTGATGTATCAGCTAACTAGCTGGGAGATTCCAGAGCTGGACATTAAGGTCTCAGTCTACTCCGGCCCTTGTTGGAGCAAGTTAATGACTGGGAGCTCTCCATGGTTCTGCTGCTCGGATCTGACTTGCAGTCTGTCAGATTCCCTATTGGATCATATGGGTTTCCACTTGAAAGACAAGACATGATAAAACACCAGTGGATAACCCAGAAGACAGTGGATTCTTGCAGAACGCATTATACCTGAGACAAATTTTCAAAAGTGCTTTAAAAAACCCAAAACACTTCAAGCTGTTCTCTTGGCATTCTGCTTCTTCTCTGGTCAGAGTCAGACAAAGCTACATATGGTGTAAATGTCTTTTTTGTGGTGTTCCAGAGACTAGCTTCTCACCCCTGCTTCGTTGTCAGCAGTCCGAGCCTCTCTGTACAATTCAAACTTGGTGCTTCACTAGCATTTCTACTTTTGTTTTAATTTATCAGGTGATATCTACAGTTACTTTCTATTTAAACTGCCAACTTAAACTGCTTTAATATTTATTTAACATCGAACTCCATTAAATAAACTGCTAGATCTCAGTGTGGCTGAAATGTTTGTCAGTTAGCACAATAGTATTCAGTGCCAAGTAGAACTGAACCATACAAATCTAACAACAGAAGTTATCTTGCCACAAATTCATGGGACTCATAAAGGAGGAAAAGGAAGCACATGCCTCAACCTGTCCACTAGTCCCCCCATATTGGCACCCAGATGTTCAGTGTTTGTCCCCAAAGGGCAGAGTTATATGCAGGGAGGATTCCTCATGTGATCTGGAACCCTGGTCAGCCAGGCATCAAAATCAACAAAAGAACCATCCTCATGTTTGGTGCCATCCTTTGGAGACAGACATTGCATGCACAGATGCCTGAGGGTGCCTGGCTGGCAAACATATTTGTGCAGTGTGTGTGACTAACTGGCACACTTCAGCTTACCCTTCCCATGTAGTCACTGGATACAAGGCAGGGGGATAACTTTGAAACAGAATCTAATGCCTCTGTGCTACTGGTATTCCTCTACAGTCCCTTTACTCCTACTTCCAGTACAGTCATTTGGGGTACAGAAGAAATTTAGTTTTAATTTGTATTCTTTGCAGTGTTTGCTCTAGAAAAGAGCTTCAGCATAATTCCCTATTATAATTGGAAATTCCTTGAGATTGCTGTGGGCCACTATTTAAAACCACTGTCTATACAATGTTTCCATTTTGTTTATAGATGTGGGGTGGGAAACACAAAATCAAATTTAAGCATCAATTGGATGGCTAAGGGCTGCAATCCTATATGCATTTGCCTGGAGTAATCCCATTGAGCTCAAGGGGACTTACTTTTGAGTAGACATGCATTGGATTGCACAGCTAAGGATTCTTGTTGGCTTAGTCAGACTCATTTGTGATCCTATGATTATTTCTACAGCAACCCATTGTAGTGTCACAGGTAGAAGGTTATGGATTCAAGCCAAAACAAACAACTGGAGTCAATAAACCTTTAAGAAATGGATCCTGTCTGAATACCTCCTTGCCTCTTTCAATCACAACCATAAGCAGCATGGAGGGATAGCAGTACTTTCAGAACTGACAAAATGCTTTACTCAAAAACTAAAGTGGACGCATAGTGATAAGATCAATACTAAATTTGGCCCATTGCTTTATTTATTTATTTAAAATATTTATACCCTGCCTTTCCACCACATACAAAATAGGATGCCAGAGGCTATTGATCTTCAAGCCCTGTTGTTTGAATTGTCCAATTCCATGTAGGATTGCTTTTTAGATTCACTGATTGCATCATTCTTCATACGTGCAAACAGTGAATCTCTAGGGCAATGCCAAATACTCTTTTCTCCACTGGCAGAGGAATAATAATCATATATTTAAAAGAGCTCTCTGTAAAATATAGGTTCCTGAATGAAAGACACTTCTTTGGTTTTAGACGGCGTCAAAGTCTCTGTGGTTAAGAAGATTTGATGGGCAGGAGGCTGAAAGGGGTACCTGAGAGTGAATTACTGTTTGTGATTTCTGCTGTGTAGGTTGATGCTAAGAACAATTTATAGTTTCCCTTACTGACTGCCGACACGCAACCTCAAGAGTTTCTTTTTAAAGAAGAACTGGCTGAAAAAGAGATCTGTTCCTCTCGTGCCTGTCTTGCCATGGGATTGTTTTCTATTCCAACAATCAGGAAAAATAGCCAGGAAAATATGGAAGCGGCCTATAAGTTAGAGGGAGTAAGGAAAAGAGGGTGCATGCCATGACTTCAGCACAGCTCCACTCTGATCCTTGTTTCAAAAAAAAAAAAAGTTACAAAAAAGGAAAGAAGCCCCAGATGTACAACGGGAAGGTCTAGTCATTTTCTCTCATCAGCACTCCTGACGCTGTACTGTAAAAGCTGTTTCCAGGGATTACGCTGTGCATGCTCTTCTGCTTAGTAACAACCCATTTCCTCAGCCAAGAGACACTTATTTGTGCACCTCTCTTAAGTGGCTGCTTTCCAGAGAGAAAGAGAGAGAACAGGTAAGCAAATACGAAAAGTATCTGTCTCTTTTTTTCCTTAATAAATAACGCAGTCTAGGAGTAGTTTGCAAGGAGGCTGGCATAAGCACTTCCCATTTCTGCTCGGAACAGCTGTCTGTCAGTTGTGATTCACTGTCTGTAAACAAGCAGGGAGGTTATTTTTCTGGCGTGCTTCGGGTGGTGCTGATTAAGTTTGCATAGCCATCGCAGAGACAAATGCATTTGGAATGTCAACAATATCATTAAAGCTCAGAAGGTAAGGCAGGCAGCACCGGGGAGCGGGGTGGGTGAAGAGGAGTGTGTACATCTCGACTATGTACCGGTTTAAATTACCAAGTCTTGCCAGGGAAGCTTGATTAACCAACCCAGGGTAACTGAAGGTCAATTGTATCCCTAGAGGTTAAAGAATTCAGGCAGCAAGATGCGAGCACATCTGTTGTGGACAAAAGGAAAGATGTTATTGATATTTAGGCAGGCGAATAGAGGAGGGGGGGAGTCTGCCTAATGCAGCAATTGCATGTACCCCTGATTTGCAGCATCTATGCTCTTAACTGGTACTCTTTTGGCTTCTTGCATTTTCAATTCAGAAGGTTTCTTGTACTATCTAGGAGGCCTGAAGGTCACAGTCACCTAAGCTTTCAGTTATCCAAACCCGTTTAATTACTCAGTTGTTTACCTGTTTTGAATATAGTTGCACTTGAATAGATGTCTCTGAAGGCTGCTTCAGATACACAATGTTTTGATGTGGAAATTGGGTGAGTGTCAGTTTCATCATGTTTACCAGTAAGCAGCAGCTCCCAAACATATGCCCATGTGAAAAAAAAAACACTTAAGTGAGGCATATGACAGTGTCAAGAGCACCATTTTAGGTTACAATTAATAGGGGAAAAGGGATGGGGGGGTAAGTATCAGTCAAAGCAAAGGCCTGGATTTCAATATATTCAAGATCCACACACAAACATCACAATGGGCTGTATCCGACATTGCTCTGTGAACTTCCATTTTCATAAGAGGAGGGTGATTTTTGCTGATCTCCCTCTTCTTTCTGGAACCCTTCATGCCATTTTGTTTCAGAGAATCCCCTACTTGAGAGTCAGATTTGTGTGTTTGCATGCATGCAGGAGACTGCGGAGGGAAGGGGAGCTTTGTGAAAATTGCCCCCTTCCCTAGTGGAAATGAAGTGCCTTCCATTCACAGAACAACTTAAGGTACAATTCAATAAATTTTAAGAAATGTTGTTGTGGTTACTGTTCGGTCTTCCATAATAACTATGACATGACTATCAGCATAGATCAGTTATGTCCTGTGGTGTATTGGTGTTGCAAGCCAGCTACCAAGAAAACATCCTACGTTTTTAAAAAAACAAA
Organism: Tiliqua scincoides; assembly: GCF_035046505.1. Classification (NCBI taxonomy): domain Eukaryota; kingdom Metazoa; phylum Chordata; class Lepidosauria; order Squamata; family Scincidae; genus Tiliqua; species Tiliqua scincoides. The sequence goes on from NC_089821.1 coordinate 48,875,004, forward strand.
ACAAAAGAAAAACCCTTTGGGATGGTTGATGATTTTGTGTATGTGCAAAAAGTCCAGAAGTTTACTATATTTTTTCAGCCAATGTTTCTGAGTAGAAGCATCACCTTTTCATTTAGTGTGCATGCTTCAACTCTACTGCCTGCACATGCACATGAAGAACCAATCAAAACAATACTTATAAGCACATGGATTTAGACTTCAGTAGTGAAAGCCGGAATTAAGAAGGGAAGATTTTGAGTGGAGAAGGGGTGCTTAATCTTTCCTTTCACCATTTACTTTTCTGCTGCACCTCATTCTCCTCCCCCACCCCCAAACAGGGTATGAGATGAGCATTCACACTTTCCAAGTCAGCAACCCTGGATACTGCTTTCAGACCTGCTGCTCCACCTCCTGCAAGAAGCCAAGTGCAGGTTTAGCATCTTGACCAGCAGGGCCAGTCACAGGATCAAACAGAAAACCATTACTATTTGCTCCACTAGTGTCACCTGCTTGGGGTCTGCCTCCCAACTTCCACTCAGGCACCAACATTTGTGAAATCAAATGTTTCTGGTAGCCCTTTCACACTCACAAGCACATTTTTCTTTAAGAAAAACGGTTGATGTCTTGTGCATGCATAGCTAGTGCAGAGGTGCTATTAGTGGTGTGTTTCTCCATGCCTGTGAGTTGATCAGAAATGGTATATGTGCTTCTCAGGAATAAAACTTGTCTAAACACAGGGGGCAATGGAGACACACATAGTAAAAATGTGTAGTAAAAATGTCATGAAGGTTCACATTGACCCATGAAGGTGAAACATGCCTGGGAAGGGGGTTAGGATTTGGTGGGTGTTGCTGCTGCAAAGCCTGCCCCCTTTGTGGATCTGATTCATCCACCTCTCCAGCCTCACTCTTCCCCATCTCCCATTTCCAGTGCAGCTTTACCTGAAGCAGTGGGCATCTGCAGATCATTGTTGCATAGACCCAGCTACACCTGACTTCCACTGGCAGCCGCGCTTTTCAGAATTGTCATGTTTACGACCGCCAGAAAGTGCGTTCTGGAAGTGTAACAGCTGGTTAGGATTGGCCATTACCTTCACGTAAGCGTGCTTAGTATCTTTAAGAATCCATTTATCCCTATTCACAAACTTTGCTGCATTATTTAAATAAAAACATGTCAGTGAGTTACAAAGCCGTATCAGAGGAAGAAGATACTGTAATAACCATTGTTGATTTTGCACCCTCGGTGGTATCAAGTGCATTTTATGAGTCCTTAATCTATGGTAAATTTGCAAAGCAGGATCAACCTTCTATCCTCCTGCTAGGTTGTTGCTTGGGAATGCTGTTTACTGAGGGCGAGACTAGACATGGCAGCAGCAACAGCAGCTCAGTTTGTTGAAACTGCCTCAAGCACACAGAAAGGGGCAGTGAGACAGGGATGAGCGAAATGGAGGGGTTGGCAAAAGGGATACATCGGTGAGGAATGAAGAGCCCTCCACCAGGCCACTTGCCTCCCCACTGCCCCCCTTCACAATCCAAACACACTTCTGGTATCAGAGCTCCACTGAGCAGAACCTTTGAGGGGAAATTGGTTGTGGGTGAGGAGAGGGATTGAGCCATCAACTGAGCCATTAAATACTGTTATGAAATTCTGATACAGGAAGAATGTATTGCTTTCAATATTAACATAAAAGCTGGGTTAGCCTGAATTACATTTCATGTGGCTATTATTTTAGAGGACTCAATCCAAGTTTGGAGTAGGGCTGGAGTCAAGGGTTGGCATAGTTGGGCACCTGTTGAGGCCCACATACCCGCAGGCCCCTTGATCACTATGGGGCACCATTGCCACCTGCTTTCTTACCTGCCCTTTGGTTCTGGTGGGGATAGGGAGTAGATGATGGCAGTGAGAGGGAACTGCCACCACCTGCTTGTGTATCAGCTCTGTCTTTGGTAATTGAGAAGACAAAGAGGAGGAGGAGGAGCAGTCAGCAGCAATGGCAGTAAGGAGCGCAGAGGTCCACTGACAGAGATCTTGCCAGGAGGTGTCGCAGAACCTGAAGCCACCAGGGACTTGGGGGCAAGCACTGTTTTTGGGGTTGTATTGTGCTGTAATATGTGATGCCCAGATGCAAGAAGAGCCAGCAAATTACGGTTTACAAACATAAACAAATTGGAGAGAGAAACGTAACAGATAACCACACCAGTTCTACTACTACTCATTCCACCAGGCTTCCTCCCATTTCCAGTTTCCAGTACCGACAGTAGGTTGCTAGGGGCCTTGGGGCAAAACCCTGCCCTGGGCCCCCTATGGCTCTCTGCCTCCCTCTGATGGTACACTGGGTGCTATCACTGCCACTGTACTGAGTGGTCAGAGATCAGCTTGGTCAGGTGGACCATTAGAAGAATGTGGTCCTTGGCCACTGCCTGACCCAGCCTACCCCAGCCCCTCTGCCAGTTCACTCCAAAACGTTGGGTAAATCTGTTCATTACATTCTGAACTCTCATAAAGCTACATTACCTGGAAGTGGTATATGAATTGACAAGGTTTTGAAACCCATGCAAAGCGTAGAACAAAAGGTACTAGAAATTCTGTGAATAGTCTATACTTCCTCTGTGAATACCAGTTTTGTTTTATAGAACCTCAGCTTCCCATATCTCATGAGGGAATGGGCTCCTTTTCCATCTACTTCTGATCTGAACACACCTTTTCTTGGCATCCTCTCTGGTCTTTCCTCATGAGACTGTTGCTCACGCACATTATAGCAAGCAGTAAAGACTACCTACACTCTATAAACCACTGTACAGTCACCATTTTACTTGATATTTGTTAGTTGCTCTGTTATGAATTGCCCTTGGTCCCTCAGAAGAAGATACATACCGCCATGTTAACTGCGCTCCCCCCCCCCCCCCCGGCTTGCAGGACATAAATGGAGCATAGCAACCTGTTTACTGAGGTGGTATAACATAATGGAAAAGAAATTGAGCTGTGAATCAGGACTTCCCTGGTTTGAGTTTTGCTCATGAATTCACTATTAGATGGCCTTAGGCCTCCCTTGTAACATAAGGATGATTGCCTTATAGGGTTGCTGGAAGGATTATTTTTAGATAATGTGGGAAGCACTTTTCAAACTCAAAGGGCACTATACAAATGTTCAGTCAGTATTATTACTGTATCTCTCTGCCATTTTGTGTAATGACCCCCTCCCCAACAGAAATGATGTTAGACAAATTATGTGGTTGGATCCACAGCATAAAAGTTTTATAGGCATAGCACATCCTTCCTTAGTTCTTCCTATACACCTGATAGGTGCTAAGCTCTAAAGGTTGATTACTACCACAAACATTATAGTACTAAGAAGACTTGACAAATTTCACTGCAGGATTGTCACTGCACTGTCTTAAGAAGTTAACCTTTGTAGATTGATTACACTGTATACTAGCCAAGTCTGTGTTGGGCATCTAAGCACTGTATAGCCCAGTCAAATCCTTCTCTATGCTTAGTCCTATCCACTCTGTGATGGAAAGATACTGCAAACAATGAATATCAGAGAGACCACGTATCCCTTGCCATTATTTGAATAACCAGTGTGATGTATGGATAGAGTGTTGGATTTGGAAAAATGAGATCAAGATTCAGATCCCTACTCTGCTACTCACTGGTTGACATCAGATTAGTTATTGCAGTCTTGCCTGCTGAACAGGTTTGTTATGAGGGCATGGTTAACCTCCATGTGTGCTGCCTTACATGTGTTCCAGTTGGGAGGATAAAAATATAATGTAACTTCAGACTTGTGTATTCGGAAAAAGTCTAATAAAAGAGTTCACCTAAAGCAGACAATACATTTCATATATATGGTGGTGACAAGGCAGCCATTATACTTACAATGTCACCAAAAGATCAAGCATTTATCACCTTCTTTACTGGCTGATCTTACAGGACTGAGATTCCAAGGACAATGAATGCTGAATAATTGGAAAACAGCCAAACCTTACAGAATCACTGGCAGAAATCTAATTAATCATAGGAATAATGGACAACTTAATAGTTGCTTATTCTACAGAGCTTTCATGTCATGAGAGAGTAAGCTTGATGTCAGCTTCATATGAAATTATGCATGAGCATATTTCTAGTCACATAATTTTAAATAGACTTACCTAATTTAGCTCTAAAAAAGCATGTTGCCTAAGGCTAAGTTGAACTGATCACAGGAAAATACATATAAATAGGGTCATGGTCTGAAGTTTTATTTTCACTTGGAATAAAATAAAATAATAAAAGTTAAAATAGATGTATTTAGTAATGTTGTCCTTTAATCTTTTAATAACTGGGCTTGTGTACTTGTCTGAGTATCTGTGCGTATGACTTTAAAAATGTAAAATTTGCCTTGCTCTATCAGACAATGTGATCTTCTAGTCCAGAATTCTGTCTCCAGTAGTGGCCAGCCAGATGCTTCTAAGAAATAGGTGATAGCACCAGTGAATTTATTGGGCTTGGTGTCACCAGTGGTCACCCCATGTCCCCACTCCTATTGGTTTCACGTCAGTCCCTTTCTCTCATAAGAATGGGACCAGCTTTCCAAACCAGCCACTTGCCACAGCGCTTCTAAGTCAGCCACCCAGTGCTGTGCCTCAGTTGTTATCCCCTGTGGTGGTGTCACCTGCTGCAGTCCTCATTCTTGGCACCCAGCTAGTGATAACACTGGATAGCTCTGGAGATCAGGGTCAAAAGAGGGGAAGGTTCCAAGTATTATAAGCCCAGTGGTGGTGGGTAGGGTGATGTATAAAACTGATCTCAAGTACTGTCTGATTGCATAAAAAAACAAAATAATATTCGCTAGAGGCAAACTGGAGTTTACAGACAAATTAAAAGGGTAAAAGGAAAGCAAAAAAAAAATCAAAACATTAAAAGACACCTTAGCTAGACTCCACCTAGCTGTGCAGGGTGTTCTGGCCAAGAGGCTTTGCATGTTGACAAAAACTGCTTTGAAGTTCAAGACATCTTTAGAAAGGAAAAGGCTACACACCCAGGCTGTGAAGAAGCAAACATGGCTCCAGATGTAGAAGAAGTGGGGAAGGCTTCTTTTTCCAGTAAGTCCATGGCCATAAGCCTACCTTGATGTCTTCTGTGGGAGCACTGAGAAATTTCTGCCGCTTCTTAGAGACTTTTTTGGAATTGAGGAGAAAATAGGATCATAGCATCCAGGTGTAAAGTACAGTACTGAGATACCAGACTGAAGTTATAGGAGACAGCTATTCTGTGACTTCAAAAGTACTTTGTGAATTCAAAAGTACTTGTGAGTTTTTAATCACAAACAAAGCACAGGATTAGGGAAGGTCTTTGCTAGAGTGGCAGACATCTAATTTATGTGACAGACTGCAGGTAAGCAAATACAGTGGAGTTTAGGTTGATCAAACAGGAAGGAGGTACCCCATCCCCTGTTTGCCCTCAACACTCAGTAATCAGAAGTACGATACATGCTTCTGAACATGAGATTTTTGTAGCAAATGCAGGAGTGAAGTACTGTACTGTATCTCAAAGGCAACTACTCAAGAGTGTGCATTCATTTTTGAAATGAAAGGAATAAAAACCTAATGGGGCCTGTCTGGTTCAGATTTCATTCTTTTTATTCATTCAGAATGAATATGCAGGAAGTGAATACAGGTCTATTTCTGGAGTCACCACTGTGGTCCATTCATTCTTTTTTTAAAATAGAAAAAGTGTCTTTGTTTTACATTTAGATGACATTTACTTACATTTTTCGCGCTGTTGGCCATTTATTTTTATTCACACTGCCCCAGGATGATGCTGCATACTGGGGTAGATTGGGTATTCAAGAGGCACCCACTGGGAGACAGCTGTGCATTGCAGCTCCTGTTGCTAGAAACAGAGATTACACAGAAAACGAGTTAGTACAGTTTAATAAGACCCCAAAACAAATGATGTTCTGAAAAGAAAGTGAGATCCAATGAATGAGTCCTGAAACAAACGAGAATAGGCCTGAAACAAACAAACAAACAAAAACAGTGGAGCCCTGAATACAAAGGGGATTGAGAAAATTCTTTTTGCTTGTTCACACCCTTCCTCACTTGCAGGCTTTTGTTCCATGATGTTTTTGCACTGTGTTGCAGAATCACCCCTCCCCAGTCATAAAATTTAGATTTTAATGACCTCAGAATGGGTAACAAACTTTTGTGGTTTCAGTCTCCTTTACAGCTATAAAAAGCATAGAACAGGCAAAAAGAGAGTCACTGGTCCATTTTCATTGCTCCTATTGCCCATACAGAGCAGATCCCAGCCACATCTTCCGGGAATACTCTTCTACATCTCTGCTTAAATGCTTAAATATAGCATCCCAACCTAGTTGGTGTGTTGGCATGGAAAGGTAGTCAGAGCATGATCGGCTCCACCTATTTGTAGTTGGCTAACAGACTCCTGGGAGCCATTACCAGCATATGTTGCTGCCCCAACTGAAAACAGGTTTGTAGGGAAACACCCTGGGATTTGAAATGAATGAACTTTTGAAGAACACAGTGGCATGCCAGGCATTGGTTACAGCAACAGTGAAAAATGAGTGTGGGGTGGTGGTGACTGCATTTCGCCAGTTCCTCTGCATAACAAATGGATGTTGTGCTTGCTTGTTTGCTTCTTTTTTAAAAAGCCATTGTAAAAAGTCACGTATCCTGAAACAAGGTTTGGATGTTACACAGGGACTTCAACCATTTGTTTCCTTTGTCTAAATGACCGTGCGTGCGTGCGTGCGCGTGCGTGCGCGTGCGTGTGCGTGTGCGTGTGCGTGTGTGTGTGTGTGTGTGTGTGTGTGTGTGTTGAAATCATCTCACATCTTAAGGAACGCAATATCTTTCAATTTATCTTTAGCCTTTATCTGAAGACTGTTTGGATTTCTACAAACATGCATCTCTCTTTTCCTCCCCTGTCCTTTTGCTTACTATTTGTCAGATTAAATGTCCTGTAATACTTGAAACTTTACTGTTTGACAGTAGCAGAGTGACTGTGTTTGCCACCTGTGGCAGAGACTCCTGGTGTCACCCCTCCAAACATGCAGACATAGAAGTAATTGGTGGGGACATGATGATGTCACCACGTCACCACCATTACTTCCAGGTTGCGAGCCATCAGCTTGGCTGCTTTCTTGCTGCACTCTGAAAACTTGCTGCTGCATATAAGTGTTTTTTCAAACACTTAGAGGTGGCAGCAGTGGTGATCTGTTATCTTGGCTGGCCTCCCAGTGGCTCCCTCACATGTGATGATGGAACCTGGGTGTACCATAAAAATATGATGTATGAAGCAGCTCTGTGTGATTTGTTTATTTAACTTCCTGAATTGTGATGCTTTCTCTTCTTCCTCTTTGTTTAGGCAACTTCTCATGTGCTCTCTGTGTGTGAACACTTCTACGTACCAAGGAATGTAGCTAACATTTCATTTGTGGGGACTTCGGCCACAATAATCCAGCTATGGCAAAGGTAAGTCAGAAATGTTTCAAGTGATAGTTGTGTGCATTTGGAAAACAATTTCAGTCTGCACTGTACAGTTTGAGGAACTTGGAAGCTTTCAGAGACCAGCAATGATCTTGTTTTTGTGAGGTTATGGTATACTAAGACATCAGCACACCTGATGGCTACAAATTACTTGAGAATTGTGCCGATCCCTCTGTTTATGGCTGTCATCTGTGATAAATAATGGACTCGCCAGCTCAGAACAGGCAGTGCAGTGACAATAGTGGAAGGTAAGCAATGATAGCATCAACCTGTTGAGCTTCTTTGAGGTACAGCCCCTTCTATTTATCATCGTCATCATCACTGCGCACTGGAGAGTTGGTGCTTTAGTTAAAATATCATCAAAAACCTCCTCTCTGTTGAGAAAGATTTTTCTTTTTTTCTTCTGCCAGAATCAAAGTGGCTTTGGACCTGCACTCAGTGTCAAAATCGACTGTTTGTATGTCAAGTATGCATAGGTGCATTTCAGTATCGTGCAAAGAATTTACAGCTCGTGACTTCTCTTTCACTGGCTTGTGAGGCCCAGAAAGCTAAAGAAGAAGAAGACTGTTGCCTTCAGAAAATTATTGCAGGGATTTCCCTGGAGCTGTGTATTAAATAAAGTTGCTGATTGATTTTGTGGCCCGTATGTGGCCTTCTCCTCATGACACATAAAAAGTGTCATGTAAGTAGAAGCAGGAAGCTTCTCTGCTCAACCATGAGGTATATTTTGGCTAAGCCACTGTTTCTCAACCAGACAGACTTTAATGGGTTGTAAAGATGTGAGAAATAGAGATTAGAAAGTGCTTCTTCCACTGAAAACTGTTATGGCATTAATCAGTAGTCTGGCGAGGAGGAAGAAGGACAGGTTACTGTTCACAGGAAATAGATTAAACCTGGTTCTGGTTTGAGTCTTAGAAACACTGGATGCTGTTTAGCTTGGGAAGGAGCTGCAATGTGTGCATCTCTTTAGACAGAGATAGTGTCTCTAAATTCTGTGGCAGTGAACGCAGAAGCCAGACTGACTCAGCACAGGTGCCTAGCCAAGGTGCAACAATGGCCACACAGGTACATAGTGCATACAGATACGATCATGTTCCAAGCTAAGCCGCCAGCTCCAGCTAAGCCTTATGTGGCTGCCCCACTTTTTAAAAATAGCAGTCAACGTTTTTACTAGGGAAATCCCCACTGATGCTTGATAATTATTAAGACAATTTTTTTGGGGTCTGGATTAACAGTATAAATTTCTTAAGAGAACAGCATTATGCCGTTTGAAGACTTTTCTGTGGCATACATTTTGGGGGTTAGGGATCTGAATGCTCTATTGCAGAATCTCTCAAGGTGTTTCCCCCAAATTGCTTATTCCCCATATACACAATTCAGGAAAAACACAATGTGGGATTCATAAGCTCTTCGCTCTGCCCCCCCCCCCGGCCATCTGATTTGTTGATCACATTAGCTGTTCTGTATCACTTTTTCTTTGCATTGCAAAGAACCAAGGAAGCATAGCATGGGAACACTGGCTCTAGAAAAGTCTAATGAGGATTGATGTTTATGAAGAGCCTTGAAGATAAAATATCCTAGTAATGGTCTGTATGCCTAAAAAACCCAAAAGATATGACTTCCAGGAACCACCTGCAGTTTCCTCCTCAAATGGCCCTCTAGGGGTTTATCATTCTAATCAGGTTGCCAGGGAACAAAACTAGAAAATGGAGAAAAAAAGACAGAAAGAGATTATGTTAAACAGTTAGATCACTTTTGTTTTGTTTAAAAAAGGAGCAGCACAACAGGTGGTTTATCCTTTTTTGATGGGTTCCTTTATGTTACAGTTAGCAGCTGTGTTTCCTTTCTGTTAGTCTGTTCACAGTAAATAGGACAAGCATTTTAGACTGAAATATGCAAATTTGCAAGTAGTAGAATCCTATATATGAGAAAAAATGAAACAGCGGGAATGTGTTATCTTTGGAACACATATGTTTTGAAATGTATTATGTGGACATGCTTAATTTTGGTTTAAGGATCAAGGTGATCCATGGAATCATGCAGTCTCCTTTCCCACCCTTCTCCTTTCATGTCCATATTCCTTCCCTACCGTGGCCCTTCTTTACACTAATTTAGCAGTGCATCTGAAAACTGCTAACCTTGGTTAAGGCCTGTTTAAACTGCAGTTCAGCCATGACCTTAACCAGGGTCAGCAATGCTCAGACATAGCGCTAAAGCAGAGTAGAAGGAAAAGAGAGCACAACCTCACAGCCTGCTCCCTATCTATAAGCTATCATTAAGGTGGAAATAACAGGAAGAAAGACCTCTTGCTTCTAGCATTTGTTCCTGCAGACAGATGCTGAGCTCATGGAGACTGGTGGAGAATGGTAGACAGGCAGAAGCACATATGTTATTGATATAGATGGGATTAGTGCAGCATGATCCCAGGAGCTCTCTTTGCAATCTTGTCTACACCTTATAGAATATCTACACAGGGCTATTGAATCAAATCAATGGTCAGATCTGATCAGATCCCTACAGAAGACTAAGAATTCCATTGCCTGCAATGGCAGGAAAAGATCCAAGACTCCTTCCTATCCCATAGTCATAACAAGAAATTACCACACCCAAATTCTCCTACCCAGTCACCCAATGTATTCATCGCATCTGCTAGTTTATAGCCTCTACCTATAATTAAGGCTGAAGTTCTTCCTAAGCACTCTTACTTGGGAGTAAGTACCATTGAACTCATTACAATTTGCTTCTGAGTAAACACTTAGTATACTGCATATTTCTAAACTTAAGGCACCAAACACAATAAGTTTCAATGCAGTAATAGTGTCTTAATTGAAAGCCAGCTGAGTAATTAGGAGCGCCTATATCTCATTGGTGCTCAAATTACAGAGAGAGGCTGGAGGAAGCTGATCCTCTGACTTGTGACAGCCCCTTGGCTATTCGCTTTGGAAGATATGGAGACATATTTTGGTTAAAAGTGAAAGTGGGTAAAAAGTGGGGAAAGTGAAAGTAAAAGTGAAAGTTAAAAGTGACTTGTGGAAGACTCTAAAAAGGACCCTAGTCAGGGGCCCCCCCAACTCAGCACTCGTCCCCATGCATGTTGACTCAAGTTTGCCTATGTCTGGGGGTGCTTGCTTACTGTTTCCGTGGCATGGAAAACCTTGTGGGGTCATAATTCTGACTGGTGAGTAGCAAGGAGTTCCAGCTGGGAGGCAGGAAAGGGTTAATGTGAGCAGGAGCGGGGAGGTTGGACTTGGCTCTCTTTTCCTATCTCTGATAGAAAGGAAGGAATGGATGATCATTGGACAAAGGATGGCAGGAGGAAGAGCCAGCTGGTTGGGGGGGGGGAGGGAACCTCAATGAATGACCAGCTACAATGGGACTAGTTGCAGAGGGACTACTTCTGAGTAGGGCTGCAAAGGATTAGGTCATCCAGGTATCCCTCCCAGCTGCTGTTCATGACCTCTTGCTACTTCTCTCCCGGCTCTCTCGCATTCCTTCCCTGTAGGGTCAGCAGGGGACTGTTCAAAGGGAACAACACACACACAGAGCCTGGCAGCAGCCCCATTTTTTTCTGTAGCTGGTTTTTTAAAGGGGGTGGGGTGACTTGAGTCCATTAGAGTCACTAAGGGGTGACTTGGAGACTCGGAAAATGTCCCCGTTAGGACTCTTTTTCAAGTTGAGTCGTGAGGGGCAATGACTTGGCGACCCGACGTGAGTCAATGCCATGCTGGCATTTCCCATCCCCGGGAATAAATCAACAGGCCCTTAAGCATATGCCAAATGCTTTCTCCTCCTTCTTCCATCAGCTGGAATTTTCTAGACTTTTTTGCCCTGGCTCTGCCCTATCCCTTTGCAAATGAACTGCAAATGATCTACCTGGACCCCTTCCTCCACACCAAGCATCTGCTGGAGGAATTGTTTCAAGAACTTATTTATTGATAGTCTGCTCCCTGTGGGAAAAGCAGCACCAAAGGCCTATGTCACACAAGATGTCAACAAACAGGAGTCTTGTATTCCATGAAGCCACCATAGTTATATGTGCCCCAGATTGCCACTGATGTGTGAAGAAATAGTGTGAATTTAGCCTCGCATACAGTGCTGTTGCAGTTACATTGTGTGAGAAGTGTCATCCTCACAAAGACCACATGTGCAATAAGTGGCATTTCTACAAGTTAATTGGAGGTGTTCCAGATTTCCTTATGTTTTGTATTCAGCGCAAGCTACCCTTGCTTGTCTTTGCAGAATTGTTCTGGATGTAAGGAGAAGAGGCCTGCGCACAGTCTATGTACAAACTGCAACAAGTGGCTGTGCAGCTTGTGTACAGAAGAACACGGGCATGGCAAGGACCCTGGAGATCATTTCCTGCCTCTGCCACTGAAGGCGTGTTCAGGTTAGAAACATAACTTCAAACTGTTTCTCTCTATCTTCTAAAACTATCAACCCTGTAATAACTCAGTCACAGACACTGCATACTTGTAGGAATGGTGCCCTAGTTAACTTGAACTCCATCAGAGTCTTCTTTGGACACACACAGCATATTAAAATCAGATGCTGGGAGGTTGGTTTGAGCAGAATCAGGTTTAGGAAAACTAGGGCAAGCACAAGCAGGGAGCATGCAATCAGATAAGGCCTGTTAGATTGAGATGAGATAATAACAGGTTCAAAACTGGGAGCCAGGAAAGAGCACATGGTAGGACAAAGAAAGAGAGACAAAAGAACAAAGCAGGCAGGTCCAGGCATGCAGGGCTTTTCATACAGGTGGAAGCTGCCTTGTACTGGGTCACATCATTGGTCCATCTATTTCAAAATTCTTGTCCCTGGCAAACAGTGGCTCTCCGAGGTTTCAGACAGGAATACTGTATTTCTTTGTCTTACCTGGAGACTCCAGCGTTTGAACCTGGAATCTTCTCAATTCAAGGCATGTTTACCACTGAACTCTTGCCCCTCTGGACATGGCATGGATCCTTGAGCACTCAGTCTCTTTTGCTAATAGAGGCTTCTGGGAGCCTGAAGCCAGTGAGGACAAGGCAGTTAAAGTAGACTGATCTGTGACTGCATGTCACAACTTCAGGGTAGAGCTGAGGAGTGTTTTCTGACAATGTGGTGAAAGTCAGTGTCACACTCACTCACACACACAGACAGTGGAGGGGGGGGAGAGAGAGAGAGAGAGAGAGAGAGAGAGAGAGAGAGAGAGAGAGTTGGAGGCTATCCTGTAGTTGAAGGAAAGGTTGTCCCTAAGAGATATAGGCCCATCGCCTTGTGTGATATGTTAGGCCAGTGGTCTTCAAACCAGGGGACTGCTGCATGTGAAAAAAACCTTTCCCTGTTGGGCATGGCACTTACAGTTTTGCACTGCTGCCTGTTATCTTGCCAGCTGATCATCTCAGAAAGTCGCTCCAACCAGTCGCTTCTGCCCAGAAATCCAGGCGCAGAGCCTACTGGGGTGATGGGCAGCGGAAGCAGCTGTCTAGGGTGACTAAGAACATAAGAAGAACCCTGCTGGATCAGGCCAAGGTCACATCTAGTCCAGTTTCCTGTATCTAACAGTGGCCCACCACATGCCCGAGGGAGCACACAAGACAACAGACACAACCTGTGTCCCAGTGCCCTCCCCTGCATCTGGCAATCAGGGGCAGCCTGCCTCTAAAACCAAGAGCTTGCACATACCTACCATGACTTGTAACCTGTAATGAACTTTTCCTCTAGAAATTTGTCCAGTCCCCTCTTAAAGGCATCCAGGCAAGATGCCATCACTACATCCTGTGGCAAGGAGTTCCGCAAACTAATTACACGCTGGGTAAAGAAATGTTTTCTTCTTTCTGTCCTAACTCTCCCAACACTCAACTTTCGCGGATGTCCCCTGGTTCTGGTGTTCTGGTTCTGGTGTTATGCGAGAGGGAAAAGAGTGTCTCTCTATCCACTCTGTCCATCCCCTGCATGATTTTGTATGTCTCAATCTTTCTGAGACTTTCTGAGATGATTGGCATGCAAGATAACAGGCAACAGCATGTGCCACACACAACAGGGAAAGGTTTTTCCTGGCTCGGGGTCTGACCTATGAACCAGCGTTTGACACCTGCTGTGTTAGGTTACTGGCCTTAACAAAATAACTGAATGACTAAGCCAGGATTAAAATCAGGCGGGGTGGCATCAGAAGTTGCTCAAGCTGAGCACTGGCGGAGGGCCCACAGTCATCAGAAGGCCTCTTAGCCAGACTGATCTGTTGAACCTTCCAAAACCAGGCCGCTGCAGCAGACCCTCCCCCATTTACTGATGGGAATGTGTGAGGAGTTGCTGCCAAACACCAGCTGCTAATAAGCAGGGGCCTAATCCAGGGCTTTACCTCAGTCCTCCAGCAACCTGGTGCTGGCCCTGGAACTGGGTCACTTGTTGCTAAACCCAGTACTCTGGGTGCATCCACACCCCAAAGGCTGGCCTATCCATGAAGTGACTTGAAACCACTTCAAGGAGTGGCAAAGTTGGAGGGGTGACGAACGGACAAGCCCCCAGCTTACCTGCCTACTGCCCTCTCTAGCTTGCCACTGCATGTGGCACTCTAACCCACTTGCAGCTCAGTAAGGGTGAGTTCCTTTCCCTTCCCTGGAGTTCAGTCCACACTGTCCCTCCCCTGTACCCATCCTGACTGAAATGAGCAGAGCCAGACCATGCTGGGAACTGAGAATACTCTGTTCCCAGCATCATACACTCCTGTTCTTTTGAAAGAAGAGCAAAGCAGAGGAGGAAGGGTGTTTACCGAGCTATGGGTAAATGAAAGGAAGGGCCTCTCTTCCTTTCCTTATCCAGTGGTGTGTGTACACATGCTTGACTGTCCACTCCCTCACTTATCCACTGGTGGAACAACTGGGTAGGCATGGGCATACATTCCAGAGGTAGCAAAATTGGGGGGGGGAGGCATTTGAGTGGCAGGGAGGCATGGGCCACCCTTGATCAGGGCTTGTAACTGTTGCCTGCTATGAACAGAGAGCTGGACCAGGTGACCACCAAGTTCCCTTCCAACGCTAACATTTGCTGGTTCTGTGATACCCTGTCCACATCACCACATTAGCTCTAGCTTTGTAAGGATGGATGAAGACTGCCAGATCCAAATAAGAAAAGATGAGATGAATGCATACATATTAAAAGAGGCAGATTGTACAGGAGAGTAGAACATGGGTACATCTGAGAGAAGTATTCCTATCCCAATCCCCTAGGAGGCGTTCGGTCCCCCAATTCATCTCCACCATGTTCCAGACCCTTTTCTGGCTCTACAGAGGGGAAACTGGCACCTGAAATGTACTCCCCATTAGCCAAAGACGTGGAGGAGGTGATCAGTCAGTCTGGCATAAGAAGTGTTAGGGGACGTCCACAAAAACTGAGTGTCAGGAGAGTTAGAATAGACAGAAGAAAATATTTCTTTACTCAGCGTGTAATTAGTATGTGGAACTCCTTGCCACAAGATATTGTGATGACGTTTGGCCTAGATGCCTTTAAAAGGGGATTAGTCAGATTCCTGCCAGAAGAGCCTATCGCGAGGTTACAAGTCATGGTGGGTATGGACAACCTCCTGGTTTTAGAAATAGGCTAACTCAGAATGCCAGGTGCAAGGGAGTGGCACCAGGATGGAGGTATCTTGTTGTCTTCTGTGCTCCCTGAGGCATCTGGTGGGCAGTGGCATAGCTAGCGGGGGGCGGGGGGTGGTCCGCCCCAGGTACCACCCTTGGGGGAGTGTAACACCACAAATGCCCCAACATCGCGAATATCGCGAAGGTTTAGAGTAACCCCAACATGCCATATACCGTTGGATGCGGAATTTCCAGCGGAATGCAATGCAAAAAACCGAATTGAAATATCTCCTTTCCATCAATAGTTATGGCCAAAAACCGGAAACAAAAAAATGCATTGAACCCTATGGAAAACGAAACTGAGCCATATCACGCGTTTACTCGTGAGTAGGCGAATGTGCCATAGTTTGTCGGAAAGGACAGGCTGACAGGAATCCAGTGACACCAGAATGGTTCCTATCCAATGAAAGCAGCCCTCCCAAAAACACCCAAGAAGGAAGTCCCTCCCTCCAAGCAAACAAATGTATTGAGCCCTTTGGAAAGCGAAAGTGAGCCACAGGGTCCTTGGCTCCTGGTCAGGTCAGGCAAAGAGAAATGCAAGGCCAGCTGCATGGTCCCCATCTAATGAAAGTGGAGCTCAACAAATGCTCCAGAAGGCAGCCCTCCCCCCCCCCCAAAGAATAAACTAGAGGCTTGAACAGGTAAGGTGGGCGCTGGGGAGGGCTGAAAATCTCACTGCTTTATCTGTGTGTGTGTGTGTGGGGGGGGTGTTATTGCAGGCAGGCTACAGAGAAAATTCACTTGGTGAAACAGGGCTGGCTTCCCCTTATTTATCTATTTTTCTTTAATTTAATTATTTATAATTATTTTATTTTGCTTGATGATGTCACTTCCAGCCATGACATCACTTCCGGTGGTTCCTGGACAGATTGTCATTCTAAAGAGTGGGTCCCAGTGTTAAAAGTTTGAGAACCACTGCTTTAACTCAAAACAGGCCAATGAGACATCCGGGGGTGGGGGAGGTGACACCCTAGTGACCAACATTCTGGAAATCGTAGCTTTTAGGAATAATACCATCATGTTATATACCATTTGATGCAGAATTTCATCCATTGCTTATGGGGAAATATTCACTGCCTTTATTTTTCTGGCCATTATTATTATTCATTCCATGTCATGACTATTACTGTCTCTGTCTCGCCTACCTCACAGGGTTGTTGTGAGGACAAAATAAGGGGAGGAACCATGTACACCACCCTGAGCTGCTTAGAGGAAGGGTGGTATAAAAAGTGAATTAATTAATTAAACAATATATTTAATAATTAATTAATAATAGGTAATTAATTAATTAATTAATTAATTAATTGAATATGGGGTGACAAAAATTTATGGGCCCTGGGTGTCAAATGACCTAGCTACGCCTCTGCTGGTGGGCCACTGTGAAATACAGGTAGCTGGACTAGATGGGCCTATGGCCTGATCCAGCAGGGCTCTTCTTATGTTCTTATGTTTAATGCCTTCCCTTCTGAAGGAAACCCCCCGCACCTGAGGGGTTCCTACCCACTTGAGTGTCAATGCTTTCTGCAATATAGGCCCAACTTTTCTTGTGTTCAATATGCAAAATTCTGTAAGGGGAGCCCAAGGTTTCCATTATTTGTTAACGCAGTTCATTTAAAATTCATGCCATGATAATACAGAATAAAGATGTCAGATAATAACTCATCCATCACGACTAAAACATGGCACCAAAGTTAACAATGTATACCACCATAAAATATGTAACACTGTTACAGAAAAGTGGCAATTTACTATCACATTATTATTAATGTTCAGGTATTATTGTATAGGTAATTATGTATGTATTACTGCATACATAATTACTACTACAGACAGTACATTTATTATTACACATTGCTTCAGGATGGGGGAAAGGGGGCCCCAGATTCCAATGAGCCTTTGGCCCTCTGTAGACTTGCTGGAGCCCATGCTGACCTGATGCAACTGCTCTCAGCGTGACAGCCAACTGTTCGACCTCTCACGTGAGCTGTGGGATGAGGGCTTCCTCCATTGCTTGCTGTTTCACATCTGTGATGCAGCAGTGACAGCAAAGGAAAGTCTGGCCTATGTGCAAGGTCAATTATAGGCCTTGAGCTATTGCAAGACCTTCATTCATTCATATAAGTTCCATCTATAATATATTCATTTATGTAAATTTATTCAAATTTGAAATGTAAATTAATTCTTATTAAGTGTCAGAGAGATGGTGTGGCCTTCCTCCCAAAAAGTTTGGACACCCCTGTCCTAGCAGATAGGAGTGCCAGAAATAAAAAAGGAGCCTCTTTGTATCCAACCCCCATTAGCTCCCTGTGGTTTTCTTTTCTTTGAAGCTAGCAGTAAGTGATTGAATCAGAACAAACTAGCAGGGACCAAGGCATTGGTTGCTTGCATATATACATATTTATTAGGTGTGGTTCTTGAAGGAGGGGGAAATCCCACATGCCTCCTGGTTTGGGGAAAGGGTTGGAACTCAAAGCCTGTGTTTCAGGGCCAGAGGCTGGGTAAATATGTATAATATGGGAGAGACAGAAGCACTTCGTATGACGCTTGGAGAACTGAATCAGTCAGCAGTGGAATTAAGCATGTTAGGGTTATGGGCAGGACTGCTGATCATTCTCTGCAGAAAAATGTCAACATTCTGTGCCAAGAAAACTCTGATGATGCACTTAGAATAAATTATGCAAATCAAGAATGTAAGAGAATGTAGGAAAATGTGTTCATTTTTGCAGAAGGATATTCAGCTTGTGTGCTCTATTCCAAATTTTTAGAGGAAAAAGAGAGATAAGTGAGAGGAATGGAGGGGGGAAAAGAAGAATGCAAGCTGTTGAGGGCGGGGGCATGTAGTCATACAGGGAATAGAACCCCTGAACTTCAACTCCAGGGTGTAGAACTCCAGCCCTTGAAACACAGGGGTCTTTCCAGGTATTGTCTGCATGATAACCTAATGTAGTAGAACTATCAATGCCCTCTTCTCTCCTTTCCAGCTCCCTTCTGTCTTCTTTCATTCCGGTTCTCTATCCTGGACTGACAGTGATGTTCCCTGACTCCTTTTTAAATGTCAACTGTAATTTTTGACAGCAGAAAGATGATCTAGACAGTCTATAAATATAAAGAAATAATACAAATATAAAGAAATAAATTGGCATTGGTTGCCAAGAGAAGCATTGTGAACAATAGCAGTGCCTCTCGCATTGCCTAGAACTGGGAGAAGCGACTGCATTCTGCGGACTCTTGAAGACTTACATGGACTTCCCCAGTCATTCCCCTGGTCAACCATCTGGTTCAGCCTAGTATGGGGTTGGGGGTGGGGAGGAAAGGCGATGCGTCATCAAGGCCCGAGTTGTCTCAGTTTCCGAGGTGGAACAAAATCAAGTGCTTGTAAAATATTTGATGAGCAAAAAAGGTCTTCAGAAATAAAGGGCCGTAAACTTGATTTTTATTATAAAGGGTTAGTTGAGATGCAGGGCCAGTTCAGTTCAGTTCAGGGCCAGTTCAGGCTCTCCCAACCACTGAGATGGTTCTTCCTCCCTTACCTGGTGATGGGCTGACCTCTGCTTCTCCCACTGGAACAAGAAAGAAAGGAAGGAAGGAAGAAAGGAAGGAAGGAATGGAAAAGGAAGAGGAGAAGGATTGGAAGAAGAAGTATAGAGCAGCCATTTTCAACCACTGTGCCATGGCCAGAGGTGTAGCTAGGACATTTGACACCAGGGCCCTTAAATTTTTGTCACCCCATATGAATTAATTCATTAATTATTAATAATAATTAATTATTTCACTTTTAATTAATTAATTCACTTTTTATACCACCCTTCCTCTAAGCAGCTCAGGATGGTGTACATGGTTCCTCCCCTTATTTTGTCCTCACAACAACCCTGTGAGGTAGGCGAGACAGAGACAGTAATAGTCATGACATGGAATGAATAATAATAATGGCCAGAAAAATAAAGGCAGTGAATATTTCCCTACAAGCAATGGATGAAATTCTGCATCAAATGGTATATAACATGATGGTATTATTCCTAAAAGCCACGATTTCCAGAATTTTGGACACTAGGGTGTAACCCCCCCCCCCCACCCGGATGTCTCATTGGCCTGTTTTGAGTTAAGGCAGTGGTTCTCAAACTTTTAACACTGGGACCCACTCTTTAGAATGATAATCTGCCCAGGACCCACCAGAACCGATGTCATGGCTGGAAGTGACATCATCAAACAAAATAAAACAAATTATAAATAATTAAATTAAAGAAAAACAGATAAATAAGGGGAAGCCAGCCCTGTTTCACCAAGTGAATTTTCTCTGTAGCCTGCCTGCAATAACACCCCCCCCCACACACACACAGATAAATCAGTGAGATTTTCAGCCCTCCCCTGTGCCCACCTTACCAGCTCAAGTCTCTGGTTTATTCTTTGGGGGGGGGGGGGCTGCCTTCTGGAGCATTTGTTGAGCTCCACTTTCATTAGATGGGAACCATACAGCTAGCCTTGCATTCCTCCTTGCCTGACTTGACCAGGACCAAGGCACATTCGCCTACTCGCGAGTAAACATGTGATATGGCTCAGTTTCATTTTCCATAGGGCTCAATACATTTGTTTGCTTGGAGGGAGGGACTTCCTTCTTGGGTGTTTTTTTGGGTCTGCTTTCATTGGATAGCAACCATTCTGGTGTCATTGGATTCCTCTCAGCCTGCCCTTTTCGACGAACGATGGCAAGTTCACCTACTCAGAAGTAAACACATAATATGGCTCAGTTTCATTTTCCATAGAGTTCAATGAATTTTTTTGTTTCTGGTTTTTTGGCCATAACTTTTGATGGAAAGGAGATATTTCAATCTGGTTTTTTGCATTGCATTCCGTTGGAAATTCAGCATCCAATGATATATGGCATGATGGGGTTACGCTGAACCTTTGCGATGTTCGCGATGTTGGGGCATTTGTGGTGTTACACTCCCCCAAGGGTGGTACCCAGGGCCGACTGCCCCTGTCCCCGCTAGTTGCGCCACTGGCTGTGGCACACTGGTGTGCCGCAAGAGGTCCACAGGTGTGCCACAGGAATTTGGGGGAAGATCATTTATTAGTAGGGCCAATGGGGATGTGAGCTCTCCACTGGCAGCATGGTGTGTCTTGTCAATTTTCAAAAACCTGATGGTGTGCCTTGAAAATTTTAGTGCCTCATCAGTGTGCCACAAGATTAAAAAGGTTGAAAATCACTGGTGTAGAGGAAAGGAAGAGAAGTAGGCTAGAGCATCTCTGAGGCTCTAGCCAACCACTCTGCTCTCCTCCACACTTCCACTCCTTTAGTAACATAATCAGCGGGGGACGTGGCATGCTAAGTACTGCAGGCGCTGTATAAATGTCCCCTCCCCTCCCACTTGCCATCGGAGCCATTTGGGACAGTGACTGAAATGCACATGTGTTTCTGTCACTGCCCCGAATGGCTCTGATGGAGAGTGGGGGTGCCATTTACACAGTGCATTGCAATGCCTGCAGTACTTACTGCAGCCCCCCTCTGGCTATGCTTCCCATCTTTCTTTTCCAATCCAGGATGTGGGGGGAGGATCAGCAGCAGTGGAGATGAGTAATGGGACAGTTGTGAGCCCATCCTAGGAATCTGTTTCCAGAAGTGACCACCTCAGCCAGCCCTGCCAAGATGCTCAGGCTCCGAGAGCACATTTCAGGTGCTGTGCCAGCGAGCAGCTTCTGTGCGAGTTGCTGAGGGAATCAAAATGGGACTGCTCCATTTACAATACTGTGCCTAAAAGACATTCATCATGTAAAAGACAAATGCCACAGCATTTATAAGCGTCCAGAGTCTTTTTATATTAGTTCTACTTTTCAGGAGCAGAAGGGGGAGCGAGTGACTTTCCTTTGTTTTGCCCAGTGCACAGTCAAGAAACTCTGAAAATGTTTTGTGAGACCTGCGATGTCCTTACTTGCCGCTGCTGCCTTCTGACAGAGCATAAGGAACACAGGTAGTGAATATTCATTGATTGTCGGCCTTCACTTAGTTATACCAGGAAAAGCATAGCTAACATACTCGTGGGAAACGTTGCTCAGCTGTGTGTATCTTTCAGCATATTTCCAAAACTATCCAGGAGGAGGCTGCAGGTTGATGTCAGAACTTTGTATTCCAGAGTGCAAGACACACTTCCAGTGTTCTTAGAAGTGACACCCTTACTGGGAAATAAGCCTCACCGAACATATCCAGTGTGGAAATAACTTTCAAATAAATACTGTACAGACAGAATCTGCTTGTGAGCACCCTTTATGTCTTGTTAGAATATTGTTAATACAGGAGAAAATTTGAAAGAAAAATAGAAAATATATCCCACCCATCAGAAGTGGTGGCCTCAGAAGACGGCCAGACCAGGCACATTTGAGAGCCCCATGTCCTCCAAGGAATCCTATCAATCTGCCCCATGACTTCCATGGAGCGAAGAGCATCCTGAATTCACTTTGAAAATTTCAAATTGCCCAGTGACAAGGTTTTCCTGATTCTGTGTAAGAGTTGCACAAACAGGAAAGAAAATCTGAATTACTGTCAAGAGATCCATGACCTCTAGGTGCCCCAAGGGCAACCTTTATTAGGTGCTGAGAAAGGAAGGGGGAGGACATGTTAGATGATGTGCTCCCTGCTGGGAATAGTATTGACACTTGGTACTGCTTGGTCATAGTCAGTGGTGGTCAGGGGAAGAACTCTCACCCAGCCAGGATGAAGCTTACCCTCTAAGTAAGCTGATGGATGAAGGATGAGCAGAGGAATAGACAAACTGGGGGTGGTGGTGGTAAGTGGAGGGAGTGAAGCTGGGGGATGGGGAGAGTAGCAGGTGAGGGTGGTGGTGGTAAAGTAGAGTAAGCCAAAAAAGGCCTTGAACCAGGCTTTGCCCCCAGGTTCAGTAGGCCCTGGAACTGACCCTACATTCAGTGCAGATTCTTTGTTCAGCTTGGGAAACTATTTAAGTACATTTAGTTTCCGTTTCCTGTGTGGAATAGATTGGTTTTCTCCATCCTTCAACAGATACTTCTGAAGCTCTCGCATATGAAATTGTAGTAGATGGTGATTATGAGTGGAAGATGAAGCTGACTATATAGAAGTTATAATAGAAACTACCAGTTTCGTAGTAAATGAATAAACATGTGCAATAAAGATCTGGTCATGCAGTTCAGAAGTTCTAGGAAAAAGCTTAGCATTCAAATAAGGATTTTCCATACATGCCTAAACTCTGGCAGGCCTGATTTCTGAATTATGATGCTCACATTTTAGAAAAGCTTTTGAAATCTTGTCAAAATGTTTGGGTAGACTAAGAGCCTAATCCTATCCTCTCCCTCCTGCCAGTGCAGCTGCGCCAAAAAGGTGCTTGTTGTGTCTGGGGAGGGGCAGTTTGGGAGGCTTCAGAAGGAGAATTATTTTTCCTTACCCCTTCTATGAGCCTCCTGCTCTGCAATCTGTCTCTTCAGACCTGTGGCAGCTCTTTGGCTGGTGCAAGTCTGGGGAGGAGAGGTTTGAGAAAGAGGGGTTAGCATCTGGCATGTGCCATTTCCACTGGATTCACCCCTCCCACTGCCTCCTGCCCCCATTCCTTCCTCCTCCCTGCTCAGTGTTGCCCCTTCTCACTCACCCTTGCCCCCCCCCCCACTGCTACCTTACCTGTTTTGGTGGGCATGGCAGAGTCCGGCAGTGGACTTGTGGCACTGTTGCCTCTTGCAGCCATGTGCACAAAATGGCCACTGTTGAAGTGCTCTGCACTCCATCAGCAGCCATTTTATGACAGCAGAACTCTCTTCTGTAAGGGATTGGGATGTAAGGCTGCAATCCTAAATACACTTTCCTGGGCATAAGCCCCATTGAACATAGTGGGATTTGCTTCTGAGTAAACATGCATAGGATTGTGCTGTAAGGTTTGGTTCAGAAATGTTCATCTGCTGACTTCCATGTGTGTGACCTGCATGTGTAGAATTTCTTTTATGGATCAAATACTGCAGATAGAGGTTTCATACAAGGGGTTTTCGGACAGCCTCCCCAGTGCATAAACCCATACATGCTAGTGATTGGAACGCAGGACTTCTCATACCAAAACAAGATTCCTGGCCCTAGATTGACAAGGTGTCTTGCAGAAAAGGTGTAGCATCCTTCTTGGCAAGACTTGCCTGTGTTTGAACTCAAGATCACTCATACTTCATTTGAGAAAACGGAGTAACACAGAAGCATCTCTTTTCCAGGTTCAGGCATCTTCAGGAAGCTCTGCAAAATCAGAGAGTCATCCTGGAAAGCGTAACTACCAAAGTTGAAGAGAAGAAAAGTGGAGTGCAAGTCTCAGCCAAACAAATAGAAGACAGGTAACTTTGGAGACCCCTTTTTCCCAAGAGGTGCATTCTGTGAAGAGTTTGTTTTGTTGGAGTGTTGCTCCCCAGGTTGAAGGGCTGAGGGAGTGGTGTGTCACTTTTCCCTCGAGACTGTGTTGCATGGAACAGTTGTGAACTCACTTTAAGTGACAGCTTCTCTTCCATTCTGGAGCTATATCATGTGGGTATGGACAGGGCCAGTCCCCCATCCATGAGGCTGACTGAGGAAGTAACCTCAGGAAGCAGATTGGCAGGGGGTGCCCACCTCTGCCCATCCACTCTCTTCCACTGCTCTCCCAGGGCCAGACTTAGGAGCTGCAGGGTTCAATTGGAAACATTTTTTTTGTGGGACCCCACGTTCATAGCCAAGGTGAATCTAGGCCTACAAAATATTTTGCAACAAAAATTTACATGTGCATAAAGATGTAATATAGTAACCCAGGAACGCCCCCCCCCATGCTCTGTTACATCCTCCCCCAGCCACTCTCTGCCCCCTTACTTGTGCTGCTGGATATAGCTGGAAGCAACAGCAGACCACTGGCACTGCCTCTATTTTGATACTGTCTGTTACAATGGATATGCTGTCAGACAAGTCAATGGAAACAGTGATGGCCCTTGAACATTGTTGTTGGTAGCTATATACTGTATAGTGAAGCTGTTAATGACTCCTTCTCTACAGATTGTTTGAAGTCAAGCACCTGCAAAGGAAAGTGGAAAATCAGATAAAAATGGCCAAGATGGTCCTGGTTAATGAAATAAATAAGCGAGCAAATGTTCTCCTTGAACAGCTGGAGGTAAGTGGAGAAGTTCTGGTAGCTAAGAGAAATGATACCAAGCACACATGAAAACATAATTAATCAGAGCATATGTTAATGAACTTATCTAACATCTATGTTTTTAGTGTTTTTTCTCTGCAACTCACTGCAAGTCAATCAACATATTATTATTATTATTAATATATAATTATTATCCAAAAACATCTCAATGCAGTTTTCATATCATAGCATTTGCTCAGTGGTGTGAGAATATAATATCAAAAACACATGAAGATTGTACCTATTTGTACGCTGAATGCTGAAGATTGGAGGGAATTTGTTACAAAAGAAACTATGCTTAAGCATCTTTTCTGTTTCTGATTATTGACAGAGAGTCACAAGTGAAAGAAAGCAGAAACTGGAACAACAACTTCAGGGCATCGTGGTGCTAAACAGGCAGTTTGAACATGTGCAAAACTTTCTCAACTGGGCAATGTGCAGTAAAAACAGTGTTCCATTCCTCTTCAGTAAGGAACTGGTAAGAATAAATAATAAGAAAACATAAAAACGAAGGGGATTGAGAACAAGATGTCCCTAAAGAATTGAGGGCAGAAGACTAACTTCCCCTGTGTGACCCACTGCTTGTAAGGATGATTCTAGGTATCACTTCCAGAGGGGGAAGCTCAATAAAAAGGTGATATATGGAGAAGGGGTTAGGAGATATTATTGCTCTTTCACTACTATTCCACCCACGTTGATCCTGTTAGTCTGAATTAACAGTGGAGGTAATCACAGAGATGGACACAGTTCTTGTGTGAACTGAAGGAATTCACCATGCTGAATTATTATATCAGTCAACCACAAAATCACATTCCTGGGAGCACTTAAAAACCTAGGGACTTAAAGGTAAATGATCCAGGACTGTCTGTCAGGGCCACTGTATTGCTTGAATATTTACCCAGAAGTAGAGGCAAAGCAGGTACCTATTCTCCCATGATGACACAGTGGCTCACTTTATTCAGTGTGATGTTTGCCCTGATTTCACAATTGCTTTCAACTTTTGAAGCTAGATGAGGGTGCCTGTGTGGACTAAAGACCAGGCACATTCATTCATTCATTCACCTGTATTGGCATATGAGTCATACAAACAAACAAAAAAGTAGCAATAAATAGTACAAAAAGGTTACATAAGCATAACCCCCATTTTAACATTGATTGGAGGTCAAAAGGTAAAAAAAAAAAAAAGAATTTTTATGCTTGAGAGAGACATCATCATGAATTAGTAGTATCTATGTTAATAACTCTTACAACACCAGACTTACATTAGTTTATACCAACTGATTAAATGGAGGGAGAGCTCTGTGGCACTGTATTAACAGTTTTATAAAAGTTACTAGTTGGGTAATATGCAATTCATTGACTCAATTCAGCAAATGTTGTAGAATGAATTTATCAGGGTGTCCTGGAAATTTTGAGAAAATCGGGTCTAGGTGGAGTAAACAAATATCTTTGTATTTTATTGCAATACAATGTACTGTATTGCAATACAATAACATGCAGGTCAGGCACTCTAAGAACATAAGAACATAAGAACATAAGAACAGCCCCACTGGATCAGGCCATAGGCCCATCTAGTCCAGCTTCCTGTATCTCACAGCGGCCCACCAAATGCCCCAGGGAGCACACCAGATAACAAGAGACCTCATCCTGGTGCTCTCCCCTACATCTGGCATTCTGACTTAACCCATTCCTAAAATCAGGAGGTTGCGCATACACATCATGGCTTGTACCCCATAATGGATTTTTCCTCCAGAAACTCGTCCAATCCCCTTTTAAAGGCATCTAGGCTAGACGCCAGCACCACATCCTGTGGCAAGGAGTTCCACAGACCGACCACGCGCTGAGTAAAGAAATATTTTCTTTTGTCTGTCCTAACCCGCCCAACACTCAATTTTAGTGGATGTCCCCTGGTTCTGGTATTATGTGAGAGTGTAAAGAGCATCTCCCTATCCACTCTGTCCATCCCCTGCATAATTTTGTATGTCTCAATCATGTCCCCCCTCAAGCGTCTCTTTTCTAGGCTGAAGAGGCCCAAACGCCGTAGCCTTTCCTCATAAGGAAGGTGCCCCAGCCCCGTAATCATCTTAGTCGCTCTCTTTTGCACCTTTTCCATTTCCACTATGTCTTTTTTGAGATGCGGCGACCAGAACTGGACACAATACTCCAGGTGTGGCCTTACCATAGATTTGTACAACGGCATTATAATACTAACCGTTTTGTTCTCAATACCCTTCCTAATGATCCCAAGCATAGAATTGGCCTTCTTCACTGCCGCCGCACATTGGGTCGACACTTTCATCGACCTGTCCACCACCACCCCAAGATCTCTCTCCTGATCTGTCACAGACAGCTCAGAACCCATCAGCCTATATGTGAAGTTTTGATTTTTTGCCCCAATGTGCATGACTTTACACTTACCGACATTGAAGCGCATCTGCCATTTTGCTGCCCATTCTGCCAGTCTGGAGAGATCCTTCTGGAGCTCCTCACAATCACTTCTGGTCTTTACCACTCGGAAAAGTTTGGTGTCATCTGCAAACTTAGCCACTTCACTGCTCAACCCTGTCTCCAGGTCATTTATGAAGAGGTTGAAAAGCACCGGTCCCAGGACAGATCCTTGGGGCACACCGCTTTTCACCTCTCTCCATTGTGAAAATTGCCCATTGACACCCACTCTCTGCTTCCTGGCCTCCAACCAGTTCTCAATCCACGAGAGGACCTGTCCTCTAATTCCCTGACTGTGGAGTTTTTTCAGTAACCTTTGGTGAGGGACCGTGTCAAACGCCTTCTGAAAGTCCAGATATATAATGTCCACGGGTTCTCCCGCATCCACATGCCTGTTGACCTTTTCAAAGAATTCTATAAGGTTTGTGAGGCAAGACTTACCCTTACAGAAGCCATGCTGACTCTCCCTCAGCAAGGCCTGTTCGTCTATGTGTTTTGAGATCCTATCTTTGATGAGGCATTCCACCATCTTACCCGGTATAGATGTTAGGCTGACCGGCCTATAGTTTCCCGGGTCCCCCCTCTTTCCCTTTTTAAAAATAGGCGTGACATTTGCTATCCTCCAATCTTCTGGCACCGTGGCCGTTTTGAGGGACAAGTTGCATACCTTAGTCAAGAGATCTGCAACTTCATTCTTCAATTCCTTAATAACCCTTGGGTGTATGCCATCAGGGCCCGGTGACTTATTGATCTTTAATTTATCAATGAGGTCTGAAACATCTTCTCTTTTAACCTCTATCTGACTTAACTCCTCGGTTAGAAGGGGCCGTTCGGGCAGCGGTATCTGCCCGAGGTCTTCTGCCGTGAAGACAGATGCAAAGAACTCATTTAATTTCTCTGCCATCTCTAAGTCTCCTTTTATCTCCCCTTTCCCTCCCTCACCATCCAGAGGGCCAACCGCTTCTCTGGCGGGTTTCCTGCTTCTAACATATTTGAAGAAGCTTTTATTATTCCCCTTAATGTTGCTGGCCATGCGTTCCTCATAGTCTCGCTTGGCCTCCCCTATCACCTTCTTACATTTCTTTTGCCACAGTTTATGTTCCTTTTTATTCTCTTCATTAGGGCAAGACTTCCATTTACGGAAGGAAGCTTCCTTGCCCTTCACAGCCTCTCTAACTTGGCTGGTTAGCCATGAGGGCACTCTCCTGGATTTAGTGGAACCCTTCTTTCTTTGCGGTATACACCTCTGCTGGGCCTCTATTACTGTTGTTTTAAGCAGCCTCCATGCACTCTGGAGAGACTGGACTCTTTTTACCCTCCCTTTCAGCCTCCTTCTAACCAGCCTCCTCATTTGAGGGAAGTCCGCCCGTCGGAAGTCAAGGGTTTTTGTTAGAGATTTGCCTGGTATTCCTCCCCCAACGTGCACGTCAAAACGGATCGCAGCATGATCACTGTTCCCCAATGGCTCAGTAACGTTTACATCTCTAACCAGGTCCTGCGTACCGCACAAAATTAAATCCAGAGTCACCTGTCCTCTGGTGGGCTCCGTGACTAGCTGATCTAAGCCACAGTCATTTAGCACGTCAAGAAATCCGGTTTCCTTATCGTGACCAGAACACAAATTGACCCAGTCAATATGAGGATAATTGAAGTCCCCCATGATTACAACCCTGTCCTTCCTTGTCACCTCCCTGATCTGTTTCCTCATTTCAAGGTCCCCATCAGATTTCTGGTCTGGAGGGCGATAGCACGCCCCCAGTATTACATCGCTGCTCAAGCCTGGTAATTTAACCCACAGAGATTCTACGGTGGAGTCGGACCCACCTTCAATCTCTACTTTGCTGGATTCTATCCCTTCCTTAACATAAAGGGCCACCCCACCTCCAACACGCCCCTGCCTGTCCCTCCTGTAGAGTTTATAGCCCGGGATTGCGGTATCCCACTGATTCTCCGCATTCCACCAGGTTTCCGTTATGCCCACTATGTCAATATTTTCCCTTGTCACCAGACATTCCAGTTCTCCCACCTTTGCTCGTAGACTTCGGGCATTCGCATAAAAGCAATTATACACTCTACTGTCCTGCTGTTGCATGGGCAAAGCCGTGCTTCATATAGGACTGCACTGAATCTTCCAATTAAAACGTTAGAGGGGAGCGTGTTACACCTCAATAGGGTGAGGGCATGTCACTCCTGTGGATTCTTCAGGAAAGAAAGATAGCTAACCATTCCCAGCACAGTTTATTAATTAATTAATCACCTTATTACTGAAAAAGCAGCCAAAAGAATGTATGACCAATGAAAACTAAAAATCCTATGGGCCTACTCAGACCCATGCCAAGTCTTTTGCTGGAGTATATCTGTTATGTGGGAGGGGGTGTGTGATGCCCAGGACAGGGGAATAGGATTTGGTGGCCACTGAGATCCACCTCCATCCTGTTCTGATCTGCCCCTGTTCTGATCTGATTCCTGCCTCAGAGTTCAATCTTGAGCTTGGTGTGCCGGCTCACCGCCGGCGCGCACTGTCACAAACCTGCTATAAGGCACGTTTGTGGGCCTTTCCCCTGGTCGAGCGCCGGTGGTGCTGGTCTACCACTGGATAGGCATCTGAGCTCTGCTGCTCGGCAGTCACATGGACCACTGAGCAGTGGAGAGGTAAGTGAGGGTGTGGGGGAGGCAGGGAGGAGACATTCCGGGGAGGGGTGAGGCAGGCAGAGGGTGGGGAGAGGGCAGGAAGGAAGTGTTCCAGGGACGCAGAAGGTGGGGAGCAGGCAGGGAGGAGGTGTGCCAGGGGAGGGAGCAGGGAGAGAGGGAGGTGGGACCGGTGGAGCTTTGCTCCACTGGATCCAGAGCCTTCGTGTCGAGCTCATTGCCAGACATGAATGCTCTTGATTCACCACTAACCTTTTCATTGGTGGTGAATCAAGTTGCTGGGCTGCTCTGTTTACCTGGGGGAAGGGGACGAAAGTCCCCTTCTGCCAAGGAGCTGCTGGTGGCTGTCTAGGGCACGCAGGATGTGGCGGCAGTCAGTGCCACCACGGCTGCACGCCCTGGGCAGCTCAGGATTGGGCTGTCAATCTGCCCAACTGCCGGCAGAAACCTGCTGGTGGCTGGTCTATGAGGCACTGCTGGTAGCATGCAGCTATCCAAACCTAGCATTGGTGGCAGTTCTGCGCAGACTAGCAGAGAGATTGCCGCAATGGCTGACCACATAGTATGCCAATTTACTTGGAGTCTGCTGGTGTATCATAAGGATAGGATTGGGCTGTTAGCCTGTAGGTCTCCCTTTGAATATCTAAGCAAGTCAAAGACTGAAGTGAATAATAGAATTGTTATCCCAGGATAACTGAATATGAAAACAAACCCTATTGGAAATTTAGGGTTACTGACCCATTTAAAGTCTTAAGTCAGAATCAGCCCAGAACTGTAAATAATAGATATGCATTGAATCAAATTGTCATTCTTTGATTTGTTGCCAGATTGTGTTTCAGATTCAGCGTTTGCTAGAAACAAACTGTACTACAGATGTGGGTCCTCCATGGAAGGTCAGGTTCACATGGGACCCATCTTTCTGGACTAAACAGCTCTCCAATTTAGGTAAAAAATTGTATTCAGGTATACACTGTAAAAACTATAATATATATACAGTGTAATATACACTGTAAAAAAATATAGAATTCCTTTGAGCTTTATAGATGAAAGTCTGTGTGTGTGCGTGTGTGTGTGTGTGCATGCATGCATACCCACATGGATGTACGTGCACCCACACATCATCGTATGTGTTTAACCCATTATTGCTCAGCCCACAATTGTACACATTTGGTGCCTGTTGCGTATATGCAACGTTGGGCAGAAATGGCTTAATATGACGTTTTCCAATGCGATTTACTGAGATGATTCCTTGTAAACTGATTGTAAACTACATTCACCAGGCCCCCTGAATGTTGCTGGACTGTGGGTTGAACACTTTGGTAAATGATCTGATCTGCGACTTAAAGCTGATCCATGCGTTGCATGAATGACACGGTTGCCACTCCCTTCTCACTTTGTCCGAGAGTACTCTGGTCAAAATGCAGAAACCACCTGGAAGGAGTGAGATCATGCAAAGGATCCTGCCAATTAAAACGTGGCTTACGTGGTTCTTTCCATATCATCCTGCTTCTCCCGTGTTATTCATCTTTACTGGAGCAGCAAGGGCTGGAGCCACAAGGAAGTGCAACTACGTTTTTCTTTTGCAAAAAAAAAAGAAAAGAAAAAGTCAAACCTTAGCTAAGTTCTTCACTGCGTGGGGTTGGATCTAGTATCCATGTGTTTGGATAAGCTGTGTTTGGATCTAGTATCTGTATTCTCAACATGACAGTTTGTTTATGTGAATTGGCCACAAATATCTAATCATGCAGTTAACATTGCAATCCTATGCAAGTTTACTCAGATGTAAACAATGGGGTAAACTCCCAGGAAGTACACATAGGATTGCAGCCTAAGGGGTCTAGTGGCTTGCATCCACTTGTGACTATATATTCAGTTACTGTGCATCTATGAAAACATCACCAATTACAAGATCTTAATCTGGGGTTCTTTTGTAATGTTTAATAAAATTCTGCATGGAATAACACTACAGTACTGGCTATGAAGCTCCAACAGCTATTATGCAATACCACCAAATCTCTTCCATGTGTAGCTTTTATCAGCATAAAAGAGGATATGGATTTTATAGAATCATAGAGTTGGACGAGACCCACAAGATCATCTAGTCCAATACCCTGCCTGTAGAAGGAAATTTTATTTATTTATTTTACACATTTGTATCCCTTTTTATTTCCCACGTGGGCATTCAGAGTGGCTTACAAGAGGTCATAGAAATATAAAAGTATAAACATTAAAATCCCCTGAAAGCAATAAACAACCTAAAAATATCATTAAAATCTAGCAATAAAAAAGAATGCCTAGAAATCCTCCTAGATAATCTCTGGCAGGTTGAGTCTCTGCTTGAAGATCTCCAATGAGGGAGAAGTAGAAATTTTAAGTAGGAAATTAAAAAACTGATGTTAATTTATACAAATGGTTCCCACATGTTGGACTGGAAATGTTATGGATGCCATGGTGTAGGCTTCCTCATGAGGAAGCTGCTTGAACCATTCACTAAAAAGGCTATACTATATCCCCAAAACTAGACGTGATAGGGCAAAACGGATGCCATTTTTGGAATCAGCACCCCAAATATACCCAGGAATTAGTGTAATGTTTAAGGAAGCAAAATGTGTGTTGGCCTGTGTAATCAGTGTTAGGGCAGATTAATGGAGGAAGAGACCTTCTCTTTATCCAATATTTCATTTGTAGCTAAGCTCTGTGGTAATCGTCGTGTATCAGATTTTCACCTCTACAACTTTTTAGTACTGTATACAACAGGCACAGGCCAAAGAGAATCGATCAGCAACAACCTTCCAAAACTTGTTTGTAGAATAAACCAGTTCTCCATGGTTAGATAAAAACCTTTTGCAAAAGACAGCCAAGATAAAGCAATGTTCTTTGTATATCATCATCAGTCAGCCTTATTGTCTGTTGGATCCTGCATCATTAGTTATGAAAAATGAAATTATTTCATTTGCTTTTGTGACGTGGGGGGGGGGGGGATGGAGGGAAGATCAACCAGTGCCAGGAAACATTTTTTATGACCAAAGCCCAATATACACTGTGTCAAACTCTTCTTCAGAGGCATATACCTTTATCTGAAATTCTTACACAGAGTGAAACCCTTGAACTTCTCCTAGACTTCAGCTGGTCCAGCAGGGAGCACAAGAAGGCTTCACCTGTGTAAGCAGGGCACATAGAAAGGAGTTGCTGCTGGAGAAGCTTTAGAGAACCAAAATGCATTGGGCTTTAGTTGAGTCCAGCTGTTTCCTAGCACCCTTTGACATTCCCTCCTCTTGGTGTTCCTCTCAGCTGGCCACTTGTTGTTGGTGCCCTTCATTCCTTTTCCTTGCTTGCTTTTGCAGGTCACTTGTCAATGGAAGGGGGACAAATCCTTCACTCAGATGTACCAGCCTATGGAAGTATGCCAGGAATGCAGCCCTCTTTGTATCACCACCATGGACATCACTCACCAGCATCCCAGCACGACCCTCTCAATAACCAATCACATCCATTTCAACCACCCATCCACTGCCCTACCCCAGTGTGCTGCACCCATTGCCTTAACATCCCACACATGAACAAAGGGCAGCTTCCTCATCAAGCCATGAGCCACCCTCCGCCTTTTCGACAGCCTCCAGAAATGCAGCACCAACAGCAGCCACATTTCCCGCTTCAGTACAGCTTGCAGCCTCACGAAAGGGAGCCGAGGTGCCCCTCGCGTCCCTTGAAGACAATGCAGCCTTGTTTGGAACAGAAAACGCATCCAGAGCACGAGAATGTGCCTGCCAGGATGGGAAAGCATTCCCAAGAGCCACCGATGCACCAGACAACACACCCGATTTATCCACTTCCGCCACAGGACGTTCAGCAAGGTCAGCCTGACCACGCCCAACCATTACCTGCTCAGTCCGCTGCTCCGCAAACCCCAGCAGTGCAAGTGCAGCTCGGGCCTCTCCACAAGCCAAAGCCGAATCACTTGCAGCAGTCTCCACAGCAGGAACAGCTCCCACCGGTGCAGCTATCGCCACCGCAGTCCTCTGCTACTGGGCAGGGCGAGAAGGCTCACGAACAAGTGATCCAGCAGAGCCTGGACATTATGCACCACCAGTTTGAGCTGGAGGAAATGAAGAAAGACTTGGAACTTCTCCTTCAGGCTCAGCAACCGAGCCTGCAGCTGAATCAGTCCAAGCCACCTCAGCATGTTCAACAAACCATCGTCGGGCAAATAAACTACATTGTGAGGCAGCCGGCTCCAGTTCCACAACAAAGCCAGGAGGAAACACAACAAGTGAGCTGACTAGGACTTCCCTGCTCTCTTTACAGTTCAATCCTAACCTGCACTGGAGCAGGCAGGCCAAGTGGCCTGCACCATATACAGTGCAGGTTAGGAGGTGGCTCTGATAATTATCCCCTTTCCCTAAGTAATGCCTAGCCACCCTATGGGATTACTCAAATCTGCACCAGTAAAATAGCTGGCACAAATCCAGGCAACCTGGTGTAATGCCAAGCTGGCTGGTATGGGGTTAGGATCCAGCCTAAGATATTGAGACCGATTCCACCCCCCTCCCAAGCCAGATCCACCCACTGCCCCGCCTTTCCCCCACCCTCCCCCACTGCCCCCTGCCCCAAAACACCCTGTTCCCTCCCACCCTCTCCAACTTCCTGCACTGGCTGCTCTTGGCCGGTGCAAACTTCAGGCAAACTTCTCTCCTGGCAGGGATCTGGCATGCAGAGACTGGCGCACATCCTTGCGCCAGCCTTCCTGACTCCAGAGTATTTGCAAATGTGCTTTGTGGCATATTTGCGACACTCCTGGGTCAGCGGTCCCTCTTGCCCTCAGGATTGCGCTCACAGTCTCTAGAAACCAATTCAGATGATTACCTTCGTTAATGATGGGTTTGTCAGTATATGAGTTGCTGTCCAACACTGAAACCATGTCAGAGTGGAGAGAGATAAAGGTCTAATATACATTTGCCTTTATTAAGAAGAAGTTTCTTTTTTACCAACACACACAGGGGCATGCAAGTTTGTAACTTGACATTTCTGTGTCCTGGCTTGACTTAAGAATCAGTATCCTCCCACCCCCAAAAGCAATGATGGTATTTATTTTAATCATTCAAATAAAGCACCCAACTTTTTTTAAGGCCTTCACTTTTCCTGAATTCTAACAAGAAGGCAGAGGCAGATCCAGTGTTTGGGGGGTGGGGGGCCATGATAATTAAAAACTCCAGAGCCCAGGTCAAACAGGTGGGTAGACCCTGGGCTCTCAATTTAATTTCTGGCCTCTGTGGCCGAGGTTCACTGGGTGGGTAGACCTGGGCTCCCACCTGGACTTCGAGCCATTGGCTGGAATGGGAGCTCAGGTGTACCCAGTGGGTAGATCTGGGCTCCACGTCCAGGTGGAAGCCCAGGTCTGCTTGCCCAGCGAACCTCAGCCACAGAGGCCAGAAGTTAAATCAGGAGCCTAGGTCTACCCGGCAGGTAGATCTGGGCTCTAAGTTCATGCAGCATCTAAAACTCCTTTTAGTTGGAGAAGACCTTAGGGTACTTATGCTCACCTTGTATTCATGGAAAGCATTATGAGCTACTGAGATTCACATTTCCAATGAAGAAGATGCAAGTCTTCACAATCTCACAGCTTTGAATGAGAGTTTTGTATTGTGACACATTTTGCAACGTGTTCTTGTGGACAGTAATACATTTATACTGTTTATGCCTTTATTGTAGGTTGGTGAAGATTCCACTGAGCTAGAAGGTCAAAAGCCAGTGCTCAGTCTTGACAGAAATGCGATCTCACCTATGCCACAGCCATTAGAAGAAGCTGTTGTCAGTATTCACTCCCCGGAAAGTTCTTTGAATCCAGCCAGAAAGGTACACAACCTTTTTTTCCATGAGAGAGAATGTCTCTGTCATTTTATATGGCTACTTTGAAGATTACCGTATGTGTCCCTTTCTGTAGTTTCATGGGAATTAAGGTTAAGAGAGCGTTCAGGTAAAAGCACTAATATTTCATCTTCATGGAAGAGATTCTTCTCTGTAGAAACCTATATCTTTGGTGCATAGTGAGAGAGTTCCTGTAAGGGTCTTCAAAAGGCTTTGAGTCTCTCATGCTATTTAGGTACACATCTGATCTTTGTTAATGTAAGAGACGATATGGAGAGGAGATATTTGTAATACAAGTGGGCTTCCCTGGTCAAGGTGCACCTTACATTTGCATTCCAAGCTGGTTAAAGAATACTTTAATCATTATGTGTGAAAATAACCTTTGCCTGTTTTGATCTTTCATGAATTTTGATTTCTTGACCTCCAGGCATTGGTGCCAGAGACATATATTTTTAGGGCTGTCATGACATTTTTTTTTTTTTTTGCATAAGTGTAGGAGAAAAAAAACTTCACCATCAAGAATGACTATCATGCACATATCTGTTTTTTTTTGGGGGGGGGGGAATATGTGCTGGAAAGTCATATCTGACTGCAGGCTCCCAAAATGCATACACAATCACAAGAGTGGCACTGGCAAACATGGTGAGATAATGGACGGGGCAACATCCTGAACTGGTAGCCAATCAGGGTGAATTACTCTAGTGCCCAGGGGATGTGTTGTACTGGAGACAGGAAATGCAGAGAGGCAGGAGTGGTAGCCCAATTGTTTTGGCAACTGCAGCATGGTCTTACGTTGTTCCAGGGCTTGGAACTATCACAGGATTTTGGCTGATGGTATGAAATGCAAGGTTGCACATAAGGGCAGGGGCGTGACTAGTAAGAGAGGATTCCCTTCAGGATCTATTGGATCTATCTAGGCAAGCATATCTGACACGTGACATCATGACTGCACTTCTGGGTTGTCCCAGAGGAAGAGTCTCTTCCTCTTCATGTTCAGCAAACGTGAAGAGGAGGAGCCCGTCAAGAATTGCCGCAGCTGCCGCTGTGAGTGCACACATGCTACAACTGCTTCTTGAGTGTGAGCATTTACACTTCACAATATCCCTCAAGGTATGGCACTTGGGATAGCCCAGGCCCGCTTCACCTGCCTCGGACCAAGCCTGGTAACAACTACCCTTCTGCCTCACAGGTGAAACAGACACATTTGTGATCTTCCACACGTGATATAAAAGCATTCATGATTTTTTGAGCACCCGTGTAAGGAAAAAAATGACATAAATGAAGCAGTCCTTAAGATGGTGGAAGATCACAGATCTGTATGTATCTTAGGGCTTTCTGTTTTTCATAAGTTAAGAAAGCAACTTTTGGAGCAACAAATAGCTTTTGGAAGGAGGGAGAGAGGAGTATGGACTACTCCTTGAGAAGGAGTATGGACTACACCTTGCCATGACCTCTTGCTGGACTCTTGACCCAACTCGGAGCCATTATAGTTGCTAGGACGAGTTTAGGCTCATGTTATTTTACTATTTTTTATTTTAAAAAGAAAATAGTCATTCAACTCGAGCACCTGTAATGAGGAAGAATACCTGCAAGTGACAAGTTAGAAACACTAC
The DNA here is from genome assembly GCF_035046505.1 of Tiliqua scincoides. Lineage (NCBI taxonomy): Eukaryota > Metazoa > Chordata > Lepidosauria > Squamata > Scincidae > Tiliqua > Tiliqua scincoides. Next base: position 48,911,819 of record NC_089821.1, read on the forward strand.
AAAATTTTGGCTGTTTTTCTCTTTTAGGATACATAATTATGTCCAAGCATATGGCTAGAAAACAGTTTTGTTGGCTAGTAACTTCTGTTAGCTTATTTGGGAGCCTTGTTTAAACCACAAGGAGTGTGAAAAATATCTGTTTTTCTTGAGATGGTTGGTGGAATCATGATAATTTTTCAGCCCTGAAGCTATTCTGGCCTGACCAATTCATGGGTGAGAAAATTCCTCAAAATCCTATGAATGCCAGTCTGAGCTTTGCAGAAGCAGAACACAAATGCAGCAAATGAAATGAACATCCCCATCTTTTTTGACCACAAGTCAGGCATTGGTGCCATAATGGCAAGGATTGATCAAAGAAGCTCTTGAGATAGGATCTCATGTTTTGATGGGGAATGGGTTGTCGCTACTTGGAAAACAAACCAAATCATCATCATGGTTCAAAAGTTACCAGTGGTGTTTTTGAGGCTTGTTTGGTTTTGGCTAGAATGACAGAGCCGTTTTGCGTGGACGCTGCTGTTTGGATGATTTTGCTTGTGCAGCTATTCCAGATAAATGGGTTGTGTCTTAAGCCATAAGATGTAAGCTTTCCACCTGTCATTTGCATGAGTTCCGCCTGATGTCTGCCATAGCTAAGCCTGTTTTCTTGTACTCCTTTTAAGAACATGCGAATTGCCCTGCTGGATCAAATCAAGGTCTAGTTAAGCAGTCTGTTTCTGACAGATGCCTCTATGAAGCTCACAAGAAAGGTGAAGATCATTCCCTATTGTTTGCTTCCAGCATCTAATAATATTCAAAGAAGTAGACTACTGAGCCTTTTAACCTGAAGGTTCCATTTAGCTATCCTGGATAATATTTGAATAATTTGAATGTATAGACTTCTATTCAGACCTTTAAGCACAAATTCCTTGCATAATAAAACCCAAAGGACAGAATACAAAGAATTCCTTGTACTGCATTGTAGGTTGATCCAAAGTTTCCCTGAATTTCTTAAGCAGCTTGTCCAGTGGTACAGGGATTGTGATCAGAGGTCCTAAGTGTGCACATGCAGCTTCTTGCATGGTCCCTTGGATCAAGGCCATAGTCTTTTATCAGAGAACCCAAGTGATCAATACTATAGGAAGTGTGCATGTAAATTAGGCAGAATTTTGTATAAACCATGAGCACTAACAGCTGCATTGCCCCGCCCTGCCTCATGCAGTCAAGCTGTAGCTGACAGCTCTCATAGGCTGCCAGCTTTCTGGGAGGTGGGGCCTGAGCTTGGGTTGGAGCACACTTCTTGCCTGAACTCAGTCTGAGAGCTGCCATGACCCCACCCTCTTTCCCTCTCTTCTAGTCTGAGATTAGCTGGTCATTGTTTAGGGCCAGGTAGGAATTTTTTGCTGCCAGCCTGATTGGCCATGGCTGGCAATTTTTTCACCTACCCCAGATTGGCTTTTGTTTGGGACAAAAATTTTTTCCTGTTACCAGCTAATTACAGATCCTGTTGGTCACTTTGGCAGGTAGCGTGTGGTGCAGGGGTAGGTAGACACATCTCTGTGTCCATCCAAGGCAGCAAGGTCAAGGGGCGAGTCAGGACACCTCATGAGAGAGCTCCTTGACTTGACTGGCACCTGGCCTGGCAAGGCTAGTCCTATGGACATGCAGTCCAGCTGCCCTGGCCCTTACAGGGAGATAATGACAGGCCATTCCTGTCCCCGGACTTGCAATGGCCTCAAGTCGGATGGATCCCTGAATAAACCCTGGAGGGAGGTAGATGGCCAGGCCCATTTCTCCCAACCTTTTTAGTGCCCTGCATGGGCACTAAATATACCCATCTAGCCCTGCTGTAAAAGTTAAATAGTGGCCCAGTTAACTCCCAAGCTGCAGTCTGGTGTCTTTCTTTGGGTGGTGGTGGGTAAAATTATTTTTATCGCAAAGCACTGGGACTTTTTGCACATTATGAATCAATTATTGTTGGGGTGGTGGTCATGGTAGAATAGATGGACAGATTAAACAGAACAAGGACTCAACTGTGCCTGCCTCTTACTGCCCAATATCCTTCATCAATCAGGATTCGAAGAACTTTTCAGCTGCCTTATCTAACAGATTGGACAACATCGTCACCCAGTACATCCACTGGGATCAAATGGAATTCATGCCATGATGACACCTGGTGGACAAAGTGTTCCACTTGCTTGACCTCGTACAGGAAAGCAAGCAAACGCTCCTTAACCAACCTGGCCCTCAACTCTGAGAAAGCTTTTGAGTGCATCAAATGGCTGTACCTCATGTTTTTGTTTCTTAAGATGAATTTCAGCCCTAATTTCTTCAGGGCCATTAAGACCAGTCAGCATCATCCTCATCGGCTGCTGTCAGTAAACAACTTTGATTCTCACCAAAGAGGTGATGAGGCTGTTGTTATGTGTTTTGGTTGTGGAACCCTTCACCTATGAACCAAATGATCCAAGAAATCCATGTGATGAAACTGAGCATCAGCTGGGCCTTTTTGCTGACGATTTTCCTAGCCCAGCATCCGCTTGACACATCTGATCTGGATATAAAACCAATTACAGTTCATCATAAATGCATTGTGGTAAATATACACTCCTAAAACCCAGATTGTCAAGAAATTATTCATCTGGCCCACCAAACCATGACTTACCGTTATCAACTCTACTACCAACCACTTTAGAAGCAGCTCCACAAAGGCATGCAAAAATGGTCTTCTGATAACTTTTTGTGGTTCACCAGAACAGTGGGGTACAGAATCCTTTGTCTCTAGAATCCTTTGAAATAATACAGACAAACAATTCTGTCTGTCATCACCATCTCGCACTAGCAGCGCAAGCCTCTGCAGGTCTACTCAGAAGTAAACCTAAGTGAACTTAATGGAACTTACTCCCAGGAAAATGTGTATAGGATTGTAACCTAATTTGTCATGCATCCTGAATATAAACCATGATTGAAGTGTTCTCTGCTCAGTAGATCTAAAACTAAAGGAGGACTAGTGGTTTCAAACTTGAGCTTGTTTTTGTGGCAGCAGCTGCAATTCCTGCCTGGACAGATGTAGCCTTCCTATCCAGAACAGCAGCGGACAAGTTTGAAGTCAAAACTATCCACTGGATGCTCTGGTCTGAATTATCATGGAGATAGCCCTAAGTGCACACTCAAGCATTCCTTCATTTAAAAATACTTGACTCACTTGAGAACCCTGGTGAAAGAAGCTCCTGTTCCACCTGTCCCCTTTGTTTTCAACTATCCAGAGTACACTGATTGGAACAACCCTAAAGACTTTTTCTCTGGGAAATAGCGAAGGTACACTACATGACAGACACTGGTCAAAGACAACTCCAATTCTCCCAAAGAACTTTTAAAGAAAGTTGAACCATGTAGTTTCCTATATAGACCAATATTTGCAAACGTGTAAATGTCTCGATCAATTATACCTCAAACAGTATGTAAGACCCTCACTGACAGCCTTTGAGACCTATTTAGATCTCAGCATGTTAATTTCAGCATGCTTAAATTCTGTAATCCTATCTGCCAAGGGCCTTAAACCTATGGCAACCAATTCCTTTGGTCTCTACTTCTGGAAATACTTTCATATTCTGAACTATGGATCTAAGGGAAACTTTAGTTAATAATCACGTTTGGTAAAGATCTGGTTCTCATTTACTATTAACACAAATATTAGTCCAATTAGAAGTTCTTAACTAGAGGTATTTGAAAACAGCAGTAGTGTAGCTAATGATCGTGTAGCCTGGTGCCAAGTTCAAAATGTTGCCCCGGAAGTGATGTCACAACCGGAAGTGACATAATGCCTGGGCTTTTTAAAAAGTGAAAATTGGGAGGAACCCACCTCCTCCCCCCAGCAGCTCACCACCCACTTGCTCTGCTGCTTCCCCCAGTCAGTGGAATAGCTAAGGCTTGTATCTGCTACCTAAGGTCAAAGATTTTGTAGCCCCCCCCCACATGACAAAATCAAATTTAATTAATTAAATAAATAAAAAGTTATTGGTTCCATGTTGAATCATAATAACATCTCATTGGCACTCAGAACAATCAGTCTCACAGGTCAGTTTGGAGTTTTAAGCAAATCCACTTTTTGTTCCACAAGACAGTTGTGTTTTCATTTTCTGGTTAATTGGCCATAACGTTTGATAAAATACAGATATTCAAGTGCAGTTTGTTGCACTGCATTCAGCATTAAATTACCTTTCCAATGATATATAACATGATGGTATTGTCCATAAGATTTTCACAATTTTGGTCACTAGTGTCAAGCTCAGCGTTGCCCCCCTAAAACTTGATGCCCAGTACAACTGCTACCCCCTGCACCCCCTTAGCTATGCCACTGGAAAACAGTGTTATTTATTTTACTCAGAATTAAACCCATTGTTCTCAGTAAGGCTATAATCCTATTATACTCACCAGAAACAGACATGTCGATTCTTAATACATGGTACATGATTCTAGTGAAGCTCCACTTGATCTATCTGAGCCTGCAGTTCTGCTGCCAGGGTGATACCTGACTGGGGCCTTTCTCTGCCTGTTCAGCTGAGTGCTCAGCTGCTTAACAGTTGGGGGGAGGCAGTTGCTGATATTTTTGTCGGAAGCTCATTTCTTCTCAACATAAAGTTGATCCTAGAGCCAAGAACAAGACAACCTTGGCTAAGATTTGCTGAAGAGACAGAACGACAGAAAGAGCTGGATAAGATCAAAGAAGTGATGATTGTGCATAGATCACACAACAGGTGTCACGAGTTAGAAAACAAATGTAGTGACAACAAATATAGTGATATACGTGACAATATACGTTACTTTTTAACCAGACGGTAGTTTTGCTGACATATTCTGAGTGATTATATGCCTCTATCTCACCTCCTCTACCTTTTAGACCACTTCACCCAATTTTTTAGCATGCCACCTTAGCCTTGAAAAATAGTCCCTTTTTTGTGATTCAGTGAATATCTGTAGATTTGACAGATCTTTTTTTAAATTTGTGACTTTTACAGTACCTTTGCCTTAATTTCAGCATGTTAGAGGCTGCAATCCAATCCACACTTACCTGGGAGTAAGCCCCATTGACTACAATGGGATTTACTTATGAGTAGATATGGATAGGATTGGGGTCTAAGTCTTTCTGTAGTTTTTCTTACCTTCTTGTACTGTATGGGTTTCGTGGTTAAATAAAATTCATATTAAAAAAAAAAGATGGACGGATAATGGTACAACAGGATGAACTTGGGGCTGTTCTAAACAGTTGTGGAAACAATGCCACAAACATATTTTGGAGATTATATTATAATATGCAAGTGACTTTTCATGACAACATTGACCTGTCCCAAGCTCATCAAATGGTTGGGGGGGGGGGAGAGGAAGATGTATTCATGCTACTGGTTGCCTCATCTTTCAAAATATGACAGGATGTATATCATCTTTTGCAGGAGTCATATAGCAGGGATGGCTGCATAGCCTCCATACTCAGAGCAGGGAGTTATGCCCTTACAGACAGAGGAGGTATTGCGTGACACAAACACTGCCACAAAGGGTACCAGTGATACTTTGTTAACTACTGTTCATACTATACAGCAATTGCAACAAATATGTATGTATTATGCATGTATCTGGGAGAAACAGATTATGCATGTATCTGGGAAATCACAACAAATTATGCTTGTATGGGAAATCATAACAGCTATGCATGCATTATCTGGGAGAAACCACTCATTTATCCAGGAACAGTATATAATGCTGCACTCTGGGTGCTAGGGAAATCATTAATCCTGCAACAAAAGCATCACTATGTGTGGACCATATGAAAAACATAAGAATATGCATGCATTTATTGTGCATGCAGTTCCATTGTGCATAAAGGTTCTAGGGGATCTAGTGGATTGAGTCTGCCTGCCCTTCCTTGCATTTGCTATGCTGAAGGATGGCCAAACAGTATGGGGTGTACACTGTGCTTTATGGTTTGTGTGGAATCTAGCATGCCAAATGAGGCTGTGATTGCCACTCTCTGACTGTGCTCTGATGATCACCATAGCATGCCTTTATGCTTCATGTTTGTACAAGCACCATGTACATGGATGGGGCAATATAAATAATAAATCATCACAATAAATAAATAAGTGTCTGTTGTGCAATGAATATCTCTTACACTTTGACAAAAGGCAATCATAGCTCTTTGACAAAAGGCAACCTATGAAATCATAGTTTTCATAGCTCTTCTAAAATCCACTAAATGAAATCACAGCAGAAGCCTGCAACACCATCAATATATGTCAAATATCTTATGGGTCCCCCTGTAGCTTTTCATCTGTCAGGATCTTGACATCTTCTTGCTATTATTGGATGGACAGCTTGGTAATAGTATAACAGTATTGGTTTTTGTGATAGTATTTTATTACAGGAAAAAACATGAATTTTGTTTTCTGGAAATCTAGTTATTACAATAATAGACATGATGGGTAATCTACAAATCTGCTGAGTCATGTGTGCAGAACAGAATGCTTTTCTGTCTGTGGGAGAACTTATGATAACTGATCATATTTGAATACATTCATGATATGCCAACAAGGCTGTATAGGGGAAAAACAAAACAACCCTGCTTATGGACTGCTAACAATCCCACACACATTTCCGGTGATTTCTGAATCTTTCTTCTTTCTTTCTCAGCAGGCAAGCTAAAGTAGTTCAGAACAAAAGAGAAAATTATTCCAATCTTATATAATTATAAAAACCAATCAAAAGTACAAGGTATCAAGTTGTTGCTGAAATTATTCCTACATGTTTCAGGATTCTTAAATCTGTCCAGGAGGACTAGGAACCTGTTATTTTGTAAGATGAGAGGCAGGCTTTCTGTGACATCGGTGTGAGCATCACGCTTTCTAAACTCTCCGATTATTGTAGCAACTCTTAGGGCCTCATGGCACTTGCTGTGCTGCTAAATACATTGTTAGGATGGAAGTGCATTGATTGCCGCATCCTTGTAATGTATGTTACTAAACCTGCAATCCGGTATACTTACTTAAGAGTAAGTCCAATTGAACACATGGTATTCACTTTTGAGTAAACAGGAAGAGGATTTTGCTCTATGTTTCTCATCTGTTGGTGTCACTAAAGCCAGTTCCTCTGACTCTGAAGTGAGGATTCTGTTTAACATGATTTGCTGATAGCAATGCCTATTTGCGCCATCATTATACAGTACAAGGGAAAGAATGTTCCAGCTCGCCTTGTCGCTAGCCGTGTAAGGATCAATGCTGCTAAACTGGGGTGCCCGAAGACTCACATCAGGCAACCTGTATTTTTATTCTTTTGTGTATTTGTACAGGAAGATGAGCTGAATTTGAAAAAAACAGCATAAACTAAGACAGGGGTTTTCAAGCTTTTAGACCCCAGGGCTTCATCATATATCTTAACATGGTGTCAAGGGTTGGATGCGGCCTGTGGGCCGGAGTTTGAAGACCCCTGAACTAAGACAAAAGAAAAAAAGTGTAAGTGTGTGTGTGTGTGTGTGTGTGTGTGTGTGTGTGTGTGAGAGAGAGAGAGAGAGAGAGAGAGAGAGAGAGAGAGGTGGCAATCCTAAATGGCAGTGTCACTATAGCATTATGCCGGCAGTGCACAAATGTGACCTCACTAGTGCAGGAAGAGAGATAAGTTGTTGTTGTTTAACAGTATTTATATACCGCTTTTCAATGGAAAGTTCACAAAGCAGTTTACAGAGAAAATCAAACAAACAACTAATGGCTGCCTGTCCCAAAAGGGCTCACAATCTAAAAGGATGCAAAAGAACACCAGCAGACAGCCACTAGAAAAGACAGTGCTGAGGTGAGGAGGGCCAGTTACTCTCCCCCTACTAAATAAATGAAGAGCACCCACTTTAAAAGTGCCTCTTACCCAGTTAGCAGGGGTTTGAAATGGTTAGTGTCAGTCAGGCACTTTGAACCTGGAATGGTCTCAGGATTTTCCAAGCCTAGGATAATGGCAAAGCCATTTGTCTGTACCAGCTTATATTCGCTGGAATTAGTAATATTCCCTCCCATCTTTTAGATGAGCAAAGCTTATTTCCTTTGACCCGAAAAGGAAGATAAATAATATATTATGCTGCCTGTTCTGCTGGCTGTTTTTCCATCTTGCGCTGCACAAGCAGCTCCATTTTCTTGTGGCGGAATTGTGCCAAAAATAGAGCTGCTTTTTAGGTTTCATTGCACAGGAGGGGCTTTTGGGCAGCAGTGCTACGCCTGGGAAAGCCAAGTGAAATGTTTGGGATGCCTGCCTGGGCTACCAGTATATCCTCTGAGTTAACTTGAGTTCTCTGGCTTTGAATTAGTGCATTTGTTTAACCTTGCAGCATAATGAGCTGCCAGGGGGATTGCTCCACTTCGCACACAGCAGCCTTTCTTTACTTTGCAGCCATTTGCTCTCAGTAATTTCTCTGCGGTTGCAAAGAATATGGGTAATCTTAGCAAATCCTAAGCAAATGCTTTATTAAAGGTAGGTTTTTCCAGCTCCAGCCTCCTCTGTGGTTTATAATGCATGTTTGCATGGGGACTTTCAATATATACTGTATGATTAATTTTTAACTCTGGGTTTGGGAACTTCTTTAGTGCCCCTTTTTCATTATTGTAGATGGGGCTAACACTGACTTTTTACAACAAAGCTGACCTTGTTCCTTCGTCTTTTGGCAGCAGACTGACATGCCAAAGTTAGTGGACCAAAAATTCCCAATCGCTTGTCTCTAAGAGAGGAGCAGCATCACCTGCTAAATTTCTGCATAGCAGGCTGCTCTTAAAGGCACAGTAGCAAGTCCACTAAGAAAGGAGGCAACTCTGGCTTCCAGGCTGTGGTTTGTGAGGAGATATCAACAGATGAAAAACCAGTTTATGTCATCATTAGCAGATGGCTGTTTTGTGACTGCAACAAACACTTTAGCGTGCAATGCGCTATGCAGAAGTAGTATGGTCTTTAGGCCAGGATTTCAAGAAAAGGACTTGGTAAAGAAGTTGAAATGATGGAGGGAATGGGAAAAAGCAAGTAGACTGCAAAGATCAGTAATGGTGCAAATGGGCACATTTCTTTTTAATGCCAGCAGTCACTGTGCAACAGTGTGTGTAATTAATGCTTGTTGTGTTCAGGAATGAAATGTTAAAGCAATAGTGTTTTGTTTTTTTAAAAAACACAGGTCTAATCAGTTAAAGCAAAAAACAAAAACAGGCTTCTGGCATTATCTAGTACTATGGAAACCACTAGGGGAGATAAGATCTTCCTTCTCCCCTGCTAACGGCAAAAGAAATGATTATTTTAGAGACAATTAATAGGATCTTAATGAGCCTTGCTGCGAGTATACTGTTCACTTCACACTTGACAGCAGCTTTGAGGATCAGAGTCCAGAATGTGTCTACTCCTTACCATGTTTGTGTGTGTCTGTGTCTGTGTGTGTGTAAATCCTGAAAAAAAAATCATAATATTTCCTCATTGTTAAAATTACCACAGAATTAATTTTTGCCTCTGGGAAGAGACAGATGGCAGTTTGATGGCCTTATTTTTCCTTTCTTTCCTTTCATAACGATTAATGTGTTATACTGACTGACGCAGTCTTTTATACTCCTGTCATACACTTTCTGTAACTGAAGCAGTAATCAGGGAAAATAGAAGCACACTTCGTTGAATTTAATCTGTTTAAAGGCATTAGTTTCCAGCAATATCAGGTGATCCTGCCAAGAACTGAGCTTTGTAGTCTGAGGTTAGCAGACATCTTTCTATTGAGTTTTTTGGAGCTGGGGTAGATTGATTGAATGGCTCACTCAAGAGACATCAACATGATATTGGGGTACTAGCATAGGAAATCAGATCTAGGTCAATGTGGATATCACTCCAAACTTTGCTGCTGCCACTCCCTGGTTCCTTGGAAGTCCTGTCTCCATAAATGTCAGAAAGAGATTCTCAGCACTGTCAGAAGTATGTTCTCCTCCTGCTCAGCCTAATGAAAAACTGTCCTTTCTAATGACCAGAGTGGATTTTAGGGTTGAAAGGTTTAGCACACACTACTGAAAGTGAGTTTGATTTTATACACTATAAGAAACATAAAAAAAAAAAGTGAAATGTTTTTCATGTGGACTTCAGAGCATCAGATCACAAGAATTGTGGAATTGGTAAAAGTCAAGAAAGACTTGTATGATCATGAGGAGAAGGCTCAGAACACAACCGGACTTACGTCTAAGTAGACATGCATAGGATTGTGCCCTAAGGCAGCAATCCTAGCCACACTTTCCTGGAATTATGCCCTATTGTGTATTGCCTTATAGGGCAATATTGAGTATTCCCTATAATGGGACTTACTTCTGAGTAGACATGCATAGTAGGATTGGGCTCTAACAGACCAATCCTACCCCCCCCCCCATGCAGTAGCACCAAAATTGCTACTGGATAAGGGAAAAACTATTAACCCATGGGTAACCCTCCAAGGCATGAAGGGGGTCTACTTGAAACCACTAGTGCAGATCCTTACAGTGGCATAGCTCCATAGAGCTGCATAGAACCACATAGCAGCATAGTGTTCGGGTCTCCCCTGGAGGGGCAGCATATTCTTCTGCCTGCTGCCCCCAGCAATTTGGCCCATGGAGCCTTTGGCCACTGGCTGCTGGAGTGGTGGGCAGTAGGACCATCTCCGCAGCAGTTAGTCACTTGGAACTATGCCACCCACTTCCAAGAAAGCGGGCAGAATAGCTCTGAGGCCTGCGATCACCCCAAGACTGGCTGCGGCTTGCTCCTTTGCCACAGCCAGTCTCAGCGCAGTTGCCTTCAGAATGATGCCGCCCACTTCAACAGAAACAGCACTCAGTGCCACCAAAATTCTGCTGCAGAATGCATGTTCCAATGCCACCTGGCCCCATTAGGATTGGGCTGTAATATTCTTCCAACAAGCATTCAGAATGAAGTGCAACATTATAAACCTGGGGTGTCAAACTCATTTCATACCAAGGGCTGAATGACATTCGTGATGCCTGCTGAGGGCCAGAAGTGATGTTGTTAGGCAGGAAGTGATGTCATTAAACAACTTCATAACCAAAAATAAGCACTTTTTCTCACTTAGGAATTCATTAACTACACATGACAGAAGAGAAAACATGCAAATCTTTATCATATTTCAAGATATGGGAGAGCCCAATTTTCTTGGGGGCTGCCCCTTTAGCAGTAACACCTCAGCACTGCTCAGCAGCTGAGAGCCTGAGGGCCGGATAAAAAGTTTCAGCAGACCACATCCAGCCCCTGGGCCTTATGTTTGACATCCCTATTATAAACTATCTCAAGGGCATGAACAGAAAATCAGATGACAAAATGAATACAGCAAACTGAGAGCTTCCCTATCAAGGAATTTTCATGGCTACTTAATACATTGTCATCTTTTTTCAGCGGTCAGCCTCGTTAAACGTGGTGGGCTTGTCGAATGCTTTAGAAATGGAGTTGACTTCCTCAAGGACATCCAGGTCAGCTGATCCACAGGCACAAGATGTCTCCAGTGTAGCATCTGACCAGTTCCAGGGTATGCCAAATACCTGTGATGTACAACCAGAAGTGGTGCCTAGTTACAGACTTGTTTTGGACAGAACTCCACGTGACCTGAGCTCTGACAATATCGACCATTTAGCAACAGGTGGCCTGCCCCTGATGAGCACAGTATGCAAGGTAAGAATTCTTGATATGCGGCTAGACTATTTCATGGGCAGCAAATGTCATTTGAACAGTCATTATTTAGCAGCATACATCCAGCATATCTCTGGAACATCTCCACTGAAATGAGACTGTGTGCATTTGTGTGAGACAGGGTTCCTTCAAATTCCCATTCTTGCTCTTATGCAAGTCCCATGCTCTAACTGAACAGGCATCCCAGTCCTAATGAAATTCCCCTGGGCTGACTTAGTGGAACCAGCACAGCTTGCACGGTATCCTGTGGGGAAATTTTGCAGGCTGGAGGTCTCTTTGAGGTGAGGGGACACTTGTCCTATTGCCCCAGGGAAAGCCACAAAGTCTACTCAAACCTGCTCCTGCTAAATTGCAGGTGCAACTACAAGTGAATCTGTGTTGGCAGATCTTGCTCAGGAAAGAGAATAGGATGCAGTGCATGCAAGTGCTGCCCATCCCGCCCCTTCGCAGGCCCAATCTGTTCTGCCACTCCCCATCCTCCCCTCGCCCCATTATGCCCCCTCAATGCCCTCCCTCCACCCCTCCGCTGCCCACTGCAGAGCTTACCTAATCCAGTACATGTCAAGACCTGCACTGGTGCTGGCAGGATGGCACAGGCCTTCCCACCAGTGCTGCTATTTCTGCGCTGTTGCAAAGTGCTTTACATCACATTTGCGACAGCGTGCACTGGTGGAGCAGCTGCTCTGCCAGCATAAGGTGAGTATATGATTGTGCTGTAAAGCTTCAACTAAAGCTCTGAGCTTTAATTAAAAGTCCCATACTTTTCTACAAGGCACATTATTGAGCCCTGTGCAATTGAAAGTCCTGGCACTGTGCTTATAGTAGCCAGTTTTGAAGTTACTCATACTGACCTAGCTTCTTTTTACAGCCATAGAAGTCCCACGCTTTATGCAGAACTTTCCTGTATGGAAAGGCTACTCTTTGCTTATGATGGAAGCTTGTGATGTGATGGAAACCCATGTGTATATGACACAGCTAGCCTGTACAAAAACTCTGGCCTGTATCCACAGTGCTGTGCAAAATAGCCAGAGTTGCTGAACTTGTGTTTTTTGAACAGCATCTCCTCATTACATCAGCAAACCTCTTGTGAAATGGTGCCTGTGTGCCTGTTTCAAAAGTGGTTTGCAGTGAAGCATTTGGGTTTGTGGCTCAAGGGTCCTGTTAAGGGCGCCTAGAGCAGTTCTTTAGAACCCAGTCTCTGCTGTATATCCGACACTAAGTATGGCTCTGAAGCCAGGCAACAATAACCAGAAATCTCATTCTATTCTTTTGTTGTTATGCTGGTTTTGCTGAGGCTGACGTTCAAAACCAGTTTTTCCATGGCATGTGTTTTGTTTTACTTTGTTTTGCAAGTTGGAAAGTGAAGAGTTCAGACCTGTGAGTTACCCTCTTGGAATCGACTCTGCCGTGGCTGAACCAAAAGACATGAATGAATTCGCTCTTCCTATGCAAAATATTTTGGAAGAGCCTATTAACCTTTCGGTGAAGAAAACTCAGCCTTGTGTCTCCCCTCCCATACTTATCAGCAATACCTCCTACATACAATCAGCCAATCCAAAACATGTCGAAGGTACCAGATTTTTCTTTATCCCCCTCTTTTAAAGAAAATAATCAACATCAAAAGGGCCAAACTCCACGTTACTTTAAGCACCTCATTGATTTTTACTCAATAAAGACCAGCTGTATCCGGGCCTCTGTGAATTGAGACTGTGGCATAGGGGGAGACTTTTATAACCCTCTACTCTTGCCACTATTCCTATCTGGATTCCCCCTCCCCCATCCCTTGACAGCTTCTGTTTGCTCAAGACTGAAAACTTTCATTGGCACATATGGAAGATCCCCCCCCCCTCCGGCAAATAGTAGTTATTTAGATTGGGGCAGCGGCAAGGGGTGCAGGTTACCTAAGAAAAGCACTACTATCTCAGGCCATATGCCTGTCTAATTCAGCATCCTGTTTCCCACAGGAAACAGGATGCCTCTGGGAAGTCCATAAACAGGAGAGAAGGTCTATTTTTTCCCCAGTCCCTGCAACTGGTATTCAGAGGCAAACTGAATGTTGCGGTTGAACTGGAGGCAACAAGTTTAATTGCCACTCTCCCATGCCATGCTCTCAATGTACAGAGGAGGGATCCAGCTGCTATTTACTGAATAAAAAACAAGCCGGCTCATCCCAATCATGTGCTCTTGTTTGACGTGAACAGTCTGGGTTGCATATTGTAGTTATTTCAGGATCACTCCTGATATCATCCAGTTTCTGACATCTGACCAAAATCAGCTCTGATTTCCTTAGTTATTCTGTGCCAATTCTTGATGTAAATGCTCACAATAAACATGGTGCAAGTCCCTGCCTTATAATGGAGTGGAAAAGCAGGGTTGGAGTGATTGCATAGGCCCAAGTAGACAGCAACCTAGACCCTGGTCCACACAAAGTGTAAATGTGAAAAGTACTGGGGGATGAGAGTTTGTCAGCCCCACTCCTTGGGCTGCCACACTCTATGGCTCCACTTCTTGCTTAGTATGGTTACAGTGTTTGTCAGAAGAGGCAACTACTCTCCCCAGGGAGAGATCCTCCCCTTGATTAGGGACACTGGGACACCCTAATCATTTTTTATTTTTTATTTTTTTTTTGCAAGTTTGATGGGAAAAATTCCTTCATTGGGGAAAAAAATGGAACTTAAAAGTGCTTAGGTTGGACAGGATTTTTCAACTTGTTCAAAGCCTGTTTGCTTTGTTGATGTTGAGTCAGGTTCAAAACGTACAAATGAGAGTAGCGTATATTTTTCCAAAGGTAAAATGGGGGAGGTGAATTATGGATTCTTAGATTTAGCAAACTCCAGATACACAAAACTTTTGCATGTTTCCTTGTAAAATCTTACTCCATTTTACAACTGCTTATAGTAATGTAACAGAAAATACTGAGAAGAGCACAAATTCTAAAACATGACTGTCCCTTTCTCAGGGTATGGTCACATATATTTTTTATTATTATTATTATTATTATTATTATTATTATTATTATTATTATTATTATTATTATTATTTTCATTTTCTTCTCTTGCAGACTGCCATAACTGGGAAGAGGAGGATTTAGAAATGGAAATTAAAAATAATCAGAACAAAAGGTAATCAGAACTTATGAAACACGCACATTTAAGGCACTACACCAGGGAAAGTATCCCAATTTTCTCTCCCCCTCCCCAAAAGGCAAAATAAGTGACCTTGCTAATTGGGTAAGAGGCACTTTTTCAAGTGGGTGCTCCTCTTTTTAGCAGGGGGAGAGTAACTGGCCCACCTCACCCCAGCACTGTCTGTTCTAGTGGCTGTCTGCTGGTATTCATTTGCATCTTTTTTGATTGTGAGCCCTTTTGGGACAGGGAGCCATTTAGTTATTTGATTTTTCTCTGTAAACCACTTTGTGAACTTTTAGTTGAAAAGCGGTATATAAATACTGTTGATTGATTGTTGATTGACCCTTATTTTTGCATTAATTCAGATAAATTGAAGGAAATCTAGGTGAGAAATTATCTAAAACAAATTATTTGTAATAGCTATAAAATTTATCTTAGACTACAATCCCAAACACTGTTGGTAGTCTGTAGGACTTCAGCCTTCCCCCCCCCATTCGAATATGTATGTGATGCTAATTTAATACTGCATATTATAAATTGTACTGCCTAGCTGTTTCTCCATCTCATTTTTAGGGTGCAATCCTGTCTTGCCCTTGCGCCGGCCCAGGAGGGTCGCAAATGTGCCATAAGGCACATTTGCGCCTCCTGTGATTTGGCTGGGCCAGTGCACAGAGTTTGAATCCAGCCTCCGCGCCAAAGGAGGGAGCGAGCCTTGCATTGGCTGAGCTTGGCCAACGCAAGGCTCTGTGGAGGGAGGGGAGGAGGTGGGAGGGAGGTGTTCTGGGATGGGGGAGGGCTTTCGGAGAGAGGTCCCCGGGGCCGGTGGGGAGTGGGAGATGGGGCTAGGATCCGGTTGTTATGCCAGATCCTAGCCCTTTCCCCCGAATAGCATGGAGTGGCTTCAAGTCACTCCACTCTCAAACTTGTGCCACCTCAGGAGGTGGCACAAGTCTGAGGAGACTCCTGGGGCTGCAGTGGCTTAGCCGGGGATAAGGGGAAGAGTTTAGCTGTGCTGGCGGATCAGGCCCAGGAGAAGGGTTAGGATCTGCCCACGCAGCTCCATCTCCTCCCTGTTTCATCCACCCGTCCCTCCCAGCAGCTGCAAAGTGTTTTATGCCAGAGGAACACGTTCCGCTGCCACAATGCACCCATAAGATTGGGCTGTAGGGCCATGTACCAATTGTGATCAAATGCATACTGACTGAGTGAAGGACACTGAGCAAATTAGGGCACAATCCTAACCAACTTCCCAGCACTGGCATAGCTGTGCCAGTGGGGCATGTGCTGCATCCTGCAGTTGGGGGGGCAGTCACAGAGGCCTCCTCAGGGTAAGGCAATGTTTGTTCCCTTACCTCAGAGTTGCATTGTGCTTATGTGACTGCTGGAAAGTTGGTTAGGATTGTGGCCTTATTCACCAAGAGGGAGATGGTAATAGGGCCTTGTGTGTTTTGTTTCTTTCACTACAAATTACCTAGGTGGGCTGGGGTCATGATTGGAATTGGAACTGTGACAGAAGCAAAACCCTAATTTCTCCAACCATGACTTTATCCTATTGTGCACAACTCCACCACACGATATATAAACACACTGCAAAATACACACTGTGTTATGCATTCCACATAACACCTAGTTTAACCCTGAGGTTTGACAAAGAGGTTTCCATCACATAGACAATGCTCCTGACCATTTCACCAGTTCTCTGATGAGAAACTAAGGGACCAATAAGAGGTTACCTAAAATATGTCATTAAAAAATGTGCTCAAACAACAAAGCAACTGTGCTAGAAGGGGTGGAATCTGGATTGCACTAAAGGGCCTCTCTCTCTGTTTGTGAGTGTGTGTGTGGTTACCCTTTCTCTCATGCAGTTTTCCCCACTGTAAATCGCCTTCAGGAACTAAGGAACAATAGGACTTGTAGTTCTTGAGAAAACATGACACATACACACATAATCTCTCTCTCTCTCTCTCTCTCTCTCTCTGTTCTGCATAAAGATTGAGAGCCTAACCCTGAGCTCTTTAGTGCCAGCAGTACGAGTATACCGCTGGTGCTGGGTGTTGCAAATGTGCCATAAGGCACTTTGTGGCATCTGGAGAAGAGGGGCTGATGGCACAGGGCCAGTACCACTTAGCACTGAGCCTCAGCTTCACTCAGTGGGCCAGCTGGCGCTCCAGCAGCACTGGTCGGCAGTAATAGTATCGAGGCAGGGAGTGGATAGAATGGAGGAGATGGGGTGGGGGAGGACTGTGGGTGTGACCGGTGGACCTCTGCTCTTTAAATCACCTCTGGAAAAAATGGGAAAATGATATGGAGGAAAGTCTAACAATGCCCCCTTTCCCACATGCCATAGCTACTCGGGGGAAGTATGGAAAATTTAGGGGTGTTGCCTTAATTAAAGGCACCAAAACTGTCAAATTATATGGTGGCAATAAAGGTGGAAATGATCTTTGACAATCAATCCAATATGTATTTACCATTATGTTAGAACCTGTGCCAAAGATATGAAGATCCCTTATGTGAGACTAGAACGATTGAAAATATGCACATCAGAATCTGGAGAGCTTCCAGTATTCAAACTACAGCCACAGAAGAGTGGACGTGATGGGACATTCCTGCTGATAATTGAATGTGGTACCCAGTCTTCAAGCATGGCTATTAAGGTAATCCTGACTTGACTTGTTGGATTGGTGCTGCTTGTCTTCTTCGCATCTGGGGTTGATGTTTATATTTGCAATAACTGATGACTTTCATTAGTGCATTTAACTTTTGGCACTGGTAATCTTCTTGAGTGTGCAAAGTGTGTCACATGTAAAAATATTTGCTATTAAAAAGAAACCTAGCCAAAATGACTCTAAGAATGAGCAAGTGCAAATCAAGTATTGTGGATGTTTCAGATTTGAATTGTGGTAACAACACTGGTTTGAATTGAGCACAGTCCACTTCTGTTGCCTGCGTTGCTGGGCTTTAAAAGGAAAGTCATTGTGCATTCATATTGTGGTGCTCATTTCTTGCTGTGGATTCTCACTAGAAAGATCATTTTTAAGTTTCTGTTCCAATGCATCTGGCACAAGGAGGTGGGGCTTTATATTCCGAAGGACACACTAACCTTCAAGCTGCAAATCTCAGCTTCACTAATTAGTTCATTAATAATCTATTGATTAAGCCAATTAAAAATTCAGTCATATTGTTTAATGACAGTAACAGAGGACAGTGCAAGTATATTTGCATCTCAGAACCCCCAATACCATGCAAATTGAAGTGAATAATCATGTTTAATATGCTAAGCTTTACAGAGATGTTTTCAGGTAGGACATGATGGCTGTGAATGCCCTGACATTGCTTTCCTTGGCATTGATTCCAGCGGGCACTAAAGCATTTTTCACTGCATTTAAGCATCTGCAATATTTTGGGTGCTGCATGTGAAAGTAACAGGTTTCTTTAATTTAGGTTTTGCTTTTCTTCCAAGGTCAATCAAGGAAATCCACCTGAAAGACTCAAGCTGAACAACCCAGCGGACAGGAGAATTCCCGCAAGCCGACCA
Source organism: Tiliqua scincoides (assembly GCF_035046505.1). Taxonomy (NCBI): domain Eukaryota; kingdom Metazoa; phylum Chordata; class Lepidosauria; order Squamata; family Scincidae; genus Tiliqua; species Tiliqua scincoides. Next base: position 48,930,173 of record NC_089821.1, read on the forward strand.
ACTGAGCAAGTGTCACTTCCTTCTATAGACAATCGGCTCAGTAACATGAAAAAATCTGTGCTTACCCCAAAAGATAACCCCATTGAGAATGAGGACTTCTGTGCTGTTTGCCTGAATGGAGGAGAACTATTGTGCTGTGATTACTGCCCAAAGGTGTTTCATCTCTCATGCCATGTTCCTGCCTTGCTCAGCTTTCCTATGTGAGTATATATAGACTAGGATGAACACCTGTTATTTTTGGCACATGTATAAATGTTTGGAACATTCAGGATCCACTTCTCTGCTTTAGACAGTGTACTTTGTACCATTCACTCATCCATGTGTGCAGTGACTCCTCCTAGATGAGCCTATTGAAACTGTCCTGCTGCCGGTGCACATATGGTAATCAACAGGGCAGCCTTATAGTCTGTTCACAAACAGCAAGTCTTATAGCCTGGAAGCCAACAGGGCGGCCTTATAGCCTGGAAGCAAAGAGCAAGCAACTGGTAGCTACCTAGAAACTACCATAGGGTTAAAGTAGTGTGCTAGTGATCACTAGACCACACTAATTGCTTCCTCCTTTTCAGAGGGGCCTTCATTAAAGCAGAAGCAAGAGAATGATCTTGGGAACTGGGAAATGGCAAGGACAAGAAAGGGTTGGGTATACCCATTTCACCAATATATACAAAAATTGGTATAGTGGCTGAAGCTACTGAGGACCAGATGGCTTCTCAGCCAGTCTTTCTGCCTGCTGTGACATGTGGAATTGCAATGTTCCTTCCAAGCAGACTTGGCATGTTTTGGGGACACAATAGCCTCACCCTTTCCTGTTACCCTTCCTTTGTTTCCTGTGGTCTGTTGAATCTGGATAAATACTTTTGAAGGAAGGGAGGAAGAGGGGCAGAGCAATAGTACAAACCATTTTCTGCATTCTTGGTTATTGCATAGTTTTCCTGCTTTTTTCATTATACATTTTTTTCCCTAGTTAATGTGTGACCATATAACCATAGGGAAACTATGGGTGGGCCAGAGAAGGGTGATGACATTGTGGGAACAGTCTGTAAATAGTACATGAACAACGCATGATAATTCAGTACTAAAGACCTCATCTGGAAGTATCCTGAGATTCATCTGTCTGAGTAAGATGGATGCCTACACTCAAACAGACCTTAATTGTCACATTAAGGGTGTAATCCTAACCCCTTATGTCACTGCTTTCCAGGGCAATGCAGTTCTGAGATAAGGGAACAAACATTCCCTTACTTTGAGGAGGCCTCCGTGAGTGACACCCAACTGCAGGATGCAGCACATGTCCCATTGGTACCGCGATGCCAGTGCTGGAAAGCACTGACATAAGGGGTTAGGACTGTGCCCTAAGATAACTAGTGCTGTTGGCCAAATAAGTACAAATACATCATCTATGTATTAACAGTTCTTATAGTAATTTGTTTCTGAAGATGTTGAACAAATCAGGAGGCATTATTAGGTTCTTATGCATCCCATGTCTGACTTCTTAATGCATACTAGGTATGGGGTACATGAGAAGCTAATATAGGAGGAGCTATTCTCTCATGAGAATTTCTCCATGATGAAAACCAAGGCAAGCATTGAAGACAACAAGTTGGAGCACTCTGCTGTCTGTTTTTATGTAGTTCTTTTCTCATATTACTACACTCTAGCTTTCTGTGTATCTGGTATACATGAAAGAGAATTTTGTTATTGATGTTTGCTTATTGCCTCCACACAGGCATCTTGTCTTAAATTATTCAACACACTCTTTCTTAAAGGTTTACAGTCTACATAGACTCCTATAACATCTAACACAATTGACTTTTTCTACTACCTGAGGCAAGGTATAAAGCAGGATCTTCCCCTACCTTCAGCATGTTTGTCAAGGCTTTTTGTTAGATATCTGTTGATGGTTTTACCTCAAGGTTCCAGTGATGTTCCTGAGCAACTGTCTGATATTGTATTTTTCTTCTGTGCTTCAGAGGTGAATGGGTGTGCACACTTTGCAGCAACTTGGAGAAACCAGAGGTTGAATATGACTGTGAAAATACACGCTTCAGATACACTCATACACTGATGCCAGCGAGACCATTTTATGGCCTTGATGACTATGATCAGAAGGTAAATCCAAGTAGCAAAAGAATTATACAGGCAGGGAATGTCTGAACCACTTTGCTTCTCCAGTCATATATATTGCCTTTTTCATCTGTGCACGTGCCCCAGAGAGTGAGAGGACCATTGCATCCGGGACAACTGTGTCCTAATCAAATGCGTGCCGGTATTGGATATTTGCATCTGTTCTTTTTGCATTTTGGACATTGTTGTCCCAATATATGTATATTTATATTAGACATACATTTTATTTTTAAAACACAAAGGTAGGGTTAGGTTTAGGGCTGGGATAAGAGGCTTAGAATGGGGTTTGTTGCGTTAGGGTTAGTGGAATGCAAATGACTGGGATGCATTTGACCAGGACACAATCGTCCAGGATGCAAATAAACTAGTACCACCCCAGGGAACATGATGCAGAATTAAAATGCAATTTAACACAAGGTACTCTATGATGAAGTCATCTACACATCCACTTGGGGGGCAGAATAGTCAAAATGAGCAGGCTTTTGCAGTATGTTTTGCCATGCTCAACTAATCTAGTAAATACTTCTGAACATTTGAGATCATGATTTGCAACATCTTTTAAGAAGTGAGTGGAACCAGGACATAGGACATGATCCAGTTTTAACATTGTTGTGATTTTCTTTCTCTTATTAAATTGCATACATTGGAATTATATTGAGAAAAGAAGAAAAGGAACTTGTACAGTAGTTCATATAATGCACAAACATTTATCTTGGAAAACCTCTTTCTAAGGAGAATGTGTTTCTGAACTATAAAACTGAAGCACATCCCAGTGTTTGTCACGGTGGTGATGTGTGCTCAGTGGAAAAGAGGCACAAGAAAATAATGCAAGTTGACCACCCTGGTTTAGAATTGGGCTGAGTGGTTGGGCAGAAGTTTTTCACAGGCACTGGCTATTAATATTGGCATTCATAGAGCTCATTTATAAATAAAAAATAATTGTACACTTGCATTTTGCAGAAGTGTGAGAAATTGGTACTTTCACTGCTCTGCAATAGCCTGAGCCTTCCATTCCATGAGCCGGTGAGCCCTCTGGTAAGTTTGTACATCTCTCTGAATGCCTGCTTTATGCTGCAGCTTTTTCTTATCCTTTTCAGTGTGCAGTCTTTGAAAGAGTCCTGCTGCACAGCCAGCAGTAGTTTGCCTATTGCAATGAATCCATTATCACACCTGAAAATTGTTTAACCATAGAGTGGGGTGTGCAAATTATCTTTCCCATAACTATGCACTATACACTGCACAAAAAGCATACAAAATGTTGAAAAAGAAGTGTCATGAAGTTACTTCTTGAAAAAGAAGTCTCATGTCAGATTTGGGCCTTGGGCAGCCAAATCCTGTGCTGTCCGGGAGCCCAGAGGAGCACTGGCACTGATATGGCCACCTCTGTATCCTCTGGACCGGGGCAGCTGCCAGTCTCCTTGGGGTAAGGGAACATTTGTTCCCTTTTGTTCTGTTTCACTAGTGCAGAACCAAGGATGCCTGTGTAGGGTCTCCAGGCTTGGGAGAGGGCATAGGATATGGTGGCAGTCTGCTGCTGTCTCCGCCCCACTCCTAGGCCCGATCCTCTCCTTCCTCAGCTCAGTTCCCCCCCCCCCACCACAAAAAGCTGCTCCACCCTTAGACCTCTTCAAGGTAAAGGAATGTTTGTTCCATTACCTCAGGACTCTATCACAGCTGCTTCGGTGTTGGAAAGTTGGATATGATTTAGGCCCTTGCTCTTTTCTTTCATAAGTATGGTCCCATATCTCTAGTCCAGTGACTATAATCAGAAATAAAATTCCACTTTCCATGAATTTGTATAGTACTATCAATCCCCTCCAAGCACCTGTTTTTCCAAGCAAAACACAGACTGAATTACTTTAATATTTTCTCATAAGGAACTGCTGTTTGTCAGCTAAAGAATACTATCCTTCACTTGATTAGTTGCGAGGCCTCCTCATCTCATTGTTCATTGAAGATTAACTGATTGTCAGATGGAGAAAATGCTGGCCTAGTTCAGAGAAATGTCTTGCCATTTAAAGAAATATTGTGATCATCACGTGCCAATAATATTTACTTCTCTGTGCAGGCTCGGCATTATTATCAGATCATCAAAAGGCCAATGGACTTGTCCACCATTCGGAAAAAGCTCCAGAAAAAAGACAAATTGCACTACTCCATTGCAGAGGAGCTGGTAGCAGATGTGCGCCTTATGTTCTGGAATTGTGCAACATTCAATTATGTAAGTTCTTGTGATCCAGACCCTAGCGGGCCAGCATCTCCTGTGCAAAGGATTCAGGCTGTGGTTATTATTTTTGTTTCCTTGAGTTTGAATAATTTTTTCTGGTGGCTTGATTTTTATATCTGGCTCTAAATAATCTCAGTGTGGGGTGTCAAATATTACATAATGTGTAGACATAGTGAACCAAGTGCAAAGAGGCAATTGGGCAGTAATTGAAGGTGCATAGGGCAAGACCTGGTGGTATATGAATCTTATGGTGGTGTATGGAACTTATAGTAGTGGATCTTGTCTTGTTAGACTCCAGGACCACTTCATGGCCTAATTAGACTTACATGGGACATTTGGCTGCTGTTACCACACATGATCACCTCCATGAGTCTCTGTGGTCATGTCTAGCATAATGTGACATCATGACATTTGGTTTCCCCTTTCCCCTCCTAGTACTTTGGCTGTTTGTTCAAGGGGGTCAACCAAATGCCCCCAAAGTGATATATCATATGTTACTTTTACTAGATATTACTTGGCAGTGACATAGGGAAAATATGGGTTAGTGGCAGCCTTGAATCCCTGGTGAAGGCTAATTAGAGTCAAATAATTTGACAGCAGTTGGAAGGGTTGACATCTGGATAGAAAACTTTAAATCCGCATGTTTGAGCTTCAGTATTCTATATTAAAGCCCGGCCTTTAGTGCTATGCTTGGAGTTTGTTTTGCATTAGACATTTAATGGTGGTGATTTGGTTCCTCTGTAATATGCATCTTGACCTGTTCACCTCCAGTTGTCTCTGTAATAAAAAATAAAATAAAATTATGACAGGCAGAATGAACAATGGTGAATTTCTCACCAGAGATTTATAAAGGGGAAAGAGGAAGCTATGTGGAGGATGATGGCAACGAGGAACTACATGTGCCTAGGGGCATGGACACAGGATACAATTCTAAATCAGAAGCAGATGTCCAAACACAAACATGCCTAGCTCTGAGCCAAATGCAGCGTACAAGTATTGTATCAGATTGAAAAGAAAAGACCATTCCCCTTGTGCCCTGCTTGCAAGCTCCCAGAGCAATCCTGCTGGTTCTTGCTGCAAGGTGATTGCTGGATTATAGATATCTGATTCAATGATACAATTCCTGTGGACGTATTCCTGTGGGCCCTGCAGTTTAAGCTACCCATTAATTCTTTATGAAATTGTTCTCCTGCTCCCTGCTTTTTGATTATGTATTTATTTCATTAATTTAAGAAATTTATAGACCACCTTCCAGTATGCAGCCCCCGGGACAGCAAACAATTTAAAATGACAATTGCAATAAAACAACAACAGTGTTAGAAGGTACAGAAAGAGCAACCCTAAAACCAATAAAATCCTGCCAAGTTACAAAAGCAAGGCTTAATTCACAACGTAATCCTACTGATGCGTTCTGCCAGCACAGCGGCAGCTGCCCCAACCTAGAGTGTCGCAAATGTTCCTTAAAGCATGTTTGTGACTACTATAGTGTAGGCAGCAGCAGCAGAAATGCCTCCACTGGCATGTGTCCACTGGAGCAGCCGCTGCAGGAGGTGGGAAAAGCGCCAAGCCGTGCAGGGGTGTGGGGAGGGTGGTGAGAGGGTGGAATGGAGGTGGGGAAGGGGCATTTCTGGGTGGGGGAGGGCAGAATGGGGGTGGATCAGGCTTGGAAAGGGCAGGATTGGTGGAACAAATCTCTGCTGTGTTACATCCTCCCTCCTGGGTCTGCCAGATTTGCAAGGGGCTTCCTAGATCCGAGTAGCCCCATTGGGTAGGCTGGGGCATTACTCAGGATAAGGAAAAAATATCCGTTTACCCCAAGGAGAGCTCCAGCCCGCTCCTAACAAGCCCTGGATACAGCTGTGCAGCCCCACTGCACAAGCGCTAGTTAGGATTGTGCTGCCTGTTGTATAGCACTCTAGAATGCCTGGTTAAACCATGAATATGAGGTGTGTGAGTGAGATGGAGTTTATACCTGGTGCAGGGAAAGGAAAAACAGCTGACATCAGACCTACCAAATGGCCACAAGAAAGAATTGGGCTAATGATACATCTGCATCCTAATGACTTAATGATAACGACTCACAGAAATTCATATGAATAGCAGTGCCTGGATATAATACACAACACAAGTGACATAAGAGTGTGTGAGGAGCATGGGATTGTTGTAGATGTGTTAGACAGTCAAGAGGCTCATATGTCTGGCAACAAGAGAACAGGCCCTGTTAGGCCTTGACTACATTCTATCATAACAAATTATGATACTTTCCTTCGTAGCCCGATTCAGAGGTTGCTGAGGCTGGACGATGCCTGGAGTTATTCTTTGAAAGCAAGCTGAAAGAAGTTTACCCAGAAAAGCAGTTCTCCTTGGTTCAGCAAGAGGACTCTGATTCAGAGGACGTGGAGCATGAGAACAGCCAAGTGACTCCCAAAGGATTCCAGTGGCCAGCGTATAGACAAGAGTGCATCCAACCAAAAAGAAGGCGACGACATGCTGTAAGAATGTCTAAACAAAATCACTTGATTGCTCAGTGGCTACAAAAATAATTCTGGCCACAGCTACTGATATAAAGCTGTGACTGTTCATGTGGTGATGCACTGGCACACCTTGATCAGAAGAGGGTAATCCTTTCTTACAAGGTCAATACCAATATGGCCTCCTTGGCCAGTGGTATAAACCTGACTGTGTGGGCAAAGGACCATTAGTAAGAGTTCTAAAGCTACTTAATTTTTGGCCAAGCAACATACAGGTTAAAAAGAAAATAACAATGATTCTCTAGTGATTGATCATTTGTTTCCTTTATATATAGGAAAGTGAAAAAACCAAAAGACCGATGTTTTGGCCAGCTAAAGGTCTTTCTCAGGTGTGACTTCAGGAGTGCTGCTAGATCTGCTGTGAAGAACAAAACATCAATCAAAATAAGTCCATCATTAAAAAATATGGAAGGAGATTTTTTAAAAAGGCACTTACATATTTTACCTGAACTCCTCATCCATTAGTTGACCAACTTTATTTCTAGACCCCTTGAGTAGATTACATTTTTAATTAATGTAATTAGTCTCCCAGCCATCTCTTCTGTCTAATAATTTGTATTTGCACTGATGTTTTGGTCATATGCAACAGTGATTAATTAATAATAAAAATATAGTATTTGTTATGCTGTTCTTAAAATTATTTCATAATTCAATTTGTATATCAAAGCTAATATAGTCACCTAACAATCTTGCAATTTCAGGGCACCAAAACTATTCTGCACATGCTCAGATTGGATTCACAGTCAGTAGCCATTGAGCTGTAGTTGGCAGTGCCTAAGCCTATCCTGTCCTATATACTGAACAAAATGACCTCAAAATATACCTGGTGTGAAAAATACACTTTCCAGTGCATCTGCAACTCATGTTACATTGCTGTTAGCACAATATGACCTCAGAAACCCCAATCCTTGGATATTATTGAAAGTGGTAGTGGCTCATCTCCAAGGCTGCAATCCTAAATATGCTTACCTGGGAGTAAGTTCCATTGCTTACTTGCTGAATCAAGTTCCACTGAACTTACTGGGGCTTTTCTGTTATTATAGCTGTGCATAGAATTGTGCTGTAAGACTGAGTTCAGCTTAGAATCCTTTGTCTATATGCTATGAGAAGAACAGAATGCGATGTTGGGAGAACTCATAAAATGAAAGAACTGCATCTAGGAATTCGACTCTTAGTTACGATGAATTGCCCTCAACTCTCATAGGCACCAACAGGTGACTGAAAGCCAGCAGTGGACTGGGTGCGGTGGTGATGGCGGTACTGGGGTTGGGAAGCTTTTCTGACTCCTGCAGTTCACACTATATTTCTGTTTGGCCTATGTTGGTCCCTTGCCTGACTTGCAGGTAGTTGCAGATAGTGAGTGTGATTATAGAGCTACTTAGATCAGTCTACATGTCCCCAGGAATGACACTGGTTTTGGGTTTTACTGCAGTGCATCATCCTTGCATTTTTGAGGCCTTTTTCTCGCTTTCCCACTTGAGTAGTAAAGTGTCAGATTTAAAGTGTAAGATGATCTCATGTGGACAAGCTGTAATGTGAGGTACAGTTACTTCAATCAATGCTGCAAGTTCTCATCCTTCATGCCTTGGCCCAATCACATGATGTATTGCGAAGCCTCATCCACATCACACACCCCTAAATTTCCTTACCTATGTTTAGTCCCATGTTTAAATATACCAAATACACTGTTAGGGGAGATTGATGTGACTGTAGAGAGGTTAGATTAGTCTTTTTTATGTTTCCTGGCTTTCATCTAACACTTCAACACCATCTGTCTCACTCAAAAACACCTTGAGTTGTTTTAAATCTCCCAAAGTGATTTCCCAGGTATACTACATTTACTGTAAATGAAGAGAGTTTTTCAGCACAGTCTGTATAAATTTATTGACTACTTTATCCATGGATGTTATAATGAACACTTATAATATTATAAGTGAGAGTTTATAGAGTTATTATAGCAAAACCTGAATATTTCTGTTGTCCATGTTAATATTGTTTAACTTAAATGTTGTTGGAAAATGTTATGTGTTTTGCCATTGTATAATAAACCATTCACTGAAAAATTAACATAAACTGTAAAGCTACTTTCCTGCCTATGTTCTCGGCTTCCATGTCGGAAGTAATTAGCAAAGGGCCTGCTGTTGTGTTGGGTCACAAATATTGTGAGACACCACCCCCTTTGACAATCTTGCACCCTCCTCTTCTTGCCCAGCCTCTCTTGATTCTATTTTGATCTACTCTGATGTCATATAGCACTCTCATGTCATTTACTGAAAGTCTTGGCCCAGATAGCAGACTGCTCAGAAACAGCCTTTGGTTCAGAAAGCTAAGGTTCATGGGTTAAGCAACTATACTGTACTATAGTGTATTTACACCATGGACTTTCAAATTGTGGGTGCAGCTCAAATTGGTCAAAATTCTGCAGACCTACCAAGCAGGCTCTGTATTTACTCGGAGGTAAATCTGGAATGACAGATTGCTACGAAATCTTCTTGATTCTGCTTATACGCAACTCGGCTGTTGAGGGTATTATTTGTATTTACGGGATAATAATCTCAGGGGTCAAGATGCCGCTATTAAATTATTTGGATTATCATCAAGAACAATCAGCCCATTGTTTAAGTGAAGGCATATCTATGCAACAGCCTTGCATTAATTCAGTCATTATTTTGGGTCTCCACAAGGACTGTGGCTCTGTAAGCAGAACTAGACCTTTTAAACAGAATTATTTGCACCCTCACTATAACTATAATTGCCAAGATTCTTTGGAAGAAGCCATGTATGTTTGTAGATATGCCCCTCTGGTACTTGTTTCAGGAACCCCCATTTCAAGACACAGAATTTGGTCAAGCTTTATCATTGTCTCTGGTCAGTTATACTGTATTGTCATTTCTAATGAAAGAAGAATAAGAAGGAAGATGTGCTAATGCACTTGGGAGATGCAGTCATGGCTTCAAAATGACGGAAGGGAATGTGAGAGAAGGGGTGGATTACACCCCATTTTAACACTGCTTTTAGACTGCTCTGTATATATTGCACTTTATATGCTTTTTAAAAATAGATGATCTGGATAAAAGGAATCCTTAGGAGCCATTACTCTTCACCAAAATGACAGTATCTCTCAGAATTGGCGTATTTCATTTGAAACGAGGAGCCAAATACAATTAAAATATTCCTATTTGTGGAGATATTTAACACTTTTGTCAGGGGAAGTGCTATTGAGATGTTCAGAAATGAGAGCTTGTAGTTTTTAGCTGTATTCTGAGAGCCTGAGTCCCAAAGGCGCCTATTTTCTCCTACTGAGAGTAATAGAAGCAAGTGTTGCTATGCGATGATGCACCAAGTGGTTTCAATCTTCTCAAATGAGGAATCATATTTATGAAAACAAATGGTAGCAATTCAGATAAAGTGTACTACAGCACAAAATTAAATGAACTCATGGCAACACATGAATGATCATATATTGTTAAGCAAATTAATATAGCTAGAGGCATGGCAACTTTTAAAACAGCATTTACAGCATAAAAAAATTCATCAGAGTAGTGTTATATATAGCCATGTGTTTAGAAGATACGTACCAGGTAAAAAACTGGAACATAGTATCCTGCTGAGATTGTTATGAACATTACACATTTTCTTCAACAACTCTCTTATATTCAGCTTGAAGACATCATCATGGTCCCTGAATTCTCTTTTAAACCCATTTCTGCACAACCCACTGGTGTACACATTTGATCTCTGTTGCATATATGTAACATTGAGCAGATATGGCTTAACCATACACCAGATCTGTGGTTCCTAAACTGTTTAGAGGCCCTAGAGGCTGCTGGTGATTGAGCAGCAGTGCACCAGTAGCAACTTGTTTAACCCTTGATGCATAGAGCCTAATCTGCCCTGTCAGTTTCTCAACTTGTCAAAAATGGGGTTCCCACAGTTTGGGAACTGCTGCACTAGATGGTTATAGGATTATTGCTTAAAATTAATTAGCGAAATTAAAGAAGAAATTTTAAAAAGTCATTTATCTAATCTACCCAGTAATTTTAAAGGATCCAGAATGCTACACAGAATTGCCCTAATTTGGAAGAAGTGACATGTGCATATTGGATTGCACCTCAAATGTTGTGCTGTTTCCTATTTGCTGCCTGAACCAGAACTCTTTGAAATACAAACAGGAAAGGAGGAAATGGTTTGCACCCAATATTCCCACTAAGGAGTCTGTGCTGCTGCACAGGCCGGTTTACTAGCTAGCCAGCAGTTACTCATCATTTCCAGATGATTGCAAAACAATGATGTCAAATGTCATTGATGGTCTTCCAGGAATGCTGAGCTCTGACCTGTGCAGAACTCAGCTTTGCAGGATTTTGCGCTGTGCCACCATGCAGCTGTGCAGCTTTCAGGGGGACAATGTTTGCACCCTCACACCAGTGTTTGACTGTTTAACTGATTTGTACCACATTGCAGGGTGAACCAGGAAATTATCCTTTATTAGGATATGTTCAGTGGTTTAGCAAGTAGTGTGAGCTCCCTATGGTCTCCTGCTCTCATGGGTTCAAAACCTCGTGCGAGCCTTCTTCAACTTACCCCTTTGTTGCTGAGCAGCAACGGAGGGATGCAAATATGCCTAACAATATATGAAATATGATTCACAAGAAAATGCCAGAATTGACTATTGCACTTCAACCTTTATACAGTAAATAGCAAATGCAATATTTCACATAGTTTAATAACTTAAGGTGACTAAAGAGAAATACAAAAATATATTTTAATATTCAAATTGACAGGGGAGAAAAAAAATCTTAAAGCCCTTTTTAGTAAAATATTGGTGAACAGTACCACATCACCATTTGTCTGTTGCAGCAAACCTACAAAGAGTCTTGTGGCACCTTAATCCAGTTCATTGTAGCATAAACTACATAAGTGGACTAGTCTGCTTCATCATATGCACACAATGTAATCACTTCATATAGCACATGAAGTGTACTCTAGTCCACAAGATCTTATGGCACAATAAATATGTTACTCTTTAAGGTGCCACATGACTCTTTGGTGTTTATGCTTCAAGTGAAAAACCATAAACTGAACCAAGTACACTGCAAGAAAGAATGCACGACACAAACAATATCGTTGACTTGAGTATTTTCGTTACATTTTAAGAGTTAAGTGACCTACAGCCCAATCCTAGGTGTGTCTACTCAGAAGTAACTCTCATTATAATCAATGGGGTTTACTTCCAGGTAAGTGTAGATAGGATTGTAACCTAAACATTATAATGTAATCACTGTTGTTAACGTAGCTGGCATAAGTAAACATATCATAGACTAATTATAATAGGAATTTATCTTGGACTTTCCATTTATCTAAAGTAAATATGCATTATTTAACCTGTGACTGTGACTCACAATAGTTTGGACCTTGGAAAAAGTCACTGCATCACACTCCATTGTTCAGTGATGATTTCTGCATACAGAAGTTCGTGGTAATGCTGTTCTGTATTAGGAAATTCAGTTTGCATTTTACCAACATAGATACATTCCTGGCTGCCCCAGACAAAAGAAGTTTTTTTTTTTTTTCCCCAGTGCCAGGCATAATGATTTATCATGCTGAATATCAGCAAGCCACACAAAGACTTTGGCAATCCCTGCTAGTCCAAATGGCAGATGAGAACAAATAGGATCAGCATAGATGGCATAACCATAAGATCGAATGCTGAATGCATATACCCTTTCATGCCAGTTGTCATCTCTTTGCCAGAGCATCTTTTCCATCTCTTCCAATTTAGCATTGCTATAGTGCAAAACTGCCACCTGGACTTTGAACCTTTGTTTCTGTGGCTATTTCAGAGCCCTTCATCCAACTATGTCACAGTGAGAGATTACTGTGTGTTTGAACGCATCCCTATGAAAAAATGTTTTCATGTTTTAGTTTTGTTCATATGGTTTGAACGTGCATATGTTGTAAGCTACTTTGAGCATTTTAAAATGAAAAAGTGGGGTATAAGTATGTTAATAAACCCACTGATGTCAGCTTTCTGTCTAGTATATTCATTTCCCAGTTTTTTGTTTTTTTAGAATAGTAAATTGCAGTCCATCCTTAGACAGTCCAGAAAGGACTGTATTGCATACTCTTTCTGCATATTTGAATTGACTTCAAGCCTTCAGTGGCATTATTCTTCATTTTGACCTAAGGGTTACAGAATCCCAGGGCAGGCGTACTTATTCAGCCATATTTAAAAAGTTATAAAGATCAGCAGGGTTTTCTTTCCATATCAAGGCTATCCTTCCTCACATGCTGTTATCCAAATGAGATATTGTGCTATTGGATACTACTGCAAGATGTCTGAGTTAAAGATAAACTGCATTTTTAGAGATAACTTAATAGTCCAGAAATGGCACTACCATGAAGCTAAGTGAGGGCCCAATCCTATCTAATTTTCCAGTGCCAGTGCTGCTGTGCCACCACTGCATCCTGTGGTGGAGAGGCAGTCACAGAGGCCTCCTCAAGGTAAGGTAAGGTAACATTTGTTCCCTTACCTTGGGGCTGCATTGTGGCTGCACAGGTGCTGGAAACTTCGATAGGATTGAGCCCTGAGGCAGTTATGGGGGGGGGGTGATTCAAAAATGGCACAGAGAGTGGAAGATAGAGTCTGAATTCTTAGTTGGCAACCTTCAGTCTCAAAAGACTATGGTATCCAGTTTGAAGTGTCTCTTCAAACTGGAAGAGGCCATGCTGCACAGCCTGCCTCCAAGCGGGCCGCTCTGAGGCCAGGGTTTCCCACCTGTTGAGGTCCATTCCTAAGGCCTTCAGATCCCTCTTGCAGATGTCCTTGTATCGCAGCTGTGTTCTACCTGTAGGGCGCTTTCCCTGCATGAGTTCTCCATAGAGGAGATCCTTTGGGATCCGGCCATCATCCATTCTCACGACATGACCGAGCCAATGCAGGCGTCTCTATCTGAGACTGAATTATGGGATATCATAGTCTGTGAGGTTCTCTTCCACAGCCATATTGAAATAAGTCACAGTTGAGAGCCAGGATGGTGTACTGGTTTGGGAGTAGGACTAAGACTTGGTAGATCCTACTCAGTGGCATAGCTAAGGGGGTGCAGGAGGTAGCAGTTGCATCGGGCATCAAGCTTTAGGGGGGCAACAAGCTGAGCTTGACACTAGTGACCTAAATTGTGAAAATCTTGGTATTATGAATAATACCATCATGTTATATATCATTGGAAAGGTAATTTAATGCAGAATGCAATGAAATAAATTGTATTGGAATATCTGTATTCTATCAAAAGTTATGGCAAATTAAGCAGAAAACACAATTGCCTTAAGGAACAAAACATGAATTTCTTTAACTCAAAATCATCCTGATTGTTCTGAGAGCCAGTGACATATTATCATGTTATTGACATGTTGCAATGACATGTTATCATGGTACAGCATGAAACCAATAAGGTGTTAATATGAGTCAGCTCTCATTTCCATGTATCATAATACAGTTACCCCTGCTAACTGGGTAAGAGGCACTTTTTCAAATGGTGCCCCTCTTATATTTAGCAAGGTGAGAATAAGCATCTCTGTTCACCCCAGCACAGTGTCTTGATCCTATCAGGGGCACACTATTCACTTAATTAATTTGATTTTGTCTGGAGGGGGGGACGACAAATCTTCTTTGACCCCAGATAGCAGATAGATGCCTTATGGATATGGTGATGGCATCTGGCCTAGATGCCTTTAAAAGGGAATTGGACAAATTTCTGGAGGAAGAATCCATTATGGGTTACAAGCCATGATGTGTATGTGCAATCTCCTGATCTTAGAAATGGGCTATGTCAGAATGCCAGATGCAAGGGAAGGCACCGGGATGCAGGTCTCTTGTTATGTGGTGTGCTCCCTGGGGCATTTGGTGGGCCGCTGTGAGATACAGGAAGCTGGACTGGATGGGCCTATGACCTGATCCAGCAGGGCTGTTCCTATGGTCTTATATCCAATTTTCCAGTGCCGACACAGCCGTGGCAATGGGGCATGCAATGCATCCTGTGGTGGGAGGCAGCCACAGAGTCCTCCTCAACATATGGGAACATTCCTTACTTCAGGGCTGCATTGTGGTTGCACTGGTGCTGGAAATTAGATAGGATTGGGCCCCAAAGGAGGGAGGGAACCATGTACACCGCTCTGAGCTCCTTGAAGGAAGGGTCATATAAAAATGTGAAAAATAAATACATCAGCCAAGACTAAACAGGTTGGAATTTTCTGCTTTTAAGGAACAACATGTCTTGGGCTGACCTGAGTGAGAAACAGAGGCCAGGTCACCCAAGAAGCCACTGACTTTGACAGGGACATGTGGTGGGTGGGGAGGCAGGTGAGGTAGTGCCTCCCCGCCAGAGTCCTTCGAAAAGTGCTGCCACCGTGGGAGGTGCTCAAGCACTCACAACCCCCGCGTGAAAGCACTTTTTGAAGGACTCCAGCGGGGAGGCCCTGCCTCACCTGCCTCTCCACCCACCACACGTGCCTGGACTTTGTGGGGACGTATAGCCTTTGTCATATACCTGTGCCAAAGCTGTAGGTGTGAAGGCAGTGTGGAGACACAGAGCCCTATGGGAAGCTGAAGCTGGAAGTGTTTGTTGGCAAGCCCAAAGGTGTGCTTGTGTGTGAGGAAAGTGGCCAGAGCCCTTTCAGTGCAGCCTCCTGGAGAGGCTCCAGGCATCCCTTGCAGCTGGCTTGCTGCCATGTCAGTTCCTGTCAGACCTGGGAAGGAGCAGCCAGGTGAGTTGATGGGGGGGAGCAGGTCTTCCTCCCCCTCCCCCTGAGGCGATGACCAGCCCCACCCTGGCTGGGGGAACGTCGCCGCGCTCTGCGTCATTTTGTCCCCGCGCGGCCCCTGTACCTTCCTCGGTGTCCAGGCTGGGGAAAAAGTTTCTGCAAGTGCGAAGGAGCCAAGGCGCGGCGGGGGCTGGCTGGCTGGCTGTGGCCGCGGACGGCGAAGCGGTGAGCTGCGTGCGTGCCTGGCAGGGGGAGGCGACTGGAGGGGGGGCGACTCGCAGCCCCCTGGACGGGGGGGGCAGGCTGCAAGTTGCCCGGTAGCCATGGCAACGCGGAGGATGCCGGCTGCTTTGGGGCGCCGAGCGCGGCCGGTTCTGCCTCCGCAACTTGTTGGTCGTGTCCGCCTTGAGCTTATTTGGGGTCCTGCCTGACCCGCAGGTGGTGCCCGTCACAGGGACGTGCGGTGGGTGGGGAGGCAGGGGAGGCAGAGCCTCCCCCCCCCAGTCCTTGGGAAAGCGCTGCGCCGTGTGAGGCACCCAAGCACCCACAAGCCGTGGGACTCTAGTGGGGAGGCTCTACTCCCCTGCCTCCCCTGCCTGGCTTGTGGGTGCTTGGGCACCTCACATGGCAGCACTTTTCAAAGTGCTGCAGTGGGGAAGCTTTTGGAAGGACTCTGTCGGGGAGGCTCTGCCTCCCCTGCCTGGGTTGTGGGTGCCTGGGCGCCTCACACTACGGCAGCGCTTTTCGAAGGACTCCAGCAGGGAGGCTCTGCCTCACCTGCCTCCCCATCTGTGCATGTGGGTTGTGGGTGCTTGGGCACCTCACATAGTAGTGGTGCTTTTTGAAAGACTCCAGTGGGGAGACTCTGCCTCACCTGCCTCCCCACCCACTGCACCTACTTGGTGTCTAAGTTTTGCACCCCCAGCATTTGGCTCGCCTGTTCAGAGGTCGTTGCCTTCTCTCCCCTCAATGGTTTATTTTTCTTTTTGAAGAGAGGTGCCACTGCTCATGCCTGTCCCTTAGCCTGGATCTCCTGCTCTCTCATTCTAGAGGTGTTCAGTGTTGCCAACTTTTCCACCCTTGACAAGGCTCCTATGGCTTCATTGGTTGCATAACAGGTGGAAACTCAGCTGAGGAAGCAGATGATGCAGCAATGGCCAAAAATATCACCTCTAGATCCTCCCCCCCCCCCACAGCTGCTCGAGGCAGAGGCATAACTAGAAGTTCTGATGCCCAGGGTAGTGACATAACTACGTTACGAAGTCACGTGACACATGACATCATAGCATCACTTCTGGAATCTCATCAGAGAAGGAGGCGCTGATGGTTTCCCACCCTCCCTTCCTTCCTCCTTCAGGGGACCACCACAAGAGAAGGAAAGGGGGAGCCACAAAGTCACCAGTGCTTCCTCCTCTGGGGCGAACTCAGAAGTGACTCCCTTGTGTCTGCCTTGGCATAGCGCCTAGGGCATGTACCCCTCAGGCTTCGCCCTCATTACACCTCTGGTTAGTGGAGTCCTGTCAGCAAATGATGGCTGCTTAAAATCTCACTGCCACATGGCCAGAGGTGCTCTGTAGTTTCTTCACAGGTTCCTCTTGCAAAGAAAACCTGTGTTGAGGCTTGGTCTGGTCTCAGATTACCTGCTCCCTTTTTTCTTTATGGAGGCAGGTTGCCTAGAGGGCTTTAAATTGAATGATCTCTGTCAGATTTCAACAAAAGGTTGGTTTTGTGACAAGAATCCTTTATCAACATCATAGGTCACCATTGGCCCTCCCCAATTGTAAAACAGAGTTGTAAAATATATATCTATGTACAGTACTTTGATTTTCTTCCTGGGTCATTCTGCTCTTCTTGCACTTGACTGGAACCATGTGCTGGAGACCACTGTAGTGCCTGCCAAACTGAAAGGGACCTCTGTGCTCTGGTCCTTCAGAGCTGGGGAAAAAAAATTCCATGCCTGGAAATCATGTCTTACAGCAC
The DNA here is from genome assembly GCF_035046505.1 of Tiliqua scincoides. NCBI lineage: Eukaryota > Metazoa > Chordata > Lepidosauria > Squamata > Scincidae > Tiliqua > Tiliqua scincoides. The sequence continues at coordinate 48,947,792 of NC_089821.1, forward strand.
AATCCTATTCATGTCTACTCAGAAGTTTCATTGAGTTCAGTGAGACTTACATCCAGGTAAGAGTGCATAGGATTGCAGCTTCAGTGAGCATTTAACAACTAGGCTTTTAGTGTTCCAGCAGCCTGGTATTTGCACAGACCTATGAAATGCATAATTGTTAGGAAATCCCATATTTCAGAACCTTACTGTTTCCTACAATATTTATTTGTATGACCTAATCAATGCATATAGCACTTTGAATAATGTGAGGATATGAGCTCCCATCCTGAAGGGTTTATAATCTAGTGACATATAGGAGAAAATAGGGGCAGCGATGTTCAGGAGTAAACAGGGAAATAGAATGTGATGGTTTAAGTTACTGTACAGGAGTGCATTGCTTAATGCAGTGTTTCTCAAACTGTGGATTGGGACCCACCAGGTGGGTCACGAGCCAATTTCAGGTGGGTCCCAATTATTTCAATATTTTATTTTTAATATATTAAGACTTGATGCTACCATGGTCTGTGACTGCATTTGGGGAAATGTTACAGACCTGTACTTTTAACAAGCTACTATGTACATAATCTTTTAACAATGATAGTCAGTGTGGCTTACTCCTGGGTAAGTGTGGGTAGAATTGCTGCCTAGGATTGCTAAAAATTTTCCAGCTTGATGATGTCACTTCCGGTGGATCCTGACAGATTATCATTCTAAAAAGTGGGTCCCTGTGCTAAATGTGTGAGAACCACTGGCTTAATGACTTTCAACCTAATGACCTATTGCATATATGACAGTGATCAAAGCACAACAAAGAGGCTCTTAATGAGACAATCAGGTCTCCCATAGCCAGCAGCAGAGTGTCTGTTTACACAACAAAGAAGCTGTTAATGCAAAGAAGAGGCAATCACTCTCCAGTAGCCAGCGAATGTCTAGCCCAGTGTGTCTGTTTATACAACAAAGGCACTAGATTGGGCTGAATGTTCACTTAATGACCTAATTGTATAACAACGGGGATTGAAGTTGTTAAGAATTGCACAGCTGTATTGCTAGAAGGGCAAGGTTCTTTCTGAATACAGAAGCAATGGAACAGACCAGTGGGAGAAAGGCAGAAATTGGATTTATTAGCTTTGTGCAAGCAATAATCCCCAGACAGACAGAATAAAATACAGTACAGTGTTCTTATGTCCCTTCAAATAGAAGTGGTGCCTCCTCCTATGTACATATTTCTCTTGTAAGCAATCTATGTAGTGTTTCTGCAACCACCTGTGCCGACATTAGTTACATAACTAATGATGTTCTGAAGTCCTCATTTATATTGTACACCTTCATAAGGAAAAAAAAATAGGATGATGCAATCCCCTGAGATGTGACCTCATCAAAGGGCATGACCTGTTTTTCAGCCCAATCCTATGCAAGTCTACTCAGAAGTAAATCTCATTAAAGTCAATGGGGCTTACTCCCAGGAAAGTGTGAATAGGATTGGGCTGTCAGTGCCCAGAACATCTCCAAATATGATAAGGCAGGGAAGACATTCTTACTAAAAGATATGCAAGCTAATGAAGCATGACTCAGCATTTTTAACCCAAAGATTAACCCAATAGTGACAGAACAGACTGATCACTGAGGAGAACTTGTGCAGACCACTAACCCCTTGAACTCAATAGATCTTCCACTGCCAGTTCAGTTTCATACATTTAAGTTCAGATAGTAGAGAAAATGACTGAAGTGTTGCACCCCCAGTGCCATGATGCCACATGATAAAGTTTCCCACTAATAGTTCTCTGATAACTGTTGCACTGTTCTTTCACATAACTGATGTGCATTGTTCAACTGCTTCGCAACTGCAGTACAATTAAAGTTGGAATGTAGCCTTTCAGTGTAACTATTACAAACTTGTCATAATGAGAAAAAAGAGTGTTCCCTCACTCTTCTTACAAGTGAAGCCTAAATCATTTTGAACTTTTTGCCTGCTGTTTGTGTTAAAATCTGATCATTTCTACATGGAAGAGAAAGTGGAGAAGAATGCAATTATAAAGCCAACAGAAACAAGAGTTGCTTTAAACTCATATGTAAAGATGCCCTTCAATTTAGGAAATTTTATCTAATGCCCAGCCTAAGGCTGAAACCCTAAACACATTTACTAAGGATGCAATCCTATCCAAACTGACCTAAAAATAAACCCCATTGAACACAGTAGGACTTACTTCTGAGTAGACATGCATAGGATTGTGCCCTAAAGCCTCATTGAACACTATAGGTCAACTTCTGAATAAGTATGCATAGGACTGGTCTTCACATCTTATAGTTGTACTTTAAGATTTCCATATCTTCTTTGGCAGTTGCTTTTTTATCCTTATTTTCATACTCCCTCTGGTGGGATAGAGTTGTTAGTATCCTTAGGATACAAGGTCAGGGAAAAATTGGACAGTAAAGAACTTATTCTTTATGTTGTTGATAATGCCATTTATGGAGAGGCTTGGAATCTTACTAGAAGCTCCAGAAATCTTGGAGTCAGACTGGATGTCTTAGAGAAACTTGTTTGCATTAAGGGAACTAGAATATTGACCACATACTTGTTCATTAACATTTTTGGGATATCTATTTTCAGTTAACTTACAAAAGTGATTACAGAGTATTGTACTTTCATTTGAACAGTTATGTTACCCCTGAAAGTATGTACTTAATACTGTTTCCAAGAATGTGTGACAGTCATTTTCTCATGCATAAACTTAGGCAGTATTAAAATTTCATGTGAGGAATATCATAATTCACACTAATTTTCACTAGTTACTTCTGTAGCTGCTTGATGTAAAAAATGTGAAGGTTTAAGCCTTATTGATATGTGAAATAATTTTCACTGAAATGGATTTTGTTCTAAAGTATGCAGAACTGGTAGGTGCTACAAGATTTTTTAAAATGAATTTAGGGCTGTGCAGCACAATCCTCACTTGCTCTGGAGCAGGCAAGCCAGTGGGTCTGTGCTGCATCCAGTGCAAGTTTGGGACCAGAAGCGGTGCAACCAGAGGCAAGGGGAAAATGTTCACCTTAACTCCGTGTTGCACTGCACTGGCCACAGTGGGTCTACTCAGATCTGTACCACCTTAGGAGGTGGTGCAGATCGAATAGAATGGAGCAGCCTGTGCTGCCCAGGAACGGGTCAGGATCCAGCAGTTATGGGAGGCCCTGCTCCCTGCCCGCCTGCCCCGGGCACATGCGCCACCTGCCCTTCTCCTGCCCCAGACTTCTGTGTTGGCTGAGCTTACCCCTCCAGGCCTGGATCCGATGTGAGGAGGCCAATGCAGCTCCTTGCACTGGCCTCCCTGACTCTACCAGTGACTTGTGCCTGCCTAACCTGGGGGTTAGGATTGCACCCTTAGGCTGAGAGTACACATTTTCCTGAGAGTAAGCCCCATTGAACACAATAGGACTTACTTCTGAGTAGACCTGGTTAGAATTGTGCCCTTAATCAGTTATTTTATCACTTAATCACTTATTTTAGAAAAGCTAACTTACACCTGTTCAAGTGCAGTGTTTCCTCTTTGTAGCAAACTTATTTTTGCATATTTTTAATCCAGCAGAAAGAAATGCATTAGAATAGAGAACTAAAAGTAAGGTTTTAGATCCAGGAATCATTAGAAATCTGGTTTGATTTAATGTAGTTACACTGACAATGTAATGCTAAGATCTGGTGGGAGGAATTTGCAAGCCAGAATGGAAGAGATGAGGGAGAGAGTGGCTCATGTATTGGAAGGATGCTATCAAATTCCTCTTGTTCTTGTTTTTCCAAAATTAAACTGATCAGTTTGATATCTCCTCATGTTGTACTTTCAGGTTGTTAATAATTTTTGTGTCTCCTCTTTGCATTTGTGCCAGCATCACTATGTTTGTCTTGAAAATTGATGGCTAGAGCAGGATGCCTGGCTCCCACTGAATCTGGAGGTAGGAGGAGAGTTGTTTGGGCTGGCAAGGCACTGATAAAGGGCTAGGCAGAGTGAGGTGATGCTGGACAGAGCAAGATGGGAAGAAAGAGCAAGCTGAGTCCTTTTATTGGTCAAGCTGAAGAAGCAGATCTTATCTAAACCACAGGACTGGAGTTTGAGTTTTGCCACTTCACCAACTTTGTCCTTTTTATGTTGCTTTGTGGTTCGTTTGGCTAACAGTTATTTCCTTTGACCTGACCTCTCTGGTAGCATACAAAAATCTACCTGGTTTTTTTCATTTGGACTACAGTGTTGAATCCTGATGCCATAGCAAAGGCCTCACCAGTGCTTAATTTAGTAAGAGAAACTTATAATGAACCTATGAAAGCAACTTAGTTTGCTTTTGTCAGCCACAGACATAGTAGGTGGCCATGCTGATATGTTAGAAAAAAGTTCAAAACCAAGTAAGGTAATACCTTTATTAGAACTAACTATTAGCACAATTCTATACTGTACTTGTTTACTCAAAAGTAAGTCCCATTGTCTTCAATAGGATTTGTTCTCAAGTGGGTGTATAGGACTGCAGCCTGAGGGCCCAGTTTTATCCAACCTTCTTGCAAAGATGCAGCCATACCAATGGGGCATGTACTGCATCCTGGTAGGGGCGCAGTCAAAGAGGCCTCCTCAAGGTAAAGGAACATTTGTTCCCTTGCCTTGGGGCTGCACTGTGGCTGCTGGAAAGTTGGATAGAATTGAGCTCTAAGAGTTGTAGAAGAATGAGCAAGCTTTCAAGTTGTCCAGAACTCTTTTCTAGACAATGTTAAGCTGCAAAACAAATTCAGAGAGACACATTTACTTGTGGTGGAAACCCCCCAAGGTCTGTGATCTGTAAATGTCTTGAGACAGAGTGCTGGAGATTTAATACAGTCTTACAGCTCAATCCTATGCATGTCTACTCAGAAGTAAGTCCCATTAGTGTCAGTGGGGCTTACTCCCAAGAAAGTGTAGACAGGATTGGGCTGTGAGGCTGCAATCTTGTACACACTTATCTGGGAGTAAGCTTCATTGGCTAATGGGATTTATTTTTGAGTACACTTGCAAGGGCCATCAACATTATTCTGCATGAGCTGAGAGTCAGGCCCTTTATTCTCCATTTGACTCCCAGTGTAAACAGCAGCAAAAACTTTGACTGAATTATCCCCTTACATTTCTTCTCAACTCACTTCTGTTTGCATATAGTGGGGGGGGCATATCCAGAGATCCCGTATTCGTGGTTTCACTTATTCATGGATTATGTCACGAACCCATGTGTGCTCCCTTTGGAGGAGAGGGGAGCTCTGCCTTTGGAGGATTCTCTGAGCCCAGGAGAGGCTGTGCGCATCTGCACACGCTCAAAATGACTCATACAGCAAAAAAACCCTGCAACTTCCAGTTTTTTAATAAAAACGAAAGTGACGTTTTTAATACCTTGTAAGGCATTAGGAGACCAGGAGACACCACTGAGGGCTATTCTGGGCCCCCTAATGCCTTATAACAGTGGTTTCCAACTTTTTTCACTTGCGTACCCCTTGGCAGCCCATTTCCATAAATTGTACACCTCTAGTTAGCAAAATGTTTGTAATTAATAATTGGCGCAATCCTACCCTGCGCTGGAACAGGCAAGCCAAGAGGCTTGCGCTGTATCCAGCACAGGATAGGGGCCCAAAGCGGCTCAGCCAGAGGCAAGGGGAAACATTTCCCCTTACCTCCGGGTAAGGTACCCTTGCCCCTATGAGTCTCTTAGGACTTGTACCAGCTCCTGAGGTGGCGCAAGTTCTAGGATGCCCAGGGCGGCTTACAGTTGTAATAAAAACAATAAATATGATAAAACAGCAAAGTGCAAGAAATACACTAAAAAGTAAAAATAGCAGCAGTGTAATAAGAGCTGAGATCAAAAGGCACAGTAGAAAAACATATCAGTGGCATAATAAACAGATAAAACAACAATCTAAGTAGCAATATAAAAATAGCACAGCACAATAAATGCAGCATCCAAGTAGCATTAAGCTAAAACAGTACAGATCAGTTGTCAAGAAAAAAGGCAGCATAACCCAACCCCATCCATCAAACTACTTCAGAAGACCAACCGAAAGAAGAAGGTTTTCAAGGCCCCCTGAAAAGGCCTCCATAGGAGGTGCTGATTTCAAATCAAAAGAGAGGGGATTCCATAATTGGGTGCCAGTGGTGTCACTAGGGTTTGCGTCACCCAGTGCGGGAAGCCAGCGCATCACCCCCCTGCAGTGGGCAGGGCAACACTCTAGGTGGTGGGCGTGGTGATCTACCATCGCCCTGCCCCAACTGGTTTTTTTGGCTGTACCTTTTGATAGAATAAAGATATTTCAGCGTAGTTTGTTTCATCGCATTCTGCATGAAATTACACATTGATTCTATATAACATGATGGTATTATTCCTCCAGGCTCTGGTTTTAGTGATTTTGGTCACTAGTGGTGTCACCTCCCCCCAGGGTGTCAACTTACTAACACTTTATTGGAGCAGTTCTCAAACTTTTAGCACTGGGACCCACTTCTTAGAATGACAATCTGTCCAGGACCCATCATAAAGCAAATTAAAATAAATAATTATAAATAAATTAAAGTAAAATCAATAAATAAGGAAAAGCCAGCCCTGTTCCACCAAGTGAATTTTCTCTGTAGCCTGCCTGCAATAACACCCCCCCCCCCAAAGAATCAGTAAGATTTTCACCCCTACCCAGTACCCAGTTCAATTTAAGTTCTTATATTTCAAGCATATCACTATCAGGACCCACCTGGCTTTGCAAGTCTGAAAGCCCAATCCTATGCCTGTCTACTCAAGTCCCATTATAGTCAGTGGGGCTTACTCCCAGGAAAGTGTGGATAGGACTGCAGCCTAAAACAGAAAAAAAATTCACCTTACCCGTCAAGCCTCTTTCATTCTTTTTATGGGGGGCTGCCTTCTGAAGCATTTGTTGAGCTCCAGTTGCATCAAATCAGGACCATTCTGGTGACCTCACATTTCCCTTTGCCTGACCTGCCCAGGAGCCAAGGCACGTTTACTTACTCGTGAGGAAACGTGACAATGTGGCTTAGTTTTGCTTTCCATAGGGCTCAATACATTTGCCAGCTGGGAAGGAGAGAGGGACCTCCTTCTTGGGTGTTTTCTGGGGACTACATTCATTGGATCAGGACCATTCTGGTGTTGTTGGATTCCTCTCAGCCTGCCCTTTCAGATGAACTAAGGCATGTTCACCTACTCATGAGTAAACGCGCGATACCCCTTGGTTTCTTTTTCCATTGGGCTCCATGCATTTTTTGTTTTCTGGTTTTTTGCAAATAACTTTTGATAGAAAGGAGATATTTCGTTCCTGTTTTTTGCATTGCATTCTGCTCAAAATTCTGTATCCAGCGGTATATAACATGATGGTATTACTCCTAGCCACCATGATTTTAGCGCGTCACCCTCCCAGTGCACGTCACCCGGTGCAGCCCGTACCCCCCTAGCGACGCCATTGTTGGGTGCTACCAGATAAAAGGCCCTTTCTCTAGCTATGCCCCCTAACCTCAGTTAAGGGTGTCACACATAGAAGAGCTCTCTCAAATGATCTCAGGGAGCAGGCTGGAATGTATGAAAGAGGGCAGTTCTCAGATACTCTGGTCCAGAGCCTAAAGAGCTTTTAAAGTCAGAACCAGCACCTTCAGTTGTGCTTGGAAACAAATTGGCAGCTAGTGTAGCCTTTGGAGCAGTGGTCCGATAAATTCAAACCACTGAACCCCAAGTGTACCACTGCCAAGCCTGATGGCTGGCAGTGCCTGCTTGTTGAACAGGTCTCCCCATCTATTCCTCCGCTTCCCCCCCCCCCCGCTTGTGTCATCTGCAATGAGTTTGCTCTCTGGTTAACTTTAATAGCAGCTGTTAGACAGGGTAGTGACTGTTTATTGTTGTTGAAAAAGAGGAGGCCAACACTGTCAGATTGATCTGTGAGAAGGTCTGGAGAAGCCTAAAGGAGGTGCCTTTGTCTGAGCAATAAATCTGGATTATTCCTAGAATCTCTGGGTGTCTTTCATTGGGCTTGACTTTTGGTGCATTTGCCAAAAAAAAGTTGGCTTTTGGGAATAAATTTGGGAGCAAATATGCACTAAAATTTACTGAAAGAGTTTGAGATTTGCATAATACTGAATTGTAACTAAGTGGAAATGTAAAACTGTTTGTACATCCCCTTCTATGGGAGTGAGCCCCATTGCATTCAGTGGGATTTTCTTTTGAGTAGATGTACATAGGAGCAGGCTGTTACTGAAATAGCAGAACAGGGACTTGCCCAAGCTACGGGCATTACCCAAAGTATTCACTGACACTGCTGTGTACAAAAATGTTGTAGAGCATCACTAGCTAGTGCTGATTTTTCTTCTTCTTTTTAACTACAAGATCCATCTAAAATGTTAACATAAGTATTAACTGTCAGTTTGACAAAGTCTCTTGAAGGTGAAAAGCAGCTGATAGATTATTTATTAATACAGGTTCCATAACCATATGTAATTTGCATGATGTGAGGAGGATGAAATAAGATTTTGTAGGCTTCATGGTTTGCAGCATTCTTACCTAATAAGTAATATATGTCGGCAATTGACCTTTATGGTGAGTTTTTGCTCCTTTTTTTTTTAAAACAAAAAGCTTATCTAGGTTATGGAGGCATTGGAAAGACAAGGTGGAGCAATGACAGACAACCCAGGGTTAGTAAGACTAGATATTTTAAAGAGTACCAGAAAATTATCTTTGTTCCAAATGCAAATGAAAGGTTTAAACGGCTGACTGGTTAACACAGAAAATATTTTGAGCTGAAAAGTTTTGTGTATAATGATGCCTTCATTTTGGACTGACTGCAAAGTACCATGATCTAATAATGGCTTCGTCATTACCAACTTATGACTTTTCAATCATAGATATACTGTATAATGTAAACAGAGACACCACACACTGGTTTATGTATAAACTGCCCGAAGTGTTACAAGAGATACTTGAGGAAACCAAATGAGACAAGAATGGACAAATCTGTTGAAACAGTAATCCTAGCAACTACCCAGGGCCTTCAGTAAACATGAGCATAGCAAAGCACTTTGCTTTGTGCACTTCTGCGGTTTCCATTTAACTGTGGGACATTTTAACAAACTGCTTGTAAATTCTTGTCTAACTGGAATGTGTAGATAACGAAGTTACTACATTGCAGTATTAGTATTTCTGTTTGTTGTATGCTGCCAGTTTGCCAAAAAAAAGAGTATTCTCTTATGGTATGACATTGCATGGAGATAGGACTACCAATAATCTGGTGGTGAACCTCTGCACCGCAAACAATAATCTAAAATCAGAGCACAAGGACAGAGCACAAGGTGTGGTGTAACCACCAGAGTATGTCACCGACGAGGGGGCGCCCAATCCACTGCAACTCCCTTCATGGTGATGTAGCAGTACCAGCATGGCATCTGCTGTATCCTGTGGTACAATTTTGGCATTTTTAAATTTTATTTTAAAAAAAATTTTTTTCGTCATTTTTTTTTCGTCATTACCAACTTTTGGGGGTAATCCTCAACTTTTTTAACAACCTATTTTTAAAAAGGGAAAGAGGGGGGACCCGGAAAACTATAGGCCGGTCAGCCTAACATCCATACCGGGTAAGATGGTGGAATGCCTCATCAAAGATAGGATCTCAAAACACATAGACGCAGGCCTTGCTGAGGGAGAGTCAGCATGGCTTCTGTAAGGGTAAGTCTTGCCTCACGAACCTTATAGAATTCTTTGAAAAGGTCAACAGGCATGTGGATGTGGGAGAACCCGTGAACATTATATATCTGGACTTTCAGAAGGCGTTCAACACGTTCCCTCACCAAAGGCTACTGAAAAAACTCCACAGTCAGGGAATTAGAGGAAAGGTCCTCTCATGGATTGAGAACTGGTTGGAGGCCAGGAAGCAGAGAGTGGGTGTCAATGGGCAGTTTTCACAATGAGAGGTGAAAAGCGGTGAAAGAGAGGTGAAGAGAGGTGAAAAGCGGTGTGCCCCAAGGATCTGTCCTGGGACCGGTGCTTTTCAACCTCTTCATAAATGACCTGGAGACAGGGTTGAGCAGTGAAGTGGCTAAGTTTGCAGACGACACCAAACTTTTCCGAGTGTTGAAGACCAGAAGTGATTGTGAGGAGCTACAGAAGGATCTGTCCAGACTGGCAGAATGGGCAGCAAAATGGCAGATGCGCTTCAGTGTCAGTAAGTGTAAAGTCATGCACATTGGGGCAAAAAAATCAAAATTTAGATATAGGCTGATAGGTTCTGAGCTGTCTGTGACAGATCAGGAGAGAGATCTTGGGGTGGTGGTGGACAGGTCGATGAAAGTGTCGACCCAATGTGCGGCGGCAGTGAAGAAGGCCAATTCTATGCTTGGGATCATTAGGAAGGGTATTGAGAACAAAACGGCTAGTATTATAATGCCGTTGAACAAATCGAGGGTAAGGCCACACCTGGAGTATTGTGTTCAGTTCTGGTCGCCGCATCTCAAGAAAGACATAGAGGAAATGGAAAAGGTGCAAAAGAGAGCGACTAAGATGATTACGGGGCTGGGTCACCTTCCTTATGAGGAAAGGCTACGGCGTTTGGGCCTCTTCAGCCTAGAAAAGAGACGCCTGAGTGGGGACATGATTGAGACATACAAAATTATGCAGGGGATGGACAGAGTGGATAGGGAGATGCTCTTTACACTCTCACATAATACCAGAACCAGGGGACATTCACTAAAATTGAGTGTTGGGCGGGTTAGGACAGACAAAAGAAAATAATTCTTTACTCAGTGTGTGGTCGGTCTGTGGAACTCCTTGCCACTGGATGTGGTGCTGGCGTCTAGCCTAGACGCCTTTAAAAGGGGATTGGACAAGTTTCTGGAGGAAAAATCCATTACGGGGTACAAGCCATGATGTGTATGCGCAACCTCCTGATTTTAGAAATGGGTTATGTCAGAATGCCAGATGCAAGGGAGGGCACCAGGATGAGGTCTCTTGTTATCTGGTGTGCTCCCTGGGGTATTTGGTGGACTGCTGTGAGACACAGGAAGCTGGACTAGATGGGCCTATGGCCTGATCCAGTGGGGCTGTTCTTATGTTCTTATGGCATGTTGAGGTGTCTTTGGGGGATGGGAACGATATCCCTGGTGTAAGTTCACATTCAGTAAAGGTAAATCGGGCCTAGGAAGGTGGTTAGGCATTTAGGCTGCTGCTGCTGAACCCACCCCCTGGTCCCACCCTATCTCCTCCCTGTTCTGCCCACCCCACCCCATTCCACTTCCTTCCTGCTTCCTTCCAACACCCTGCCCCACCCCATCTCCTCCCCATTCCACCCACCCAGTTCATTTCCCTCCCTGCTTCCCTCTGATACCCTACACAGCCTTACCTGCACATATGGGCATTCTCAGTTCGTTGCATGGATCTGGCCACTTCCAGTGGTGGCCAGAATATGCGCTCCATTTGTGTTGTTTTTGACAGCTGCGAAGTGTATTATGCCAGTGGAACACGTGTTCTGCTGGCATAACACCCCCTTAGGATTGGGCCATGAGGCAGCTTGGACTAATACTGGAGTGATACATCATTCTTCATTTTTCCTAGTATCCTCCCTGTTTTGGGTTCTCTGCTGGTGGAGTTGCACCAGAATTTGAGTGACATCTGGGTTAGATCACCAAGGCATTTTTCCAGTGTTGAGCTGGTGTCCACAGCCCGTGCATTGGATGGTGGACATCAACATTGGATGGTGGACAGAACAATGTGGCTAAAAGCTAAAGCTAATATATAGGTACAGTAAATTGAAGATAGCTACATAGAAAAAAATCTCATTTCAAATCATTTTAAAATGAAAGGCCTATATGACTCTGCAGTGTAACCCACAAGAGTGTGTTCTCCATGAACAGGTAGTATTATATATATATATATGTGTGTGTGTGTGTGTGTGTGTGTAGAACAAGTATATATATATATATATAAGGTTAATTGAATGTAAGCAAGCATGGTGTGCAGGTGCCACCTTGTGGAAAAAATAACTAACTGCCATACTAGGCAGCTATTTTAATAATCACAACCACAAGAAGCTGTTATATCTGAGTATTAAATAGACACCCACAAAATGAAAGTCCATTTTTGGTATCTTTAAAGTAAGTGTTTCATATTTTAAAAATGTGGCACTTATGCAATATATACAGTATTGGTTTTCAAGGTTTAAGTATAGTCAAACTAGTCAAGGGTGGTATATGCCCAGCACTGAATCCTTCTTATATCTAGACTTCTCTTTGTTTAAGCTCTCAAGTGAATCTGAAGAAAAAAGAATTCTTATCCATACATTGTAGCATTTTCTTTTCTTGCATTAGCAACATTGTGTTAAACTATGTGATAAATCACTCCAGGTTTTGAGCGAAGCTTCACTAAAGGTATTGTCTTATCACAGAGCAAACTTGTAAATGTTAAACAATTTAGTTGAAGTTCAGAGGATAGAAAAGGTCAGCAGTCTGTCTTTTGCAGTATTTTATTCCAGATAAAACTACACAGATAATAGCTTTGATTTATTTCCCTTTGAGGAGAGAATAACATATCAAAGTGTAAATAATTTTTTCACACTGGCTATCTACATGATTTACATACTCTTTTACTTATTCCCCTAGGGAAATAGTCACCTTGTTGCCTGACACAGATACAGAAAATGGAAAGTGTAAACTAGGCTACTTTTGCCTGAAAAAGGCAATTTCTTTCTCATAAATTTTAGCTTTAGTTGTCTTTCATTGTCTTTTAGTCTTTCATTTAATTTCATTTTTTTTTATGGTATGATGTTATTTCTCCTTCCCCCAGATCTATGCATTTCTATATATGGGTAGTGTATCCTATAACAACTCTGTCCATTGGCATGCAGCTAATGAAACAAGCTTCTGCATATAAGTGCTCTCACTGCAATAAACCAGTTAATATTTAAAGTTTCACAGACATTTTAGTCTGCTTTCCAGGTGTATTCATGCAGATCACGTGAACTTTGTGCAGAAAATCATGCTGCAACTTGCTAACAAATTGAAAACTGATTTAAACTAACAGTCTTTCTTGGATTGGAGGGGGAGAGGGGACCAAAAATAATTTGACATGTTCTTTGAAATTAAGTCTGTGATTTAATGAATTGTGTGTTAAAACAGATGATACGGGGGAAATGGGATCACAAATCCCTGGCTGCTCTGAACTCAGGCAGAGACACAGTAATCTGGTCAAGTTGGGGATGAGGGTAGAGGAGGCAGGCACCTTAAGTGGTCCAGTGTATTAGGAGTTTGGATGGTGTGGATGAGTTTGTGAAGCTGCACTGAGCAAGTAGAGCTGAGTAGGTAGGGAAGAGATGGACAGGGGGTGTAAAAGCTGAGCATAAAAACACTTGAGATTTATGGAAAAGATTCATTACGCTTAGAAGAATTGTTACGCATTCATTCATTACGCAGAGAAGGAGAACTTCAATCAATTTAATATAAATAGATACATTTGATAATGTACACAGAACCCTATAGGTTCCCCACATTTAAAAGTTATAACCAGAGGTGCAGCAATGTGTATACAGCTTCTTCTTGTTCTCAGGATTGGTACTTATTTGTTTACTTTACAGTCCAAACTTATCTGGGGTCTGCGGTGGCAGATCTTGTGGGCCAGGCAGGGGCTGTTCGGGGATGGGAGAGGGAGGATATTGAACTACCACTGGAAGCTCCTCAGATTTATGTTAGTTGAATAGTTGACATAGTCCAAGGAGATCCATTGGAGACCAGGAGACCTATAGGGAGATAAGTAACAAAGATGTTTACTTATCTCTCCTGGGCTGTCTGGTTACCTCCATAGCATGCAATGCACACTCCTTCAGCAGTGCTGTGGACTGGACTGGTGAGTGATAGGATTGGTTCCTAAGTCACATTTTATAAATGATGCCTCAGGTTTCACTCAAGACTCCTGATGACTGAGGTGGCATGACAGATACTACCCTCCTTACCCAATTATTTGCCAGCCTCTGATCTTCTGTATACTGACCCATGGTCTGACTTTTTCAATGAAGGTAACTCTGTCCTTGAATGGCTGGACAAACTGGACATTGATATTTGATCTAGTTTAATTTTTATATAAGTCCATGTATTATATGTCATATGCTAAATAAATAAAAACCCTCCTCCTTCTGCATTTCCTCTTCCTCTCTGACCCCCCTTCCTTTTCAATCCAGGGAGTGGAAGGAAAAGGAGAACTAGTAGAGGCAAGTAGGTGGAAGGAGATAAGCCCTCCCCATTGCCTGAGGTGACTGCTTCATTTGGCCCTATGGATGGGCCATCCCCATGATACCTTATTTCTTTGATCTTTGTGCATATGAAAACATTTATCCTGAAGTAAAACTTGCATGTAGTACAGGGGTGACCAAACTGCAGCTTGCGAGCCACATGCTGTATTTTAACATGTAATACATGGATCACAGAAATATGTTGGCTGAGCTCTTTTTTGCATCCCAAACAATATAAAAAGTAAGAATTTTTCAAGCTTTATAATTATTCATTGGGTATAAACTGAGAGTCCAGTGGATTGAAACACACATTTAATATTCATGGTGAGTAAATATATATAAGAATTGAAATGCTACTTAAATATTGTGGCTTTCAAACATCTCTCTTGTGACTGAAACATCTGAAGTTTATCATATGAGGCTCTTACATTAAGCAAGTTTGGCACCCCCTGATATAATATTCAGGTGGAGCCTATTTATACGCGTGAGTTCCGTGACTCACAAAAAAGAAAAGAAAAAACGCATTGTACTAATTCCATAGAGTTACGCAAATACGCTGCAGCCCCACTTGGGGCTGGAAGGAAACTAAGGCAGCTGTTATCAATCTCCTCCCCTCCCCTGCTTCCCCCTCCTCCACTCTGTACTCAGCCCTCTCCGTTGCCAGCTGTCCCCGCTTCTTTCGCAGGTGGGATGCTGAGCTTTTAAGAGTCCAGTCCTATGTGTTTCTACTCAGAAGTAAGCCCCATTGTAGTCAATGGGGCTTACTCCCAGGAAAGTGTGGAGAGGATTGTAGTCTAAATCTCATGCTTTGCTTGCTGGGAAGACTTGCTTGCTGGGCTCTTTTGCTTCTGTAGGCTGGAGTAGGAGAGCCTGTACTATCTTAGTGGGGGCAGGGAATTCAGCAAACACTCCCTGGGTTTTTTAAAGCAATCCCCTCTGTTGCTACTGCCCCTGCCCCTGTGTGTGTGTGTGTGTGTGTGTGTGAGTGACTGAGTGAGTGAGTGAGTGAAAGAACAATCCTCCTTGCTGCATGTGCTCTGGCTACAGAGGTTTTCCGCCCCCCCTCCCCTCTTCAGCCTCTTTGCTGGCTCAGGGGCTCCAAGAGTGTTACTGTTCCTTCACAAGAGGAACCTCTTCCATGGCTCCAGGGCTGTTCCCTGCCTGTGTGAGGCGGAGCCTTTTTGCAGCATTTTGGGCTGCCTGGAAATGGAGCGAGGCAAAGTTGTGTGTGACTTTCGGTTCTCCCACCCTATTTGCTTTGAGACAAATCCGTGGAAAAATAGGCTGCACCTGTAAAGTGTTGTCACCATTTACTTTTAACTTTCAACAGCCCATGCTATGTGATGAGGAAGTCTACATAGACTCCAATGCTGCATTCTTAGTGGAAAAATTTTGCAAGCCCCTCTTGCTCTGTGAACAGATTATTCAAATCAGTGGTGGTGCCAGATTGCTTGGAGCTCTAGGGCAAAAACCTGCATTCAGCCCCTCCCATGTCATCCCCGGAAAAGGAATTGAGTACTAACTGCTGCCATACTGAGCATTTAGGGAGCAGTCTGACCAGAGGGGCTCTCAGCTCAGTATGAGCCCGTAGCTGGGACTCAACCTAACTGACCTCTGACACCACTCCTGATTGCAGTGGTGGGTGGGGGTGTTTATTGTGTCTATTGTGTCTAGAAATAACAATTGCTACCTCTCCTGCTCAGACTACAGGTATAACCTAATCCACGGATTTTTCACCAGGTTTTGTCTCAATGTGATGAAAAAGGCCCTTTAAATTAAAGGAAAAAAAGTAGTTGAACAATAACCTCATTAATGCTGGAGGGGACAGCCGGCAGACAGTCCATCAATCATTCTCTCTTCAGGTACTTAGAATAGCTTCACTCCGAGGCAAGCAACCCCTTCAGGCATGTGGATGTGGGAGTACCTGTGGATATTATATGTCTAGATTTTCAGAAGGTACTTGACACAGTCCCTCACCAAAGGCTGCTGAGGAAACCCCACAGTCAGGGAATTAGAGGGCAGGTCCTCTCATGAATTAGGAACTGGCTGAGGACCAGGAAGCAGAGAGTGGGTGTCAATAGTCAGTTTTCACAATGGAGAGAGGTGGAAAGTGGAGTGCCCCAAGGATCTGTCCTGGGACCTGTGCTTTTCAATCTGTTCATAAATGACCTGGGGACAGGGTTCAGCAGCAAGGTGGCCAAGTTTGCGAATGACACCCAACGTTTTTGAGAAGTGAAGTCAAGAAGAGATTGTGAGGAGCTCCAGAAAGGTCTCTCCAAACTGGGAAAATGGGCATCAAAATTGCAGATGTATTTCAATGTAAGTGTAAAGTCATGCACATTGGGGCAAAAATCAAAACTTCACATATAAGTTTGCAGCCTAAAATGATTACTGGGCTCATGCACCTCCCTTATGAGGAAAGGCTTCAGTGTTTGGGGCTCTTCATTCCAGAAAAAAGGCGCCTGACGGAGGACATGATTGAGACTTACAAAACTATTTAGGGGATGGATAGAGTGGATAGAGAGATGCTCTTTTCCCTCTCACATAATACCAGAAGTAGGGGAAATCTGCTAAAATTGAGTGTTGGGAGAGTTAGGACAGACAAAAGAAAATATTTCTTTACTCAGCATTTAGTTAATCTGTGGAAGTCCTTACCATAGAACTTAGTGATGGTATCTGGCCTAGATACCTTTAAAAGGGGATTGGACAAATTTCTGGAGGAAAAGTCCATCATGGGTCACAAGCCATGTGTATGTGCAAACTCCTGATTTTAAAAGTGGGGTACTTCAGAATGCTATATGCAAGTGATGACACCAGGATGCTGGTCTCCTGTTGTCTTGTGTACTCCCTGAGACATCTGGTGGGCTGCTGTGAGATACAGGAAGTTGGACTAGATGGGTCTATGGCCTGATCCAGCGAGGCTGTTCTTATGTTCTTCCTTCTCCCTGAGCATGTGAAAGAATACAAGTGATTATCACCTTCTCTTTGCTCTCTTTTCCCGTGCTACACTCTGGGTGAACGGAGGGGTCACTGCCTTGGAGTGAAACTTTTCTAAGAGTCTGGAGAGAGGTCAGTTGTCTGCCTGATGCTTCTGTCCTGCATTACAAGGATCAGCAAGGCTGTTTTTAAATCACTAGGGAAAGGGACATTATTTTTTAAAGGGATTTTCTTTAACTTGATTTTTGGCATCCACATGGGTTCTGGGAACAGAACCCTCCTGGATACCGAGACTCAACCTGAATATCACATTAAAATCTCATATTTTATTAAGGCTTCTAGCATTGCAGGACCTTAATTTTTTTTTAGATATTTTATATTTCAGTTTAAAGTCCTGTTTTAAAATGATTTGGGGCCCAATCCAATCCAATTTTCCGGTGCTGGTGCAGCCATGCCAGTGGGGAGTGCACTGCATCCTGCGGTGGGTGAGCAGTCACAGAGGTCGCCTCAGGGTATGGGAACATATGATCTCTTACCTTGGGGCTGTATTGCAGCTGCATCGGTATTAGAAAGTTGGATAGGATTGGGCCCTAGGTCTTTTGGAGAACCTTGTAGTAGCTTAGTTTTAAGCTGTGACATGTCTGAAGCCTTAACTTTGGTTCGTATATTGACGGTTCAAAGCTGTGAATATGCTGGGGTTGGTGAGAAATGTCTGAGAAACACATACAGTGTTTGTTTTGATAGTGAGCAGATTTTTCTTGCATTGATGCCTCCCTGTGCACTGAAGTGCTTTATACCTATGCCTTGTGTCTTAGAAACAGCAGGTTCAAGATATGTGAAGTTGGGGATTTGCATCGTATGCTAGGTACCAGATGAAATGAAAATTTACCTGGACAATAGCTCTGTGTTATCTTACCTCAGCAGATAAAGCAAACACTATAAAACAGCATTTTATTACTAAGGCAAGATACAAAGGCCTGTTTTACCAATCCTGCACAGAGGGAGTAGATAAGCTTTTGTCCTTTCATTAGTGTATGTAATAACATCTTTGAGTTAATATCCAACATAATAAAAAGTGGACAAAAATTGGCAACAACTGATGGTGAGCAACTCTGCTAAATGATATGATTTTAATAATTTGTGACAATCTTTCATTTTCTCGTATAATTATTTTTGGAAGCTAAAATCACTAAGCAGTTTTACAGTCCCATGCCTTTGCACTTGTGTAAGTATACAAGATTTGAACAGGGAGTGTCATGAACATGTACACTCTATACAGTGTGCTGGAAATTTGTATGTACTACATGTAGTACATACACACAGTATGTATGTACATACATACACACAGTATGTAGTACATACTATTACATACACACAGTATATAGAAGTGTAGATAAATAATATACATGTACATAGACGGAGGCTGCAGTCCTATGCACATTAGCCAGAATATAAGTTTTATTAAATGGAACTTATGTCTGAGTAGACATGCCTAGACTAGCACTGTGAGACTGCTCTCATATGTAACATGAGCCATGTGCAAGTGCAGTGTTAAAGTTACAGTATGTTGAATTTACCCCTGGTACTGGATGAAACTTTGTGGTTGCCCTTCTGACAGGCTGCTGATAATATTTAGTGATTGGCTTTACAATGTACTGAGATGTTGTAGAAGAGTGCTGCTTGAATGACTGAAGAAGGCTTTTCAGTTCACTATAATTTTATTAAGTTTCTCAAAAATGTAATTACTCCAGTATCAAGCAGCCCAATCCTAACCAGCACCGATGCAGCGGGGTCAGTTTGGCCATGCTGCATCTTATGCTGGAAGTGAACAGGCAGGAAGTCTTTGCAAGGTGAGGGGACATTTGTATCCCCTTCCCCCGGAGAAAACCCCAGCCTGCACAACAGGTCTATTCAGATCTGTGCCTGCTAAATAGCGAGTGCAAGTAAGTGTTGTGCTGTGCCAGAATTTCAGGCCTGGAGAAGGGGATAGGATAGAATAGCGGCTGCCACCGATATCACCCTCTTCCGGAACCTAATCTGCCCACCCCTATCCCTCCCCATCTTTCCCGTCACTTTTCCAGTGTGTCTTCTTTGACTATGCCACCTCTTTTACTGATGTAAGTCCTAGGAGACAGCTTGGGGCAGGTCTGGGTCAGGGATAGGATCAGTTGCTGCCAAGATCCTCTCTCTCCTGCTGCTTGCGCTCTTGACCAGGCCTGCTCGCCACCCTGATCTGCCCATGATCGTTCCCCAGTTCTCCACTGTTGCTGACTAACTAGCAATGAGCCGGGAAAGAGGATCTGGATGTTAACTTGGTGTATGACGAGAATATCGAGTTAGTCATATCAAGCAAACAATTTTTCTTAATATTGATCATGGTTTTTCCCCGCTATATCTGTTCCTTCTAGTGTGTGACAAAGAAAGGGTGCAATCCTAACCAACTCCCCAGCACTGACCTAGCTGCAGTGCAGCCCCAAGGTAAGGTAAAAAACATGCCCTTACATTGAGGAGGCCCTCTTGACTGCCTTCCCACTACAGGATTCAGTGCACACCACATTGGCACAGCTACGTCAGTGCTGGAAAGTTGGTTATGATTGCACCCAAATATATGTTGGTGGGTTGTTGTTGTTGTTGTTATTACAGGTAACATTTCTTAATGAAGGGAATGCATTCACTGAACCCCATCATTAAGCTTGTCTGTTGTTGTGCAGACATAGTGCCACTCTCCTAACTCTTGTAAGTTTGCTGATGCCATAATACTTATTAAGAGCCTCAGAGGCCTCTTCTGGGTTGCGCTTAGCCGGCAACTCACTCTGTTGGCCTCCATGGGCCTCAGAATGACCTGCAGGAGCCTCCAGAAGACATGGTTTTTGAAAGCAAACTGGAAGTTGCCTTCCAAAAACGGGAAGTGTCTTCTGCAGGCTTCTGAGGGCCATTCTGAGGCCTGTGAAGGTCAACAGAGTGAGTAGCTGGACCCGTGCAACCCAGAAGAGGCCTGCAGGCCTCCTAATGAGGCATTATGGCTCTGGCAAATCAGCAGATTTACAATGGTAAGGATAACATCTGGAAGTGACCAATGACGGATTGCATATGGGACCAATATTAGGCAGAACGTTGCTGAGCGACACACTCCTGTATTTTAAAAAATTATATCCCACCCTTATCATGAGATTCAGGTCAGCTTACAATAATAAACTCATTAAAACAATATAAGCACACACTAAATAAGAACATAAGAACATAAGAACAGCCCCACTGGATCAGGCCATAGGCCCATCTAGTCCAGCTTCCTGTATCTCACAGCGGCCCACCAAATGCCCCAGGGAGCACACCAGATAACAAGAGACCTCATCCTGGTGCCCTCCCTTGCATCTGGCATTCTGACATAACCCATTTCTAAAATCAGGAGGTTGCACATACACATCATGGCTTGTACCCCATAATGGATTTTTCCTCCAGAAACCTGTCCAATCCCCTTTTAAAGGCGTCTAGGCTAGACGCCATCACCACATCCTGTGGCAAGGAGTTCCACAGACCGACCACACGCTGAGTAAAGAAATATTTTCTTTTGTCTGTCCTAACCCGCCCAACACTCAATTTTAGTGAATGTCCCCTGGTTCTGGTATTATGTGAGAGTGTAAAGAGCATCACCCTATCCACTCTGTCCATCCCCTGCAAAATTTTGTATGTCTCAATCATGTCCCCCCTCAGGCATCTCTTTTCTAGGCTGAAGAGGCCCAAACGCCGTAGCCTTTCCTCATAAGGAAGGTGACCCAGCCCTGTAATCATCTTAGTCGCTCTCTTTTGCACCTTTTCCATTTCCTCTATGTCTTTTTTGAGATGCGGCGACCAGAACTGAACACAATACTCCAGGTGTGGCCTTACCATAGATTTGTACAACGGCATTATAATACTAGCCGTTTTGTTCTAAATACCCTTCCTAATGATCCGAAGCATAGAATTGGCCTTCTTCACTGCCGCCGCACATTGGGTCGACACTTTCATCGACCTGTCCACCACCACCCCAAGATCTCTCTCCTGATCTGTCACAGACAGCTCAGAACCCATCAGCCTATATCTAAAGTTTTGATTTTTTGCCCCAATGTGCATGACTTTACGCTTACTGACATTGAAGCGCATCTGCCATTTTGCTGCCCATTCTGCCAGTCTGGACAGATCCTTCTGTAGCTCCTCACAATCACTTCTGGTCTTCAACACTCGGAAAAGTTTGGTGTCGTCTGCAAACTTAGCCACTTCACTGCTCACCCCTGTCTCCAGGTCATTTATGAAGAGGTTGAAAAGCACCGGTCCCAGGACAGATCCTTGGGGCACACCGCTTTTCACCTCTCTCCATTGTGAAAATTGCCCATTGACACCCACTCTCTGCTTCCTGGCATCCAACCAGTTAGAGGACCTTTCCTCTAATTCCCTGACTGTGGAGTTTTTTCAGTAGTCTTTGGTGAGGGACCGTGTTAATAGAGCAGCAATAAAATGGCAAACATAAAATGAATTGGCATAGGAGGTTCAAAAAACAGGTTACAATCCCTCATTGGCATAGAATTAATCACAGCAACTTGGGAAAAGCCTGCTAAAACCAAAGCACCTTCAACCTGGCTCCAAAGCACCATCCAGGAAGGCGCCAGCCAGCCACACCTTACAGGGTATACATTAAGCACATATATTTGTTAAAAAGAGACAGAGTAGACAGGAGAAGTGATACCTTTTTGTGAGCCATGTTTGAGGTGCTTAGAGCATGTTCCCAAGAAATGGTCAGTGAAACTCTAAAGACTAGATGATGTTTGTAGGTCAAGATGGCCCAAGATAAGATACAGTATTTCCCTATCTGTCTTATTTTTTCTTTTTGGCTGATATCAGCATAACTTTCTGTTACTTTCTTAAAAGCAGGAACTTTAACTTTCAAATCCCAGCTCCAATTTGTGTATTGTGATCAGCCTTATGAAGCATTAGTTAACAACTTGACTAGTTAAATAATTACTTTTTACTTGTACAGACTTGGCCTTTGTTGTCCTTGGTGATGGGATGCTTTCATTTGTAATCAAGTGTTATGTTCTCCCCACTCTCCTTTGGTCTCTGCCTATGGCTTTTTTTCTCTTCCAGATGTGCCCTACTCATCTATAAAACCTTGACACTGAAAACCTGATGAGACTTGTACTACTCCGGCACTTGACTAATGTCATATCAGTTCCATATTTGCTTCTTGTGTTGCTTTCAGAGTTTATTATTCTGGAGTAGTAAATACTTATAGAAAACAAAATATTCATTCATTCTTTTTTAATATAGGAAATGGAAACATTTTGAAGTTATGTTGCCTGTGTGACCAGCATAATGTGAGTAAATCAGGTAAGAAGTTAAATGTTTAATACATTTTAGTAAAATGCTAGGCCTCTAGAAGTTTTTCTTGCCTTTGATACACAATAGAAATAAAAAGGTTTCCCTTAAAGAAAAATCATATCATTTTAAGTTAGATTTTGAAGCTAATGTTTACATAATGTTATTAGATTTTGAAGCCAATGTGTACCTAGTCCAGAAAATAAGCATGGCTTCCTCTTCCTTAGAAAGCCGTGTTCACAATTCCTGACAATCTTTTTTTCAAATTTTGCACTTTATGTCTTGTTTTCAAAAAAGAGAGATAATGAAGTGAATAAAAACACTTCAGAACTTCGCCTAGAAAATGAAAACCGTATAAACTGACAGTTTATCATGACTTGATTCTTAAATTGTATTGTAGAAAATCGCTAGAAAGTAATTACATAATTTAAATAAATCTTAGCTGTGTAATCCTCCCGTTTGTTTAACAATTTGTTAGCTTTTCTCTATAGATTGATCTTGTAACTACTTCATTCTGCTGTGATT
Organism: Tiliqua scincoides; assembly: GCF_035046505.1. NCBI lineage: Eukaryota > Metazoa > Chordata > Lepidosauria > Squamata > Scincidae > Tiliqua > Tiliqua scincoides. The sequence continues at coordinate 48,970,821 of NC_089821.1, forward strand.
ACATGCACTGAAGTAGGTTAACTTAACTGAAAGCTTCTGAACTGCGGATACCTTATTAACTTCTACTGGTATTTGTTTGTAGTCATACTTTAAAATAAAAACACAACATAACACAATGTTATCGATATTGAAGATTATTAGATCTCTTGGTGTTCTCCATGAGGATATCCATGCAGATTTCCCTGGGTCAAAGTACATTTGCATATGGGCACAGTTCATGATCAGGCAGCAAGTTTAGCTCAAATTCTGGGAAGAGGCAGAGCTATATGGCAATTTTATATGTTCATGTACCATTCTATGCACACCAAAACTCAGAGACTTTGTGCATGGTAATATGTGTCCAAAGCTGCTCTTTATAGATCTGGGGATTTTAAGAGTTCCTTCCCTCTTGCATCTCTTTGCTGTTGGTACCAAGGTTCGTTGTGAGGAAGCTTGAATTAAAGTATTTGAAAAGACAAAAAGATCAGCCATCTGCTCTAAATGTGTCTTTATTTTCTGATTGGCAACTCAGAGTATAGCATTTCTGGTCCAGGATTGTCCAGGAACAATCTTGGCTGGGACTGATGCTTCAGAGGTGCAAGCTGCAGCATGTCAGTAAGGTGTTGCCTGCCCACCAGCAAGGTATCGGACTCTTGCTTCCACAGTAGCTCCAAACCTCTGCCTCTTATTCAGTCATACCACTGCTTTCCTGAACATCGCTGTACCTATAATCCTATTCAGTATAGATTCCATGGATTTCAACCTTATGCTGACATTGTTCATCAATAATATTTACAGCAGTGGTTCCCAAACTGGTGGGCTGTGACCCTCGAGCCTCGGAAGCACTGACTAATGCTCCTTTAAGGGGTAGGGAGGGGGGAAGGCAGCAATACAATCCCCAGGATTGTGCTGCTACTGGGGATGGGGAGGTGGTTTTCTACTTACCTGCAACCATGCTGCAGTCCTGGAGGGTGTGTGGGGGGGGGGTACAGGGAGCCCTCCGCATAGCTCCTCATGCCTGCAAAAGTGTAAAAGAAAAAAAAGTCCACTTCCTGTTTTGTTATAAAAAGTGGAAGTGCCCTTTTCTTCTTTTTTAAAAAAGACTTTTGCAGGCACAAAGAGCCTTGCAGAGGGCTCTCCACACCCCCTGGACCCCCCAGGACTGCAGTGCTTGCTGCAGGTAAGTAGAAAACCCCCTTCCTGTCCCTAGCAGCAATGCGATTCCCCCCTCACCCGCAACAACGTACAGTGCTCTCAACTCCCTTGTAGAAGTTTGGGAAGCAGTGATTTATAGGGACATTTGGCATTTAGTAAAGACCTTCTGTGAACTGACTGTATGAAATTTAATACATATTTCTCATTGAATTTATCCTATTTTGATCTAGCTACTGTATCTTTTGTTCCAATCAACCACTTGAAAAGGACCTGTGTAATTATGAGAGTATGAATTGGAAAAAAATGGGGCAGAGATTTGGCCTCTCTGAAACTTCTAACACAGCATGTTAAATCTTTTTCATCTCATGGCTCACTGACAAGGCACTAAAATTTTCAGTTTCTTTGACAGTTGACAAGGCACACTGCACTGCTTGTTGGGGGGGGGGGGGTAACATCCCTACTAATTATTGGTCCTACTTATAAATAACCCTTCCCCCAAATCCTATGGGCCATTGGGGAATGTGAACCCTCCACCAGCAGTATGGTGTGCCTTGTCAGTTGTGGAAAAAATTGATGGTGTTCCTTGACCATTTTAGTGCCTTATCAGCTTATTTTTTAGTGCCTTATCAGCTCAATCCTGAGCTGCCCAGGGCACCCAGCCTCAGTGGCACCGAGAATGGCTGCCGCCGAATCCTGTTCGCCCTGGGCAACCGTGGGTGGCACCTTCTTGGTGTCCCTTCTCCCGAACGTCCCCTTCTCCCGAGTAAGGTAAGCAGCCCCGCAATGGGGCTACTCACTTTACTGCCAACCTTTTAAAGTAAAGGCGTTCGTGTAGGGCCTGCACGGACGCCTTGGATCCGGTGGAGCAGAGCTCCACGGACCCGCCTCCTTCCCTCCCCCGGCACGCTTCCCAGCCGGTGCTGGTCTAGCACCTGTGGTAGCCCGGCGGTGAGGCTCGCAAACATGCCTTACAGCATGTTTGTGACAGTGTGCGGTGGCACGAAGCCGCGGTACAGAGCCCAGGATTGGGCTCTCAGTGTGCTGTGAAATGAAAAAGGTTGAAAATCGCTGGTTTATAGTATCCTGGGGTGGGGAGATCAGGTAGAGTGCATCCTGAGGTTAAAACCTCCCCCTTGCTGTGCTGTGTGGTGAGGTTTTGCGGAGAGGGAAAAGGACACATTTTCTTTTTCCTATCCATTATGCTGCAGTTTCGGGGAAGAGAATGCTTTGTGACTGGTAGACATCAATGGGTTAATCATGAATGGGCTAAGAATAAGAAGGGAACAATCAAAGGGCTGTTTCAGGTTCAAAGTCAGTCAGGTCAAGGGATCAGGAAGCAGGTGTTCAGAAAGGAGCAGGAAACAGGATCTGGGACAAACACGATCTCAAGGTCTAGGGAGCAACTAAGAACTGAGCTGTGAGCTTTGCAGTACTTAGGCAAGGAGCCTTCAGTCTGTAACGCTATCGCAGCAAGAGCCAGGCTGCAAATCATTCCCGCTCAGTGGGGAAGATGTATCTTTCCAACTTAGTTCTCTGCTGCTAGACTTTACTGCACTAACTCTTAAAAGCAGGCTTGTCTTCTTTTTATGGAGGCAGTGGTTTTCTGGGCTAGGTGGGGACTTCTCTGGAGCTGGTGATGTGACAGCTTAATATCAGGTAGAGAGGCAGGCGGCCTTGGGGGGGCATGGTAGCCCCACATAGAGTGCCTTTATGGTGTTTTTATGATGAAGTGTCTTTGTTTTAAAAATAAATTCCTTATCTGGGATGCTGCACAGATGGTGAGTTCTCCTGAAGGAAGTTTCTATAGGATCTAGTGCTGACATTGTTTCCTGTGTGTTATAGACAGTTATGGACTTGCAGCAGTAGGTTATAAAGGCAATAAATTTTGCATTTGTAGCTGGTTGTGAAATTCCCTTGTTCATATGTTCCTGTTTTGTCATCAGTCATTTTAGCAGATACAAAATTATTTATTCACATTATTTAAATCTTTCCTGTTTCAGAGGATTCAAGGTACTGACAAAAGTTTTGAATAACAAATACCTGCAGTAGAAATGCAATAAATAAACAGACCTTGGAAGGAGAGAGGAATGAAAGAAAAACTGGTTTTAAAATATGATTTTTACAAAAATTCACATTTAAAACAATTATCAAAACTCTAATGCTCATTAATATTGCATACTTTCAAATGATTCTGGGCAGTGTTGGGAGGGGGAGCCAAACTGGCAAGAAATCTGCCTTTTAGATTAGAAGATATAAAAAAGGAATTTTCTTGTTAAACTTCTTACAACAAAGGACATTTTTTTTAACTTTGAGGAAATGACATGGTGATGTCCTTTCAAATGAGGAAATGAATCCCCTTCCTGTGAAAATGAAATCCTCCACATTTCTCAGTTGCCTTTTAAGCTTTTCAACCTGTCAATGAAATTGTGTAATCTAATAATAGCATGCCTGAGGCTTATTGCCTTTTCTTGAGAAGTGGTATCATCAAATGATGTGCTCTATTGATTTTAATCACACTGAGCCAGATTCTTTAGACTTGGAGTAAGAACACTGGTTTCAGTGGAATTACTCCAGAATTTATATCATACAAAATCAGAATTTTGTTCTTTTAAAAAAATATGATCTACTATAAGATATTGGAAATTCACCAGGCAAAAGAAAATACATGGTTGAATTTTCTTTTCAAGGAAACTATTTATTCAAATAGACCAGTTGCTAAAATTGTCAGATATCTGCCTCTATTTTTACAATGAGTACTCAAGGTCATTGCTATGCTCAAATGAACACACTGCTTTATTTATTTATTTTCATAGCCATTCTGAAGTCCTATTTGTTTTTTTCAGTTTTTTCCCCATTGTGCTTTCATCCCCTTCCCCTGGGGAAAGCCCCAAGCCCTGCAATGGGGCTTCTCAAGTCTGTGCCGGCTATTTTGTTGGTGCAGACTTGAGAGACTCCATGTCGGACCTTCTGGCCCAGTGCGGAGTTCAAGATCCAGCAGAGAAGAGCGACTCTAGACACAACCTGTTAGACTTGTTCAGACATCTTTGTGCAGAAGGGTTGAGTGAGAGCACTCTGGCAAACTTGCCCTGCGTCAATGTAATCTCAAAGCATAGACAGTGTCTCCCTGATAGAGGGGGGAGCATGCTGACATCCTGCCCAGGGCAGCAGGAGTTCAGGAGCATATCAGTGCAAGGGTGAAGATTGCTGATGTGCGGTCACTTCCCTATCACATGGACAGCATCCATGTTTATAACATCTGAACCCAGCTTTTGTTTTCAATTAACTGTGCATTTCATGTTTAAGTTACAAAGCTTACTAATAGAAAGATTTTGTCATTAGTTAGCACTGGATTCTGGCTGTTTTCTTTAGAATTTCTAAAAGTGAATGCTGATGGTGATTTCCGTGAGGCACAAAGCGGGAGCATGTGAGCCTGAGGCTTGCACCTGCTTGAACTTATAACATGCCTTGTTTATTTTTTTTAATATTATATCTGAATGCAGCCAGTGTGGTAGGGAAGATCAAGCACATTCTTGATTTGTAGTTCATATTAATTGTCAATCTTGAACATATTCAGTAGTACCAACAGACTATGCATATTTCCTTAGAAGTATATCATATTGTCTTCTGTGTCTTCAGTCTTCAGTGGGGCTTAATCCCCAGTCAGGGTGCATAGGAATGCAGTCTAAGGATGGCTTTGCTGCCTGTCCTAGATGGCCTCAAATATCTTCTCAGAGCTGCTTTTCTTTTTTGTTGCTCCCACCTCTCAATTCTAGGCCTTTCTATTTTGGTTACTGAGAGCTTCTGTCCAAAAAGGATAGTAATTAATACTTGATCTTGCATTTGCTAGATTATTGCTTGGCTGTGTTGTTCATTAGTTTTTTTAGGAATGTCATAAAATGTCCCCTGGCTCTGTATGTATAAAAAAGACAATTTTTGATATGGTTGGCTAATACAACAAGCTCCTGAGAGATTATATGGGTTAATTATTCTTTGGTATCCATGTGGTCGATAAAACAAACTACCACTTTGTATGGTTTATCATTAAACTAGGTGATGTACCCTGAGTCAGGGATGGCTGACTCCTATAATCTCAGGAAACACTGCCAAACAGTGCTCAGGAAGCAGAATGTATATACAGATCATGCCTTGTTATTCACTGGGGTTCCATTCCAGAACCCCCAGTGGATTAAAAAAAATCTGTGGATATCAAATCAGTGGAAAAATAACTTTAAAGATTCACTTCTAGGTTTCTTGCTCCTCTATTATCGCCCCAGAATACATTGGTATAGAGTACCACATTCAGGGTCTAATCCTATACGGTGTGCGCCAGCTCACCAGTGCGAGCCAAGTGCTGGCCGGTGCTGGGATAGCGCCATTGGAGCACTGGAGCTCCATCACTCAACGGTTGCATGGACCACCAGGCAGCAGAAAGGTAAGTGGTGGTGTGGGGGAGGTGAGGAGCAGGCATTCTGGGGTGGGGGAGGGAGGGTGGGGAGAGGGCAGGGAGGAGGCGTGCTGGGGGAGGGAGCGGAGCAGGAGGAAGGTGGGACTGGTGGAACTTTGCTGCACTGGATCCTGAGCCTCCATGTCAGGCCACCTGCCTGACACGGAGGCTCTTAATTCTAAGCCGACCTTTGGATCTCTGTAGAATCGAGTAGCCCCTTTGTGGGGCTACCCATCTTACTTGGGAGAAGGGGAAGAAAGTCTCCCCTTCTCCTGCCACTGGATGCAGTAGTAGCCATTTTTGGTGCCACTGCTGCCCCGCGCACCAGGCAGCTCAGGATTGGGCTGGCTGCTACTACATGGGGTGAATAATGAGCTCTAATGGAATGAAATAATAATTATCTAACAGTGCAAAGGTAGGAAATTGGATTTTGGTGCTTTTTTTACCTTGTTACAAGGCATTTAAAGGTGGACCTCTGACTCAGTGGTGAGTCACATTTGCGACAGTGCACACCGGCAGTAAGTTGGCGCGTCGAGCCCAGGATTGGGCTCTGAGAGAGGTAATATTAATGTGTAAAATCTCTCAGTTTCTTACAAATGGAAACAATCTTGCATTTACTTACATGTGATACTATGGGCAAACATTTAAACTCCTGATTATAATTATAGGACTGCAAGTGATATATGAAATTGCTTTGGAACCAGATTTGACTCATAGACTGTCTGTTGCTTATTCCTGTTGTATACTGATAGTCAAAATTTAAAAATTCTTTTGTATAGTAACATAGCAAGCATAATTGCAAAAATGGTTGATAGATTTGTGCACCTAAGCAAAATGGGCCCTTGATACCTCAATCCAAGCTGCAAGGTAAGAGAACAAACATTCCCTTACCTTGAGGAGGCCTCTGTGGCTGCCTCTCCTTCCCAGAATGCAGCACATGCCATGTTGGCATGGTTGCATAGGTGCTGGAAAGTTACATGAATATTGTCAATTCCGTTGAAAAGCCCCCCCCCCCCCACATTTTGGCAAAGGTTATGAAAATGTTCATGAGGGATCAAAGAAGAATCTCAGTTTGTCTCAGCAACATAACCAAAGTTCCTGTTTTGCTGCGCTGTAGCAATGACACTGTACTGCAGCAAAACAGAGCATTGGATGCACATCAGAATGTGCATTGAAATGCATATTTAAATGCAGATATCCCCTGGTTCTGGTGTTATGTGAGAGTGTAAAGAGCGTCTCTCTATCCACTTTATCCTTCCCATGCATAATTTTGTATGTCTCAATCATGTCTGCCCTCAGGCGTCTCTTTTCTAGGCTGAAGGGGCCCAAACGCCGTAGCCTTTCCTCATAAGGAAGGTGCCCCAGCCCAGCAATCACCTTAGTTGCTCTCTTTTGCACCTTTTCCATTTCCATTATATCCTTTATGAGATGCAGTGACCAGAACTGGACACAATACTCCAGGTGTGGCCTTACCATCAATTTGTACAATGGCATTATAATATTAGCTGTTTTGTTCTCAATACCTTTTCTAATGATCCCAAGCATAGAATTGGCCTTCTTCACTGCCGCCGCACATTGGGTCGACACTTTCATCAACCTGTACACCACCTCCCCAAGATCTCTCTCCTGATCTGTCACAGACAGCTCAGAACCCATTAGCATATATGTGAAGTTTTGATTTTTTTGCCCCAATGTGCATGACTTTACATTTACTTACATTGAAACGCATCTGCCATTTTACTGCCCATTCTGCCAATTTGGAGAGATCCTTCTGGAGCTCCTCACAATCACTTCTGATCTTCACCACTCGGAAAAGTTTGGTGTCGTCCGCAAACTTTGCAACCTCACTGCTCACCCCTGTCTCCAGGTCATTTATGAAGAGGTTGAAGAGCACCGGTCCCAGGACAGATCCTTGGGGCACACCACTTTTCACCTCTCTCCATTGTGAAAATTGCCCATTGACACCCACTCTCTGCTTCCTGGCCTCCAACCAGTTCTCAATCCACGAGAGGACCTGTCCTCTAATTCCCTGACTGTGGAGTTTTTTCAGTAGCCTTTGGTGAGGGAACGTGTTGAACACCTTCTGAAAGTCCAGATATATAATGTCCAAGGGTTCTCCCACATCCACATGCTTGTTGACCTTTTCAAAGAATTCTAAAAGGTTTGTGAGGCAAGACTTACCCTTACAGAAGCCATGCTGATTCTCCTTCAGCAAGGCTTGTTCATCTATGTGTTTTGAGATTCTATCTTTGATGAGGCATTCCGCCATCTTACCCGGTATGGATGTTAGGCTGACCAGCCTATAGTTTCCCGGGTCCCCCCTCTTTCCCTTTTTAAAGATAGGCGTGACATTTGCTGTCCTCCAGTCCTCTGGCACTGTGGCCATTTTGAGGGACAAGTTGCATATTTTAGTCAAGAGATCTGCAACTTCATTCTTCAATTCCTTAATAACTCTTGGATGGATGCCATCAGGGCCCTGTGACTTATTGATCTTTAATTTATCCATGAGGTCTGAAACATCTTCTCTTTTAACCTCTATCTGACTTAATTGCTTGGTCAGGAGGGGCCGTTTGGGCTGTGGTATCTTCCCGAGGTCTTCTGCCGTGAAGACAGATGCAAAGAACTCGTTCAATTTCTCTGCCATCTCTAAGCCTCCTTTTATTTCCCCTTTCCCTCCCTCATCATCCAGAGGGCCAACCGCTTCTCTGGGGGGTTTCCTGCTTCTAACATATTTGAAGAAGCTTTTATTATTCCCCTTAATGCTGCTAGCCATGTGTTCCTCATAGTCTCTCTTGGCCTCCCGTATCACCTTCTTATATTTCTTTTGGCACAGTTGATGTTCCTTTTTATTCTCCTCATTAGGGCAAGACTTCCAGAGAGATTAGAGAGGGATGAGGGTTTAGAGAGGGATGCAATGGTATAGGCAGAAAATATTGACTTAAGCTAAATATTTTTCTACACAGAATCAAACAATTAGCAAGAATCCAAAGGCTATGTAGCCCAGCCTCCTGCCCCAAAACAAGACCATCCACTCACTAGATTCCAAGTTTGCAGTGTGTCAATCTGCAGAACCTACTCAAATATGCCTCTGCTTCCTTAACTTGATTTTTATTTTCTGAGGTTTGTCTTTTTCTTTTTCTTTTTAGATCTCCCATGAACAGTAGGAAGACTGAATCTAGTCTTTTGTTTTGAAGTTCAGGAATTTCTTTCTATCCAGTATTGTTCCCAGTCCCTTCCATGACAGTGTTACCAATTTCATTATGACCCTCACTTTATGAGGTAAGATGCATCGTGTCTGTACCTTGTATTATTTTTGCCACATGCAGTAGTGTTGTTCAGATATTGGATCATAAAACTATAGTGTTCATTAGAAGCTCATGCTAAAGAAAATATATTGTAGATAAACAAACATGACCAGTTTCATGAAAGAAAAAGAAAGCAAACGAACAGCTTCCTAGAAAACAGTCTTTTTTGGTGTGTGAATCCCATATAGGTTCATGGACATAGCTGGCAAGTACTTTGCGTCACCTTTGGCCTCTTCCTGCCTATGGTTTCACAGAAGCTGTTTCCTGATGGTTACCTCTTTGCCTAAGTCTGTTAAACACCCTTGGGAACACATCTTGGAAGTGTGTGGTCATAGTCCTTTGGACAATGCATCTTCTAACTTTCTCAATTCAATGATTTTTTTTCCTTTTATAAACCAAAAGGAACTATTAATTCCAAAAGAAATTATTGCATCAACAGCAATAATTCTCTTTGCCTGCCTATCCTCATGCTTTTCTTTAAACTTATGGAAGCAACATGTCTGGTCCATTTTTCTTTGCTCAGATTGTGACTTACACTGTTCCTCTTCTTCCATGCGTTTTACATGGTGCAGGTGAAGTGAACAGCATATTAGAAGGAGTGATGATGTTTGGTGCAAACCCACAACATTGTCCATGCTTTTGTATGGATTGCTTCTGGTGCTGCCACTTTTGTATTAAATGATAGTATCTGCTGCTTTCCATGCTGACAAGTCCTCAAGAGCTAATCTTTGATATTACAAATGTCAAAGAAAAAACAAAGGACTGATGACACCATATTCCCCCCCCCCCCATAATCAAACTATTTTTGTTCCATCTTGAACAGGAATGAGGTTTTTTTGGTGTTGGTTTAATGCTGGTAGATGTTGCTTTGACTCCTCAAATTCAAGTGAGGTCTAGTGGGGCCTCTGCATGTGTCAGAACACCTCTGGATGCAGCCAGAAGTCACAGGCATGAACTGGAAGTGACCTAGGCTGCAATCCTAACCACACTTTCCTGAGAATAAGCCCCATTGAACAAAATAGGACTTACTTCTGAGTAGACCTGTTTAGGATTGTGCCCTTAGTCACATTCGGAAGGCTGGGAAGCTTGCTTGGCCTGCCCAAGCATCAGAACATCTCCCAAATGTGGCCAGAAACCACTTCCAGTTGTATCTGGGTGGTCCGCCGAAGCCCTCAAGCCATGAACTCCGCATCCTCCAGTACTCCAGTACTCCAGGGGCAGGAGGTCTGGTCTAGAGGGTAGAGCTTCCGTCTGCCTGAAGATAACATCCACAAGGTCGCCAGTTCGAGGCCACCAGCACCGTGCGACCTTGGATCAGCTGACAAGCTGAAGCCGAGCAATTCCATCTGCTCTGAGCGTGGGAGGATGGAGGCCAGAATGTGAAGCCAGATCAGAATGAAACACCTTGAATGTAGTTGTTCTTGAAAGAAAGAACTTTCTTTGAAATTGTAAAAATCCCTATTTAATAAGGGATTTAATAAAGCCTGCCTATGTAAACCGCCTTGAATAAAGTCTTGAATAGACCAAGAAGGCGGTATATAAATACCTGTTGTTGTTGTTATTATTATTATTATTATTATTATTATTATTATTATTATTATTATTATTATTATTACTCACATCTGCAGATGCTGAGCCCACAGATAAGGAGGGCCCACTGTATTATTGCACTGTTGTTGCATGACATCAATTGACAGTCATAACATAGTTTTATGAGACCAAGTCCACTAACTGTAGCCTTCCATTTTTTCCCCTCAGCTTTTTGTTCTTCTTCCTTCAACAGTGGACACAGAGGTGCCAATCTTTGTGCTACTATTTAATTTGCACAGCAGGATCTACAAGACCAAACAGATGGCTTATCTCAATCAGGAAAAGAAGACTGTAAAATGCACTCAGTGCTCTGCATCATTTCAACCAAGCAATGTTGTATTTTTTTGCCCCCATTGCAAAAAAGGCCCCATGTGCTCTGGAGAAGCTATAGCAGAGACATCACATCCATTGACTGATTCCACTTCAGTGAATGACACTTCTGAGTCCCAAGAAGGCATGTTGTCTGGCGAGTCAAAGAAACAAACATCTCTTATAGGAGGCGTAAGCAACCTAAGTTCAGAGATTCCCTTCTTCTTTTCTCCCCACATATATAGTCAGAGTAGTTTTTTGCGAATTCACAATTCATGTCCAACTTTGCTTGGGAGGAAACCAGAGTTTGGGTTAATAGGGCACCTTCAAAAACATGCAATTATTGTGCAAAATCAGATATGCTAAAATTTACTGTTTATGATTCTCAGTTGAACATTGTTAATACTGTATTTTAAATGTAATAATCCTCACAAAATGTATGTTATCAAGGAAAAAGAACATTAAATGCTTGAAATACTATAACAGCTCAAACTAATAGTTTTGTTGATTCCAAAGTTTAACACAATAACATGGGCAAATTAAGTAGTAGTTGCTGTGGCATGTGAAAAAATTTAAAGATAAGTATGATTATTAAATAAGTATTATTATTAATTATTATTAAACAAGAATTACATTTTATTGGGAACTCCCTGGCTCTTCTAGAAAAAAACATACAGGAACTTTTTCTTTTGTTTTCAGTCCAGCACTATCCGGTTCATTTAACTGGGAACATATTTATCTCGTATCTTAGTATCTTTTTTAATACTGTATATTTTAAATGTGTAAAACAGAATCTTTAAAAGCTTTTGTTACAAAAATGATAAATACGCATTTAAGAAGAAGTGATGAAAAGCACTTGAAACCGAAACTTCAAAGGATAATCCATAATGTGGTACATTAACGTAAATTGGTCTTCTTAAAATAGCACTCTTAAAAAGAGGGTTGCAAACTTAATACAATCTCAAATAAACCATGTTTCAACATATCACTAATGACTTCTGACAGAGGAACTACTGGTATTCACCCACAGTTTCCCTCTTGCTATCATATACTGTAGTATGATCTCAGAGCTTCACTTCATTTGTTATAAGTGATTGTGAATTTGACATCTCAGACGGACAGTGTAGTGTATGACACTATGTAATAAGTGTATAGATTTGATCTGCTAGTTTATATGTGGTATATCAAATTCTATGTACTTATATAGATTTATTTTAAAATGGTAACTTTCTTGTATAAAATACATTCTGTTATCCTTTATTTTGGATAAGGAGTTATATAATGTTAACACTAATACTGTGTTCCTTTAGTTTAGTGTAAGAGTTGAATCATATTAATGCAAGTAATTTTAGCATATTTTTATTTGCTTATTCATACATGTCTTTTTATCTTTGACAGACACCAGCTATTGCATGAATTTCATTTTTAATTGATTGACACTCATGCAGGCATTTGTACAGTGTTATTTTCATTTATTACATGACTTACTGTAGTTGCCAATGGATGTGCTCCTGTAATTCTTCTTTGATTGCAGGAACTGGTAGATACAAGCTAGATAATTTCTACTGAAAGAAATATTTTTACATACTTACATCATGCTCTTGTTTTAAATACGTTTGCCCTCAGTTTCATCAATGGAACTCCTAATGCACATAATCCAGCCTGCATTTAAAAGGCATTTTAAGATCAGCAATTGGCCTCTGATGCTAATTGGTAGAGGTGTTCATCTCCAATGGGTAAGATAGAATTACAGCCTAAGTCTTACGGAACACAATAGGCTTACTTCTGAGTAAAATAAGTATGAGTAAAATAATGCACCTCTACTAAATTACTCTAAGGTCCAATGAGGATCAAGTTGCACTGATTTGTTTGAACCAATGTGTATGAACATCATACTGATTGCTGGCCCATCGTGATAGTAGTTCTCCACTGTCTCAGGCACAAGTTTTGTTTTAGTTTTGCTACTCAAACAAGGGTAAATAATTTGAAATTAAATCTAGACAAAACACAGGGCTTCTTGGTCTGGAGACCTGTGATGTGGGTATTGGACCAGCAATCTGCTTTCCATGAGGTTGCACTCTCTCTGCAGGAGCATGTTTGCAGTTTAGGGGGTGCTTTTGGATTCTGTGCTGCTCCTGGATGGCCAGGTGGTGGCAGCGACAGCCTGGGGGATTTTTGTTCAACTTAGACTGGTGTGCCAACTGAGGCCACAATACTGATACTTGACTGAATCAGATCTAACCACAATAGTCCATGCATTGGTGATATCAAGATTTAGAGCCCAATCCTGAGCTGTTGTGGTGCATGGCTGAGGCGACACCAAAAACGGCCGCCGCTGCATCCTGTGCTCCCGTGGCAGCCGCGGGCGGCACCTCAGAAGAAGGGGACTTTCATCCCCTTCCCCCAGGAAAGGAGTAGCCCCACAATGGGGCTACTTGATTCACCACCAACCAAAAAGTCGGTGGTGAAGTAAGAGCCTTCATGTCAGGTGTGAAGGCTCTGGATCCGATGGACCATCGCTCCACTGGTCCTGCCTCCCTCCCTCCCCGTTCCCTTCCCCGGCATGCCTCCCCCTGCCTTCTCTCCACCTCCTGCCTCCCCATCACCTCTCCCTCCGCCCTCTCCCAGCCTGGCTTACATCTGGCTTATACCATGTTCTGGAAGGTGTGGAAAATGGTGTATAGCACTTTGTAGCACTAGTTTGTATTTTAATGTTGTGTCTCTTTTTTATGTTTCTAAAGGTATCAAAATCGGACATAGTAGATCCTCAGAGAAAAATGCTCATTGCTTTAGGCTTTCGGGGGAATAATTCAGAATGCAAAGTTCGTCACACACGAATAGACGATGGGGAAGCAATTCAGGTTTGTCTCTGTACACCCTTTGAAAGTTGGGTTAACATTTCACTAGAAGATACATATTGAATTCATATCATTCATATTCATATATTCATATTCATACCATTCAATGATTATTAGTACCAAACAATATTCATTTGAACTTTCTTTTTGTATATCTGCCTTCATCCAAACAGTTTTGCTACAGGTGGCTGTGTCCTGCCTTGTGTATCTTGCTCTTAGGTTGCTTAGACCAAAGATGGAAAAAAAAACAGCTTGAGGAGATCTGTCAAGGCAGAGTTTCCTGAAAGGGCAGGGCTTAGAGTGGGCACAATCCATTTGTAATTGGAGTTGTATGTGGATGACCAATAGTTCAGTGGAAAGGTGTATCGTTAGAAACTGGAATCAGGGATGACATACACATTAGATGAGCAGGATGAGATTTTGCCTAAAAGGTTTCAGGTGTATATGTGGGAGTGCATGCGAGACAAGAAGTAATAAGCTGAAAAGCAAAAAGGGAATTGTCTAGGGTGAAACTATGGAAGGGGTGCTTCAGGTTTGTGAAAGAGAAAATCATGTGTTCCCTCTTCTTGTTGTTTTCCCCTCCCATTTTCACTTTATTTCTTAACGCTTAACACATCATTTACTTTTGCACACTTTGAAACCAATCCTATGCTCTGTACAATGGCGCTGAAATGGCCACTGCTGTATCCTTTGGGACCAGAGCAACAGCCACATGTCCATTCTGGGAATGTTACTTCCCTTATCCTGTGTAGAACTCCAGTGGTCTCAATGGGCCCACTTGGATCCGCACCAGTTTCTTAGCTGGCGCAGAACCACAAAGACTCACGTTGGGCTCTGTGGCTTGGGAGGGGGGGGTAGGATTCAGTGGCAGCCTCTGTTGCTGATCCCATTCCCTCCCGGGCCTAAACCACCCTCCAAGTCCTCCCTCCCTCTGCCCAGCTTCTACCCATCCCCACCCTTCCTCTGCCCTCCCCCCAAAAGACCTCCCCACCAAGTGGTGGAGATACTTACCACTGGGCACTCTTCTCCAGTGTCCTACAGGCATGGCAGTCCAGTGTCAATCAGTATGGGCCCCTCTGCTGGCGCCCTGCATTCCCACCAGTGGCAAAGTGCTTTTGTGACAGCCATTGTTGGAGCACCATGTGTGACAGCCATTGCTAGGGCCACACATGGACTGCCAGGATTGGGCTGCCCTGGTTGCAGTTACAAATGATGTGACTGAATTTTGTTTCCTGTTTTCTTTCACAAACATACTGTGGGTTAAGCATTTTTCGTGGAACGTATATATTTTGCTATGTTTATGTCTTTCTCCTCCCAAATGCATTTGGTTGCTCTCGTGATTTCTAAAATCATTCCTCTATAACTACATTCCTCTTTTCAGCCATTGCTCTTTCTCCTCCTCCTATCATTATTATTGCAGTTATTGTTGTTCTTTGTTTTTGCAGCAAATTTATACTTTTGGAAGAAAATTAGGACAAGGCAGCTTTGGAGTGGTGATGGAAGCAACACATAAAGAAACAGGTGTAAAGTGGGCAATCAAGAAAATGAACCGGGAAAAGGTAGGTTGTGATGGATTAAGAGATTTCTTTTTGCAGACAATGATAATCTTATTTAACATGCATCTAAATCACCACAGTATATTTATATGCCTACAACTCCCATCAAATTTCCCTCAAATGAGGAGGCTGGTTAGAAGGAGGTTGAAAGGGAGGGTAAAAAGAGTCCAATCTCTCCAGAGTGCATGGAGGCTGCTTAAAACAACAGTAATAGAGGCCCAGCAGAGGTGTATACCGCAAAGAAAGAAGGGTTCCACTAAATCCAGGAGGGTGCCCGCATGGCTAACCAGCCAAGTTAGAGAGGCTGTGAAGGGCAAGGAAGCTTCCTTCCGTAAATGGAAGTCTTGCCCTAATGAGGAGAATAAAAAGGAACATAAATTGTGGCAAAAGAAATGTAAGAAGGTGATATGGGAGGCCAAGTGAGACTATGAGGAACGCATGGCTAGCAGCATTAAGGGGAATAATAAAAGCTTCTTCAAATATGTTAGAAGCAGGAAACCCGCCAGAGAAGTGGTTGGCCCTCTGGATGGTGAGGGAGGGAAAGGGGAAATAAAAGGAGACTTAGAGATGGCAGAGAAATTAAATGAGTTCTTTGCATCTGTCTTCACGGCAGAAGACCTTGGGCAGATACCGCTGCCCGAACGGCCCCTCCTGACCGAGGAGTTAAGTCAGATAGAGGTTAAAAGAGAAGATGTTTCAGACCTCATTGATAAATTAAAGATCAATAAGTCACCAGGCCCTGATGGCATCCACCCAAGAGTTATTAAGGAATTGAAGAATGAAGTTGCTGATCTCTTGACTAAGATATGCAACTTGTCCCTCAAAACGGCCACAGTGCCAGAAGATTGGAGGATAGCAAATGTCACGCCTATCTTTAAAAAGGGAAAGAGGGGGGACCCGGGAAACTATAGGCCGGTCAGCCTAACATCTATACTGGGTAAGATGGTGGAATGCCTCATCAAAGATAGGATCTCAAAACACATAGACGAACAGGCCTTGCTGAAGGAGAATCAGCATGGCTTCTGTAAGGGTAAGTCTTGCCTCACCAACCTTATAGAATTCTTTGTAAAGGTGAACAGGCATGTGGATGTGGGAGAACCCGTGGACATTATATATCTGGACTTTCAGAAGGCGTTCGACACGGTCCCTCACCAAAGGCTACTGAAAAAACTCCACGGTCAGGGAATTAGAGGACAGGTCCTCTCATGGATTGAGAACTGGTTGGAGGCCAGGAAGCAGAGAGTGGGTGTCAATAGTCAATTTTCACAATGGAGAGAGGTGAAAAGCGGTGTGCCCCAAGGATCTGTCCTGGGACCGGTGCTTTTCAACCTCTTCATAACTGACCTGGAGACAGGGGTGAGCAGTGAGGTTGCAAAGTTTGCGGACGACACCAAACTTTTCCGAGTGGTGAAGACCAGAAGTGATTGTGAGGAGCTCCAGAAGGATCTCTCCAGACTGGCAGAATGGGCAGCAAAATGGCAGATGCGCTTCAATGTCAGTAAGTGTAAAGTCATGCACATTGGGGCAAAAAATCAAAACTTTAGATATAGGCTGATGGGTTCTGAGCTGTCTATGACAGATCAGGAGAGAGATCTTGGGGTGGTGGTGGACAGGTCTATGAAAGTGTCGACCCAATGTGCGGC
This sequence comes from Tiliqua scincoides, assembly GCF_035046505.1. Lineage (NCBI taxonomy): Eukaryota > Metazoa > Chordata > Lepidosauria > Squamata > Scincidae > Tiliqua > Tiliqua scincoides. The sequence continues at coordinate 48,987,660 of NC_089821.1, forward strand.
GGCAGTGAAGAAGGCCAATTCTATGCTTGGGATCATTAGGAAGGGTATTGAGAACAAAACGGCTAATATTATAATACCGTTGTACAAATCTATGGTAAGGCCACACCTGGAGTATTGTGTCCAGTTCTGGTCGCCGCATCTCAAAAAAGACATAGTGGAAATGGAAAAGGTGCAAAAGAGAGCAACTAAGATGATTACGGGGCTGGGGCACCTTCCTTATGAGGAAAGGCTACGGCGTTTGGGCCTCTTCAGCCTAGAAAAGAGATGCTTGAGTGGGGACATGACTGAGACATACAAAATTATGCAGGGGATGGACAGAGTGGATAGGGAGATGCTCTTTACACTCTCACATAACACCAGAACCAGGGGACATCCACTAAAATTGAGTGTTGGGAGAGTTAGAACAGACAAAAGAAAATATTTCTTTACTCAGCGTGTGGTCGGTCTGTGGAACTCCTTGCCACAGGATGTGGTGCTGGCGTCTAGCCTGGACGCCTTTAAAAGGGGATTGGACAAGTTTCTGGAGGTAAAATCCATTATGGGGTACAAGCCATGATGTGTATGCGCAACCTCTTGATTTTAGAAATGGGTTATGTCAGAATGCCAGATGCAAGGGAGGGCACCAGGATGAGGTCTCTTGTTATCTGGTGTACTCCCTGAGGCATTTGGTGGGCCGCTGTGAGACACAGGAAGCTGGACTAGATGGGCCTATGGCCTGATCCAGTGGGGCTGTTCTTATGTTCTTATGTTCTTACAATTGGAGATTATATTGCTTTTCACTGACCACTCTCACTCTCACTATTACCTTTAATTTTTATTTCCTTGAAATAAAAAGTAATATTACTTCATGATGTGATGGCTATGATTTTGAAAGACATATTCCTTCACGTAAAAGAAGCAACTTCAGAATGTGGTCTCATGCATGCTGGAAATTACAAATCTGAGTGTCCCATTTGAAGAAATAATTGTGTAAACAAAATTTTAATTTTCAAATTATGTAAGTAGAGGTGCTTGAAAATGGTAAATGCAAAATAAAGCAATATAACATGAAATTTGCATAAAAAAATAAATGATTTTTACTAATTAAACAAAATAACCCCAACTTTACCTCTCTGCTGCATGGTCCTGTCTCCTTTTCAAACAAACTGTAGAGACTTCTCCAGGGCCTCTGAAGGCTGGAAAGATCCAGCAAGGCATCATGGGTTCATTCATCTTATTGGTGCAGTACCAGTTTCCACTGCTAGATAGCTTCAGCTTGTATTTTTTCACAAGGCGCCTTTTCTCTCCGAGGGGTTTATTCTTATAGCCCCATCATCCAACTATAAGAGGTTGACGCGCTGCGCATTGCAAGCAAGCACACAAGCAGTGGTTGTGGGATGAAAGGCTGCTTCTATCACTTTGTGTTAAACAAATTCTGGGTTAGCCAGATAAAATTGCCTATTGATGCATGCTATGGATTCCCCCTGTAAATATTGGACTATGCCTCTATTCTGTACTCTGTGTGATGTTCTAGATTTGTATTATTTTGCATTTTTACAATATATTTTGCATGTCCCCCTTGCACTGAAGCAGCAGTCGTTTGCATTTTTTCTGTGCTATTTTCCATCCCTCTCCCTTCCACTTCCTCCAACACCATACCAGGAACACTGGAATACCTTTGGCCTGCACCTGCTTTCACTATATCACCCTTTTATCACCCTTTTAATGCACATATACTGTATTTGAACACTTCAACAACAAGTAAAATTAAAAAAACAGAAAATGATAACTTGGTATAAAAACCCATAATACAGCTTTTTGCCTTATTCAGTTTTTTTATTTACTGAAATTTGTGAAAAAAAATAAACCATTTTCGAACACTTCTATACGTAGGACATTTACTATGTAATCTCTCTTGTATGGGATTGGCTATTGGGATTCACCTGACTCCCAGAACCAAGAGGATTCCAGGTTCTGGGGTAGCATTCCATCTGGACTTGCATACTGTTCTTTCTACCCCTGCCCCCAGCATGGAACCCCAGTGGTGCAGGAAAGAAGGAATAAATATCTGATCCACTGGGCTCTATTTGATTCCTGCAGTCTGTAACAAAGCTAAGGTTCAGAGATGTATTTTTAAATATTCTATTTAATAAACTCTGTAATTAGTGCACAAATGTTTAAAAATATATTTTTCTCATTGCTAAGGCTGGCAGTTCTGCAATAAAACTTCTTGAACGGGAAGTGAACATTCTAAAAAGAGTAAACCACGAGCATATAATACATCTTGAAGAAGTGTTTGAAACTCCTAAGGTAAGATTTCTTAAACCACAGTGCTCTCAAGACTAAGAGGCGAACATGACATGACAATTGACACCCATGTATTAAAATCAGGTTGTTGCTGAATTCCAGTAGAGCAGTGTTTTTCAACCAGTGGTACTTGTACCTCTGGTGATACTTGAGGTGGTGTCTGATAGTACTCGTGGGGCCCTCAGATCTCTGCTGCCTGGCAACGAGAGCAACAATGCAATGCAACAAGGAGCAGTAGGAGGCTTGGCTTGGTGGGCAGAGTTCTAATGTGCAATTTTGTGTGCTTGAAAAAGCCCTCCTGCCCACCCTGAGCCTCTCACTGGCGTTTGTCGCATTACATCTGATCTCCCAATCTGGAAGTAACTGACGATGACATCATTGCCCATTATTTCCAGATGTACTTCCAACAGGGGGACCATGTGTAGTGGTACAGCGGAGAACAAATATTGAGAAACATTGCTGTAGAGCAGAGATAGATGTGAAGATTATAGTAGTAGCAGACTGGAAGGGGCTGCTGAACCATTCCTACACTCACACTTTTCCTCCCCTCCCCTCAACTTCTTGCCTGGCAGTTTTCTTTGAATGGTGCTCTGAGACTGAAGTAACAAGTAGTTTGAGAAAAGTCACTGGGATTGGGGTTGCAGGAGAGATGTGGACTTTGCTCACCTGCCTCTGCCACACTTAGGGCTCAATTCTATCCCATACCAGCCCATAGCATGTAATGCTGCTAATGGAGAGAGTGCTGCATGCTATGGGGAAGCGGGGTGATCAGATAGTCCTTGAGAAGTAAGTAAAAATTTTTTTTACCTCTCCATAGGCTGCCTGGCCTCTGATGAGTCTCCTTGAATCTATGCCAGCTGTTTGGAGAGGAGATTCAGAGAGTGGTTTGGGCAGAGAAACGGGAGATAGGATTTTGGCTTTTGAGGTTGCCACCAAGATCCTCCCCCTCTGACCCCTGTCTGACCCTCCACCCACCCTGAGCTGCTGCTAATCCTCCCCCAAACCACCCCTGCCACTGTCCAACCTGCTTGTTGGGGCCTTCGTGAGCTGCTGTAACACACACACAGAGCTTCTGGCCATTTGTACTGGCAGCCCCAGTACTGACATGGCTTCTGTGCCATTGGCGCCATTGGTCTGGGAATTGCTGTGGTTGTTCATGTATACACCCTGGATTAGATTGGGCTGTAAATTGTAATCTCTGTCCCTGCTTTATAGAAATCTGGTACGAACCACATTTTAACACAAAGGTTATTCTTTGATAAAATAAGTAATAAAAGCCTCCACCTATGATATTTGATGCCATCCTTTTTACTTTCCTGATACTATAACAGCTTCATGGAAACTCTTATTTGTGTAGTGTTCACATTTCCCTCTGTTTCCTAAAAATGTTTCCTGGGAATAGGATTGACATCTGTATTCTTAAAATAAGTCTGTCTGGTACTGCCTGGACAAGGGCAAGACCACTCTTCAATATATGAGCCAGGATCCAGGACCTTCTTCTATATGTGGAAGCTGTGAAGTGTGCGAGGCATTTCTGTGTGAGCAAGAACTTTTCTGTTAACTTCAGTAGCATTTTTAATATTTGAATTGAATGGGAAGCCCTCATTCATGTGGGAGTTCTGTGTACAATTTGGAGCCACCTGGAAACTTTGGAACAAGCCAGTTTATTGGAAAAAATATTCACTGTTTGGATATTTTCACATTTTCTCCCAATTAATTCATATCCCCACCCTATACTGATACTGTATCAATCTGAGCAGTATATGCCATGCCTTATGTCCTTGGATACTGGTGCAGTGACAGCTGGAGGAGCCGCTGGCCTGAACCCTTGTCACCTGCACAATGACATGCCAGCATACCTCAGATGCTTATGTAAGTCCCACTGGCCAGCACGCCAAAACAGAGTGGAGACATGGACAAAACGTAGGTGGAACGAGGAGTCGATGTATACCATATCTGAAGACCCCTTCAGATGGCAGACACTTCCTGAAGCCAGAAATGGCTATGCCACTGACAGAGCTGGCATAAGAAGGCATAAATCCATAAGAAACACTGGGAAAGGAAACAAACATCAAGAAATCTTACCTCCAGCTACCCCCTCTGCTCTGTCCACTTTCCTGTGACAAAATACAGGGTACACACTACACTTCGCACCAATCATAGCTAGCGGCAGTCTAAAATAGTTTTATTTTTTGATGGATGGCGCTGTTATCCTAAAAAGGGGGGACTGAAAGTGGAGTTATGTGTATTTATTCCAAATCAATATTTTAATCAATTTTAAAGCATTTTTATTAAGTATAATTACTGTCATATGTGGCATATGTGTTTTATATCTATGGCTGTCAGCAGACATAACCACAGGAATAAAACACACAGCCCATGCGTGCGCACACCCAGAGAGCACAACTACATCTTCAAATACTTGAATTAAACTTACAGAAGCCATTTAAGACTTGCAAGCTACTTATATCAGCAGCTACAATGATCCTAATGCTGCCAAACACAAGCAAATTAAAACATTGCCCAATTAAAACGTTGAGAAGATAGCAACTTGAATCAACAGAACTGAACATAGCATTGAATTGTTATGGAAACAAACTGGTTTTAAAGTGCAGAAAAAAACACACCAATAAGCAAAGAACTACTAAACGTTTGCTTACCTATGAGTAAATGCAAATGTGTAGTGTGCAGCGCAAACCTCACTAGCGCTGGAGCAGGGGGAACGGGGTCAGGATCCGGCATAACCACTGGATCCTGGCCTTGCCTTCTGCTCCCCGCCACCCACTCTCCCCCTGCCCTGAAACATCTCCTCTCTGCCTCCACCTCACCCTCTCCACACTTCCCCAGACCCTTGCGTTGGCTGAGCTCGGCCGACGCAAAATTACCCCTGCTGGGCCTGGATCTGGCATGGGGAGGCCAGCGCAACTCCTTGTGCTGGCCTCCTCAACTCCTGAATCGTGCCTTATGGTACATTTGTGACGTGCCTTATGGTAAACGTGCCTTATGGTACATTTGTGACACCCTTGGGTTGGTGCAAGTGATTTCTGCTGGTCTAACCCAGGGGTTAGGATTGCACCCTTAGTTTCGCTTTCCATAGGGTTCAATACATTTATCAGGTTGGAGGGAGAGACTTCCTTCTCAAGTGTTTTTGAGTCCTGTGTTCATCAGATTGGGACAATTCTTTCTTTCCCCAAACCTGTGTGCAGTCTAAAATGACGCCATCTTGATTTCAGAGTAAGGCAGGCCTCCCTGAAATGTGAAAAGGGATGAGATTTTGCTGGCTCCCAAGGAAAGGCTCCTCTGTGGTCGATTAAATCTGGGTGCTTGAGGTCTGACAATAGCTAGCAAGAACCAGTCCTGCCTGAATGTTAAATGAAATTACAGTTGCCCAATTGGGTAGTCCTTTTTAGATTCTGAGCCAAGAAGTCCTTCCACCTGAACCTGAGATAACACATCTTGCCACAGGTATTGTTCAGCAGGAACTTCCCGTGGATGGATCATCAAGCTCTTTTGTGTCTTCTTGGAAAAACTCAATCAAAGCCAGGAAGCTCAAAATGCATAGCTAAAGAAGCTCTCCAAACTCTTGTCCTGACACATACTTCTTTTGTTTAAATGTCCTATAACTTCCCTGCTCTGGAAGCAGATTTGGGGCTTTTCGGGTCACTTTGGAAGCAAACAGATTGGGGATTTTCTAGTTCAGAAGCAAGCAGCTGCAGGCCAGCTCTCTCTCTACTAAAAACTTGGGAACTTTGTAGCCCTGCCTTGCTGCTCAGGAAGGACTTCGCATTCAAGCCATAACCAGCAGACTAGGATAGGTGATTCCCCCTCCCCTTTTGATCTCTCTCTCTCTCTCTCTCTCTCTCTCTCTCCCCCCCCTAAAAAGATTCAGTCATCTTTCACGCTAACTCCTGCTGTCCAAGCACAGCTATTTGCAAGTATCTCTCTCCTCAGTAAACATGGCTTTTATTTGTTAAATTTCTTCAATAAACTCCTTATCTTTTTTTAAAGCTCTGTCTTATGGTTACTGTTAGTCTAATTTTGAGGCACACTGAGATTGTTCGCACCGCTCATCCATGTCAACGATCCCAAACCTTGTCACACTGCTAGATTTGAGCTCTTGCTTGCTAATTTCCCCAATTTCAGTTATTTGTGTATGTGCGCATGACACCTGTAGGGCACACTTGTACATGTGAAGGAGCAGTGCTGGCAACAATTGCGTTCCTCTCAGCCTGTCCTTTCCAGTGGAGCAAGGCATGGTCATCTGCTCACAAATAAATGCAGTGTGGCTCAGTTTTACTTTTTGTAGGGCATTTTCTTTGGCAGCTTCTGAGCATGCTCAGATGACTCTGTAGCCTGTTAAAGCAGCAGAGCTCTGAGGGAGTTTGGGGCTTAGAAACACAGTCAGAAGCACTTGGGACGATCCACAGATGCTCCGCAGCCACTTTAATAGACTGGCGGTGTTATTTCATTATGTGAGCAGGATATTGCGTTTTATTGTTTTATAAGCCCAATTTCGCATTCTAGTGGTGTTATTTCATTTTTGCCATTTTAGACTGCCCCTAATCATAGCACACCAACCTTTGTAGTTCCGCCCCTGCCAGGGAACCACAGATGGTAGGGGGCGTGGCACAGACCACTTCTCTGGCCTCTTGCCATGCATATTTAGAGCACACATGGAAACTGGTTTTGGGAACTGTCATGGGAAGGGTGCACCAAGGGGCACTTTGCACAAACAACTTGTTACCCCTCACTTGTATGGTTGTGTTAACACTTGTCTTCTCAGAATTCGCATTGCAGGGACTCTGCTCCAGGAGGACTCCACACACACACATGCCTAAGTAGAACCTCCTCTTCAAAGCCCCAACAAGAGAAGCTACGACAAGGCATCTCATGCAGGTGAGCAAAAGAGGGAAGGGAATCCCATGCCATAGTGTACTGATGCTGCATATCTGTTTCATCTCCCCCCCCCCGATATTAATGCCTCAGTATCATCAAATGTATTTCTGCTATAAACTGTGTTGCCTCACCACCCTTTCTTTTTGCAACAGCTAGAATAGTGAGTGTCTGCTCTCCCTTGCCAGGGAGATTACCAGATTACCAGATGCTCCAACCTTTGCTGCTGCTGGCTAAGCAGTCAGCTGCAAACTTTTTGTTTTTCAGGACTGCACCATTGCCACAGGGGGAAGAACATTTATTTCTCACAGACTTCCACTGCAGCCTCCCCCATAGGAGAGAGGAAGGTAATGCTCTGAGCCATCATGCTCTCACTTCCAACAGGGCACCATTGCATGTACACTCTCTTGGCACCACACTGCCCCACAAACACCACATATGCATCTCAATCCAGAGCACGTGTATCACTGATGCTTCTTCTTTTCCTTCTGTGTTTGTCCTTTCTCCCCACAGGAGCTGTCCTACCTGTGAAGATACACAAGGGAAGCCTACTGTCTGCTTGCCTGCAGTGACCAGTGTGTGCTTAGCTACTGCTCGGTGAAGTTACTGATCTTCTGGTTCCAGACAGGCCCCTGTGGCTTTGCAGTCTCCATGACAGTCATATAACTGGTGCAGCCGGACCCCACTGGCTCCTGCTACTTTGTCAGATAACTTGTAATGGAACAATTATTCTGCTGGGAGGAAATGGTTGACAACCCCACTTGTTTCTTTCCTTTCCAGTGCTTCTCCATCTTTGAGACTATACAATAAAAATGTTGATCTGATCATGCTTGTTGTTGCTTTGTTAGTAAAGAGGGATAGCGTCTTCCCTACTTAGTTGTTTCTTACCGCAGCTGGCCTCGAGGTAGGAGTCTGCAGGGAATGGGGAGGGGCCTCTCCGATCTCAGAGTCTGCAACTTCCTCACTTCTGACTCCTTGGGCTCCAATGAGGAGTGTTCCTCAGTGTTCAAGAGCCCTGTTCTCTGCTGCTGTGGTGTATAGTTGAAAGCTGGAGGGCATTTACACTAGTCTGCCATTGCCTGGGCTATGCTGGATGGACTTTTGATATGGTGGTCCTCCAATCACCATTGTATCAGCGCAGTGACTCTGCCAGCACAGTGGCAGTATTGAATTGGGCCATAAGAGTTCTCTTTGTACTGAGATGTCTTATGATACCATTTTTGAATGTTTTCAAAATTCTAAATGCTGGTTACATTTGACCTATTGTATATTAAAAATAAACCATCTATGCTTTTGTATTGCATGGAAAAGTAAATATTTGTTTTTGTTTATTGTTGTTAGCGCATGTACCTTGTAATGGAACTGTGTGAGGATGGAGAACTGAAAAAGATTCTTCATAGAAAAGGTTATTTTACAGAGAATGAAACAAGGCACATAATTCAGAGTCTGGCATCAGCAATTGCTTATCTTCACAGAAAAGGTAAGGGATGTTCATCCAAACTACCATTTTTGTATCTGTAAATGGTTACATTACTTACTTCTTCATTTAAGTGTGACCCTATTAACTGAAAATCAAGTCCTTTAAAAAAAATGTTATAGACTAAGGGCCCAGTCCTATTGTTACCAAAAAGGCTGCTTTGTTTAGGGGAATTAGTATATTAGCCTTTTGGAAACTTTTAGGATCGCAGGCTGGATAGCAAGACAGCGTAAAGCAAAGAACTCCCTTGTTTAGCTTAAAGAGGAGACTGGGAGAAAGGTAACTTTCAATCAAAGGATTATATTTTTATTGGAAAAACACACAAAGGTAAACATAATACACATGGAGAATTGATAAGTATAGATTTCTAGTACTTGTGTCTAGTGTACCTAGCTTGTGGTGGCTGCATGTGCTATGTATTTGGGTGCATCCAAAAAGGAATCAGAAACGGATAGGGTATAGGGAAGTATTTTAGGGGTTCCTTAATCTGCTAAACCCAGTTTGCTAACTAAAGATGGGGAAGAAGGGCGGAATAGATAGGGAAGAAGGGAAAGAGTTTTAGACGCAAGATATATTTACCTGTCCGGGGAGCAGTTGGATGGGAGAGAGTCCTAGGAAGGACCACTCCCGTGGGAGGGCAGCCAGAGAGAGACATGTGCTCTGAGTTCTTCTCTTAAGGGGTTGTGTCTGACCTAGAATGACCCGGACGTGTCGTACACACAGGTACATGTGGAGTATGTAAAACAAAGGGTAGAGGGGTCCAGAAATCAGCTATCAGCAAAGCCTGACTCTGGGGGAGGGGGGAGTAGCTTGCTTCCTGTTGCTACTGGATTTTGGAGTCTGGAGGTAGCTTAATGGCTGTGATTTAGTTAACAATAGGTGATAGACTTTGCTGCCAAAGTCCTCCTCCTTTAAGGTGTTTGCATATTCAGTGATTGACTTAAACAATAAAGACGTTTCCAGTGTCTCTAGAGAAAATGAGTCTTCCCAGACTGAAGGTGGCCAACAACATGAGAAATGAGTGAGCTTATGATTTGACTCGTTTTGTGGCCTGTAAGAGAAGTTTTAGGCCTGCATTTTAGTCCAAAATACATAACCAGATATGAAAACACAACTTGGAAGGGAAAAGGGGATTTTCACGTAACACTATCCAAATTTCCAGCCCTGGTGCAGCCGCAATGCAGCCTCGAGGTAAGGGAACAAATATTCCCACACCTTGAGGAGGACTCTGTGACTGCCTCCCCACCACAGGTTATAGTGCAGACCCCATGGGCACAGTTGCACCAGCACTGGAAAATTGGATAGGATTGGGGCCTTATCCTATCCTTTTCCTCCCCTGTGGATGCAGCCATACTGCCAGAGTGCATGCTACATCCTCCAGTGGTAGGCCTCAATTTCCTGTTTGTGGCAGCGGCCCAACTGCTCCCAATGACATGCTGCATTTGCGGTAGCTGTAAAATGTATTATGCCACCAGAATGCTAGTTCCACTAGCTTAAGGACAGTTTAGGACTTGGCCATTAATCCATTAGTTGTTAAAATTCCTCTTTATTTCTCCTGTGTTTGACAGTAATATTAATTTTTTCTTTAAATACAGCAGTTGCTTTTTGCCAAGAATAAGCAAATAATTTGTTCCAGGAATAATCAGCCCTTCATTCCTTGGAGCATTGCCAAGATTTATCAGCACATTATACCTAAATGGATGGGCACAAAAAACATGGGACCTAGCAGTCATGGCTAAATTAACACATCGTGTCAGGGAAAAAGAAAAACAAAATGGGATAACTTTGTTAACTTCTATTTCTATTAACTTCTATTTCTTTGGGAGTAAGGAATAAAGACTTTAACGCTTTTTTGGGGGGTGTCCTAATATTAAACTTACTTGTACCCTTATAGTGTATGAAAAATAGGGTAAAGGAAACCTTATCCTGAACATTATGCTTAGTCCTACAGAACTGAATTTTTCATTTGATATAATAATTTTATAAATTGGTGCTTTTAAAGTAAATCATGTGACAAGTCATATTATTTAATTCCATAAAATCTATGCACATTTCTCTTTCTTCACTTTATCAGAAGAATGGATCCAAGTTTGATCCAGGTTTGAAATTTACAGGCCATTTTTTTAATATTTTACTGAAAACTTCTGTAAAAGAAAGAATATGGTGTCTGCTGCATGCATTAATGTAGAATGAAATGCACTGAAAGTGTAGATCATAAATTACTCAATCAAAAGGGTTTAAAACATTTTTGTCAGAATATTTTCAATGCAATTGATAAATAACACTTTTACTTTTTGTTCTCTGTCTTGACAGATATTGTGCACAGAGATCTGAAATTGGAAAACATTTTAGTTAAAAGCAGCGACATTGATGAAGACAATGAAATGAAATTAAATATAAAGGTAAGCCCAGAAATTGCAACACTTTACTTAAAGCAGTACTTTTGGGAAGTGTGGGGGGTGGATGGTGGGTGGCGAGACCCAGGTATCAAAGCCCTGGTAAATGTCTATTAGTAGCTTTTGAACTGAGGCTCTAAATGGTGTAATCAAGCCAAAAAGAAAAGGTCTGACAGAGGAACAATTCACAATAATGTAGGAGTTAAGTACCATTGGTGAAACTTGTCAGATGAAGAGTAGTGTACTTATAGGCCATTTTTTTTTCTTTTTTAAAAGTGTTCTTTCCGATATAGTTCCAAGATATTAGCAATAGTAGGGCAGGAGGAGTTGTAATTAGTCTGAATTATGCATACTGCCAATTCAATTTAAACATATAAGTAATTTTGAAAACATATGATTTTTTCATATCAGTTACATTCTACCATAGACTTTGGACATTGTAAGTATTTACTATGTAAACACTATGTACTTATGCTTGTTTAGTTGTATGGAAATAATTGGCTTTTAATGATTGCTAAATTATATATTACATCATCTTTACTTACCAATTTTATAGTTTGTTACTGTGAGAATGTTCTCAATGTGCATTCTGACAATTAGGAATGAAGTACTGAGATCCGACCTGTAGTACCCAAAATTGCGGACTGTGTTACCAGGCATGTTCTGAGACACCTACAGCATATGCATATGGGTGAAATGGACTCCATGTGCAAGAACCACATGTGCAGGATTGAGTGCAGTAGCTCATTGCGCAACTCAATGGATTGACACAAAATAAGGAGAAGGACAAAGATATAGATACAATGACTTTATTTTGAGGGTTATTATCTATTGGGAGGTTAGATATACTGTACAATAAAAGGAAGAGGTAATTAAAAAGATATGCAATGCTATGCACACTCATAGCTTAGCCTAAATGTTCATGATTACTTGTAGACCCAATTCTGTCCCTCCCTGGCACATAGGATTTAGGGCCACCAGTACAGTCTCTGCTATATCCTGTGCACCAGCAGGCATCCAGGCCAACCAGGAGGATTGTGCTGTTGGTGTTGCACCCTTGGACAGGTGCAACAGGGAATTTTTGATTGTTCAGGAGATGTGTGTCCTGATTCACATAAAGCTCTTGATAGCATTTCTAGTGCAGTTGATGAAGGAAGCCAGGCTGAATTCACATCTTTTGTGGCCCTGTTCGCCTTAAAGCCAGGAAGCTCTCAGAATGTGTCATTGTTTGCAGTTCTGAATAGGAGCCACAACTTGTCATGGGATTTTCCGAGGCAAGTTTTCTCACAAGCCAGCAGGTACAGGAGGGAGTGTTCCAATGAACCAGCCTGTGCTGGTGCAATCTGATGTTTTTAAAACTAGACTATGAATATTTATGGGAGGATTGGTGTAGAGCTTTCTCTGCTTAGGTGCACTGTTATAGGCAATCATTTGAGAAATCTAGTCAAATTCTGTTAGCTCTTACTAAAGTGGTTTTGCTATGAACAATGAACTCTTAAGAGGAATAAAAGAGCTGCAACTACATGTCAGCTGGAAATTTTCAAGACAGTTGACTTCTGTTTCCTGTAGGTGACTGATTTTGGTTTAGCTGTACAAAAGATGGGAGGAAGTGAAAGCATGTTCCAGTCTACCTGTGGGACTCCAATCTACATGGGTAAGTTCAGTACTTCATATGACAGTTTACCAATTTAGTTTCATCACAGAAAGGAATGGTATTTTAATGAACTAAATGTGCTTTACCATTCACAGTTGAGAGGTAGTATTTGAGTATACGTACAGTCTATCAGCATTACTTATAGATGCCTCTGTATTTCAGAAGTTGCAAGAAATGTGACTTTTTGCAGTTGCAGAATAGAGAGCTTCCTAACATTTCATTCAGCTACTGATTAACTTATTCTGTAAGTCGAGAGGATTCCTCTTTCTTTCCAATTGCAGTTTTCTCCACTTAAATCAGGGTAATACTCCTTGAATGAGCTAACTATATTTCCTTTATTTATGAAATAAATTAGAAAACTAGGTTGAATGCAGGGAACTGCAAGCCTGAGAGAGCAAGAAGGTTTTCAGCAAGAGAGAAGTAGCACCAGTCATTATAACATGCTAGACCATTTATAATATACTGCTGTACTCAAAAAACCACTCATGTTTCATTTTTGTAGAACTCTCCAGCCTTTGATTGGCTAACCAAGATAATAGTTACTGATATGGACAGGCATAATCTCTTGCTTATTAGAATATTGTACACAGTACAAACAGGAGGCCACCTCATATTCGGCTTGAAAGGAAGCTTGATTAATCCTATGTTGGTTCTATGTTGGTTTTACAAATCCTATGTTTGTAAAGGTTGTCTACTCATTGCTGGCCTCAAGGCAATTTAGCCAATTTCACGCTAGGGCAGTGAGCGGAGTGCCCGCTACCATACCTGACACCTTGCTCCGCAGCCAACGCTTGTGAGGCTAGAGTGGCAAGTGGAGCATCTCTGTGTGGGCACTCCTGCCCCTGAGTCTGATTGGCTCAAAATCAAACCTCCTGGAAGCAGTTGGCACTGACATGTCACTGCCACCTACTTTTGAGTTCCATGCTTAGCACATGGTACCATCAGTCCTGGGCCAACCACAGTTGCTCATCACAGTGGCTGCTTGGTGAATAGTGGGGCCTGTGAGAGGTGGGGCCCTACAAAAATGTTTTACATTGGGCCCCGCCGCCCCTAGGGTTGGCCCTGTGTCTACAAGTATCACTTTGCTCAATCATTATGCAGATGAATATCTCTACTTATGAGACATATTTGTGGTGGTTTGTGGTAGTTTCCAAAGTTTGCTTTAGACCATAAAGTCTCAGTACTGTCTTATATACAGGTGAGATTTACAGCACAATCCTATGCTTGTCTACTCAGATGTAAATTCCATTTTAGTCAATGGGGCTTACTCCCAGGTAAGTGTGGATAGGATTGCAGCCTTAGGGCCCAATCCTATCCAATTTTCCAGCACTGGTGCAGTCACAATGGAACCCCAAAGTAAAGGAACAAATGTTCCCATGTCTTAAGGAGGCCCCTGTGACTGCTGCCCCACTACAAGATGCAGTGCATGCCCCATTGGCACCGGCACTGGAAAATTGGCACCGGCACTGCACAGTGCTGCACCGGCACTGGAAAATTGGTTAGGATTGGGTCCTGAGGGAGCTAACCACAGATTTTGGTGTCTTTCAGTTGGCCAAATTATTCAAAGATAAAAGCGATAGCATTTAGAAAGAAATCTCTTTGCTATAAGTGTACTCTGGATGGCTGTAGTATTGAGCAGACAAACAATTCATCTCTTTGCATATTGACTTAGAAGACTCTGTTAATTTGCTCCAGCACTAGATATGATGACGTATTGATGCATGAAACATCTACCTTTCCCTTCTCCCTGGAGTGCACATTCTTTGCAGCCATGTTGGGAATGGGAACCAAAAGTCATGTGTGTATTCCTGACCTGCATACAGGTAGATTACCTGTATACCTGCCATACAGTTGATTAAGTATTGCTAATTTTATCACAGAGCAATTGCTTCATCTCAAAGCAGTATAAATGTAGTGCTATCAACATACAGTGACTACATTTTAATTTGTACAATTTACAGTATAAAATGTGTTTAAATATATAAAACAGAACAAACACTCTGAAGTAATTTTTTGAAAGCTTATATATATTTTTAACTGACACTGTAACTTGTTGGGATTTGTCTTGGATGTTTGCAGAAGCACTTTTGTCTTTTTGCTGAAGTACATAACCTTATGCACTACACTTGTTTTCCAAATGGAAATGTGTTTGTGTGGTGTCATGAAGGATTTGCTGTCCATGTTTTGTGAGAAATGTTTTCACAATTTACAGCTAGGAAAAAAACCCAATAACACAATTAGTTGGAGCAACAATGTCATCATCCCTAAATGATCAAAGTGAGGACACATCAGCATGAATTGTTAAGGTCTGTACATTATTAATTTCAACATCTGCTGCTTTTCTTTTGGCTTCAGGGAGGAGTAAAATATATCTCATCAGCACATGCTTTGTTGTTATGCATTTTTTTGTATTATTAATATTATTTTTTCTGCTTGGTTGGCAGCCCCAGAAGTAATCAGTGCCCATGATTATAGCCAACAGTGTGATGTTTGGAGCATAGGTGTCATTATGTACATGCTGTAAGTAGCTTTTAACATTTATATAACATGGAAATGTTTCTCTAAAGAAAGTAGCTTTGCATTTAAAATAATTTTATAAACCAAAAGTCATTTTTTGACTTGGCTGCAATTGTTCATTGAATGGATTGTCTTTCTGGATTCCTGTTTAGCAGGAATGATTAATCTTTTCAATGCAGTTAGATCTCAGCTCTAGACACTTTCAAGTAAGTGTTCTCAGGATCACAGCCTTAGAATGTATATGTCTAGAAGGTACAATAGGTCAGAATATTCATGACCGCTTTTGCTTGATGGAAAATAAGAATTCACAGAAATGTAGCCTGTTCTTTCTGTCCATGTTGGCAATAACTAGATCTGGCAATAATGATAACCACTTGTCATAAAGGTCATTGCTGAAGGCATTTGTTTCTGTTGTCTGCTTGTTCTGTTGCACAGTTTTATACACTGTATCCAGTATATATACACATTCTTTTCTGTTTTTTGACCAGGTAATTTGCGGTTTTATTTTGTTTGTTTAGACACACATAGCAAATATTTTAATTCAGCAAACAAAATAAAATTGCAGATGTTGCTTGTAACATTTTCAAATTGGTTTAGCACCCTCCACCCAAGTTTCATAATTGGGGCAACAGTTTTCCTTAGTAATAACGTGAGTCTGAAATAAAGCCCCACAGCTAAGCAAACTAAAGATCAGATCTTGACAAATGGAACTTGATTAATGTGTGAAAAAGCCTCACAGTTCTTCCCCTTCCTGCACTCAGGATAGAATGGTATCCTGGACTGAGGATAGGTGTGAAAGAAACTGTGTCCCACCAGGTCACAGCACAGCCTGTTGAGATGCGCGCTCATCCTTCTTCTTCATGTTCATTTCTTGAGTCAGAGTGCTAGACTAGCCTGTATGTGAGAGGTAAGGTAGAGAATGTTTCCCTTCAAGTCACTGTGTAGCCTAGTTCCAGTCAGTTGTGCTGGGCTCTGGGAAGAGGTTAGGTGGTCATAGCAGTCTCAGTTCCAGTCAGGTGTGAACAGAGGAGAAGAAGGGCATGCATGGTCTGAAGAAGTTTCTGGTCACCTATGCTGTTTTAAGGAAGAAAGTAGACATGGCAGGCTCTGAGCCACTCAGCGCCCCCACTCCCTTCCTCCGTATCACAAGCCATTGTTTTTCTGCATATCGTAATGTATATTGCACAGTTGGTATTGCTTCTTTTCTTTTCAATTAATGGCAGATGCAATGTTTTGCAAACTTTTTAAGGCTGAGGCAGTACCGGTTTTATGACCATAATTTGTGGTATTAATGTTGCCATTGAAGGAGTTGTGTTTGCACAATATAGGGCTGTTGAATGTAGTGTAATTGGGCTGGGATACCCAGATGACTTGCTTGGCCAGTAAGAATTCTGTGCTGCTTCTGCAGCCTGCACCATTCACATGCCTTGTAAAAAGAGTGTAGTGAATTGTGCTGATTGTAATCACAGCTCAGGACTCCTGACATTATAATTTAATTAACATATAAATATTTTAAATTAGCATTTTATAACCACAATTGTATTATAACAATGTAATGTTATATTGCTCCTCATCCAGTTGATAGTAAAAAAATCAAACGAACTGTCAGAGAGTTAATAGAATATAGAATATCCTTGTATTGTTGTATTTGGAAATAAAATTCAAGGCACTTCGTTACTGGGTGTACTCCTATAACATGCTCATACAGGGGAATTGAAACACATGCAAGGAACCTTGTGCAATTAACCGATCATCCCAATCCTACCTAAATCTCTGCACAGCAATATAGCAGCACTGGGGCAGGCTTTGCTGCATCCTGCGGGGGATTTTTGGCTGCCCAAGGCTGCCTTGGGGGAAGGCCCAACAGTCGTAATGGGTCAATTTGAACCTGCACTAGTGATATTGCTGGTGCAAGCAGCCATGTCCTGGAGCCTCCTGGCACGGGTCACCCCCATTCCTTTGCCTGACAGCCTCCCCTGCTTCTGGAATGGCTCGAATTCAGACTCAAACAGAGGTGAGGGTGAGCAGGTGGATTTCTTTCCTCATACTCCACGTAGCGTGGCTGCCACCTCAATGGGGCTACTTGGATCTGTGCCAGGGCTGCTCTGGAGGGGTGTTAGGATACAGTCTAGATCCCCCAGGCTGGTCACACCCCCCTTGTGGTCCTGGTTCACCTTATCCCTGCCCCAAAATGCCCCTATTCCGCCCTCCCACCACCCTCCCCAATCCCCTACTGGCCTCCCTGGGCTGGCACATACTCACTCTTTACAGGCCAGAATCCGGCACAGGGAGTCCAGCGCCTGTCCTTGTGCTGGTCTCCCTGGCTCTCAAGGAGGCACAAATGTGCCTTACAGCACATTTGCAACACTCCTGAGCAGGCACAGGGGACTTGCGCCAGCTGATTGGGCCCTTTAGATTGTGCTCTTAGTGGAATAGGATAATACCACACAATGCTTTTTAAATGTAAAATTTTAAATTGAATGTACTATAATTTGTATTCCGTTTCTATTTTAATAGAGATGAACAAAATAACTTATAATTATGTTTTATTGAGCTCCCAGTGAACTGAGTCTGATTTGACTTGATGGATCACTCCAAATTAATGTTATCTGTTCAGTATTTTCATTACTGTATTCTGAAAAGCAACTATACATCCATGTCGATCTGGGCCTAAATGACACACTAAAAAAAAACAAACGTTAAAAAAATGCTTCCTCTGTGTCCATGATTTTTCAGCAATGCCTGCAGAAGTATTTTCTTTCATTTATATTGTCCTCCCTTGCTCTCTTTCAGTTGACTTTATTTGCCCTTGGTGTCCTCAGGTAGCCAAATCTAATTTGACTACATAGGATAATGATGTCATCGTCATACACTGCCTGAATCCTCATTATTGGCTGGGATAATCTAGGAAACTATAGTTTCCTAGATTATCCCAGCCAATAATGGGGAATCAGGCAGTATGATCTTAGAAACATTGCCCTTCAACTGATTTCATTTCGTCCCAATGATAATCACATTGCCAATTCTAATTGGCTGTGTGGCATTGTGATGTCATAACATTTGCTATTTGATTTTGATTGAATGGGATCACCAAACTAACCTAGGAAGAAAGAAGCCATAACTGGGCGGAAAAATGGCGCTGAAGCAACTGCATGAGGAGAAGCAGATACTATAAATAATGTCACAGTTAAAGTTTTTTCAGGAAATATTTCTGATCACTCACCCATCTTAGGGCGCAATCCTAACCCATTTTCCAGCACAGACATAAGAGCAATGCAGCTCCTAGATAAGGAAACAAACATTCCCTTATTTTGAGGAGGCCTCTGTGAGCGCCCCCCAACTGCAGGATGCAGCACACGTCCCATTGGCACAGCTATGCTAGTGCTGGAAAGTGGGTTAGGATTTGGGCCTTAAAGTTTTAACTTTGGAGCTGAAACCTGAAGGGAGAATATTTAGTGCAGACATACTTACTAATGCTATGAACCTGAATTTCTCATGGTTGGATATTTGAGAAAAAGATAATGTATTTGAGAATAGAAAGTCTCTGAAAAATGTATGCTGAGGGAAAGCAGTTTGAAAATAGTTGAAATATTTACTGCTGTTCTTTTCAGTAAGGACAATGTTAAATAAACCTCACAGTAATGATTCTGTTTTTTTTATTGAAAGTGACAGGCATCCATCAAACACAGGTGTCAGCATCATCCAAAGCTGCGTCTATGTTTTGAGAAGAGAGTTAACATTCATATCAAATAATTTATTTGGTAAATTAGCTGTTTCTGTTGTCAGTTTACCTTTTTGCCATATTACACTTACATGTTGTCAGGGAAGGTCCCAGGGAGAAGGCAGTCTCAGCAAAGGGAGTAGTGTCTAGTGGTTAGCATATGCACACCTGTTCCTACTCTGTGTTTTCCTTTTACTGGACCAGCAGCTACATGAAGGAGGAAATTTTTATCTGCTGCCAACATTTCTAGCTACAGAAACCAGGTAGAGATAGAGGAAAAATCCTCCCAGGAGAGTACTGAACCCCAGGGGTTCTTATTAAAAATCAAAACCACACTAGAATCTGCATGATGATCAGATGTTGCAGCCCACTGAATTAACCATGATCATGAATTAGGTAAGCAGAGTCAAAACGTAACTAGTTTATTAAAAATCTAAAAAAGAGAGAAAGAATTAAATAAAAGTGGGGGGTGGGGAAGCACAGGCAGGCTAATAGAAAATGCCTGAACTTAGCTGGATGGATACAAAGCTTGATCAGATAGATACAATAACCAGTTATGTCCAACAGGTGGGACTGGGGTGCTACTCAATCACAAAGCATACCCTCCCCTTGCCTTTCTGTTGACATATATTTGGTCCTGCCTCAGGATCGCCAAGGCACATTCTGAACCTTTTGGAATCTGTTCTTGTCTGGCTCCAACATTACTGGCAGATCCTTGCAAAGGTATTATGAATTTTTTTCCAGAAACAAGCACCTTTTTGCTGTTCACTGAAAAGCAAGAAGCAAGGAGAGCAAGTGGGCCACACATTAGAAGGTGTTCCATAATTTAGATGCCCCGAATGAAAAGACTTTGTCTGTAGTGCCTGGCTACTACAGTTTTGATAGTAGATGAACACAGAGCAAGGCTTCAGGTTAATGCTGGGCGAGTAGTTCTTCAGATAGCCTGGCCCCAAGATATTTCTAGTAAAAAATTGCAAACAGTTGGGTTTTAATTGAACCATCACAGAAGGACAGCCCAATTCCAACCACGACTGGTGCAGTGGGGCCACATGGCCTATGCAGTATCCAGCACTGGTTAAGAGAAAGCTGTAGGTCTACTCCAGGTAAGGGGATAGTGACATTGCTGGCACAAGTCCGAGAAGGCCTGTATTAAGCTGCCAGGTCCCTCCTCCACTCTGGTATGGCTGTTCCCTAACTCCATTCAACCCCTCTCGTCACCCTGCACCACTCAGTGCTCTACTCACCTCAACTGGTGGCTGGGGACTGGATGCAGTGCTGGCAGGACAGCTCAGGCCTTCCCATTAGCACTCTTTGCTTGTGAATCATCACAAATGTGCTTTATGGCACATTTGCAACACCTTGCAGTGGCACAATGTTTGCTCCACCGGCACTAGCACGAGTTAAGATAGGTGTAGGTATAGGTATAGGTGTAGTTAGGCAAGGGATCTCGTTACACAGAAATAGATTACAAAAACATAATATCACTTATTTAATGTTGCTGTGTGATCCTTACCCTTGTGTACCAAAATGTATGTTATTGGGTTGATTCTAGTTGTATTTTTATACTAGGTAGTTAACTGAAAATTTAAAAATGGTATTGAGGAAAGACCATAACTAGAGCATATGCTTTTCTTATGGATGTTCCAGCGTCAGTTACTGGGTAGGTCTAGGGAAGACCCCTGTCTGAATCTCTAGAGAACTTCTGCTAGTCAATGTACAGTGCTGACCTAGATGGATCAATGATCTGACTTGGCGGAAAGCAGATTCTTTATGTTCATTCGACCAACATTCTTTTTTTCTTTGATAAGGCATATTTTCCAGACCTCAAATCACACCCCCCCTCCCCAAGCTAGCAGCTTCTCAAAAGCATGGATGCTAAATATGATAATATTTCAGCTGTGGAATACAGGTGCAGCCTATTTATCCACAGATTTTTTATCTTTGGATTTGTCTCAATGAGAATGGGGTGGGGTACTGAATGTCACACACCTTTGCCTCCTTTGCCCTGCACTGGCCTCTCGCTCCATTTCCAGGCAGCCCAAAACACTGCAAAAAGGCTCTGCCTCGCCAAGGCAGGGAATAGCCCTGGAGCCCTGGAAGAGGTTCCCCTTGCAAAGGAACAGTAACATTCCTGGAGCCGCTGAGCCAGCCAGGGCTGAAGAGGGGAAGGGGGGGCAAGAACCTTTGTAGCCAGAACACGTGCAATGAGGTGGAGGTGGAGGTGGAAGTGGAGGTGGAGGTGGAGCGCTCTCTCTCTCTCTCTCTCTCTCTCTCTCTCTCTCACACACACACACACACACACACACACACAGAGGCGGTGCCGGTGCTGTAGCAACAGAGGTGATTGCTTTAAAAGAGAAGAGGCGATTGCTTTAAAGAACCCAGAGTGTTTGCTGAATTCTGCCCCCCCCCCCAGATGGTGCAGGCTATCACAAAGCCTTCCCAACAAGCAAAGCATGTAATTTACAGCCCAATCCTCTCCACACTTTCCTGGGAGTAAGCCCCATTGACTGGAATGGGGCTTACTTCTGGGTAGAAACGCATAAGGCTGGACTCTTAAAAGATCAGCATCCCACCTGTGAAAGAAGCTGGGCAGCTGAGGCGGGAGGGCTCAGGAGGGGGAGGCAGGAGGGGGAGGAGAGGAGATTGCTTTAAAAAACCCAGGGAGTGTTTGCCGAATCCCCCCCCTCCCATGATGCAGGCTCTTGGGAAGCCTTGGAGAGACAGGTGACTGTGAGCAGAGAGCCGTACTAGAAGTCCCAAAATGCTCCGGGGCAGAGGAGTTTCTATGATGGTGGTTGGGACGGTTGCAGGAGCAGCAACAGCGAAGAGGAGGAGGAGAAGAACCTGCAGCACTGTTGGGAGGCCACCTGGGACACAGAGGACGAGGCTTCCCAAGCAAGCTCGCCATTCCAACTGTGAAAGAAGCAGGACAGCTGGCAACAGGGCTGAGGACGGAGTGGAGGGAGTTGAGAACAGCTGCCTTAGTTTCCTTCCAACCAGAAGTGTCAGGCTGCAACCTATTTGCTCTATGAACTCTAACTCTATGGACTCAGCACAACGCTTTTCTGTTAATCGCGCCGAGTCACAGAACGGAACTAACGCAGATAAATAGGCTCTACCTGTACTGAGGCTTGATTGTCTTAGCAAGACTGTAGGCGAATATTTTATGTACATTTACTTGTTGTTAAAGTAATAGCCTGTTCTTTTGCATTTTGCATTACTGTGATATTGTGCCACTGATAAAACCATTGGCAAAGATCCTGTATTCCTCAATTGATGGTGTTCTGCTTGAGCAGTTTGTTGCCCAAGTATAATCATTTGGCGGGTTATAGAAAAGCAAATAGAAAGATACAGCCCTAAAATGAAAAGGTAGAGTCCATGCTTTTATGCTTACACATGACATCTGATGACATTTGGCAGGAAAGCAGAAATGTATTTACAGGATCAGACTATATACTGCCCTTTCAATTTTTTTCTTCCAAAATAGGCTTTGTGGTGAGCCACCTTTTATGGCAGGCTCAGAAGAAAAACTTTTTGATGTTATAAAAAAAGGAGATCTTCAGTTTAAACACTCAATCTGGGACTCAGTCAGCGAGGCTGGTAAGTCAACAATTATTTAGCAAAACTAACTACAACAGTACCAGCTTGAAATTCAGCAAATTGTTGCAATATTTTGACCTTTTTAGTTCCATTAAGTAATGTGTTTTCTCATAAATGTAAAATTGATATTAAGAAATATTTGCAAAATTGTTGGTGGGAGTCTGCTTCAGAGCATTAGAAGTAAAATACTTTGTTGGATTAAAGCACTCAGAGACAATTGGGATTTTGTTTGTTACACTTAACAGAAATGAGGTTTACCAGTAACTTTCTTTACAGGCAAACATGTATTGCAGCTGCTTCTGAAAGTAGACCCTGCCCACAGAATCACAGCTAATGAACTACTTGATAACCAATGGATAACAGTAAGTTCTTTTATTTCCTTAAAATACTACTTATGTTTTATTTTCATTTGTGAAATTAATTTTTTTCTGGCTAGCATCTGATGTTGTGTTGCTATTTTCCTAATGACCCATTACAATTGGAACCTTTAAGTCTAATAGAATTGCTATTTTTTTGCATGTGACTATCTTGCATGTTGTGTTGTAACAACAACATTAGATCAGTGGTTTCCAAACAGGACCCTCTTTTTAAAATGGCACTCTATCAGGAGATACAAAACAAAACAAACAAAAAGTTTCACTTTACCACCTGCTGAAGCCTCTGTTTTTAATCTTTTTACGATAGTGGGGGAAGCCTTCTGGAGTATTTGTTGAGCTCCATGTTCAGTGGATCGGGATTATTCTAGGCTTTACCTTGGGATACACTCTGGGCTGCATCCCCTCACCGAGATAGCTCCACCTAAGAATCAGAATTTTTATTTTAGAAATTAGCAAGCATCAGCAGAAATCAGCAAGAAAAGAGTAGAAGCAGAGCATTGACAGATTGGGATAGTGAAAGGTTTCAGTACTAAACATATCCAGTTTTTAGGGGGAGTGTAGCGAAAGGAAGTTACGACTTCAGCAATCAATTACAGGTGGAGCCTTGTTATTCATGAGGGTTCCGTTCCTGGAACCCACACTTATACCAAATTTCGTGTGGAGCCAAGTCATGTGAAATTTGGGCTCCACCCAGCTGTGAAAATGACCGGAACCTTCCTCTGGTTGCGTCTGTTGTTCTGAAGCCCATGGAGGCCGCGCACAGCCTCCATGAGCCTCAAAATGGCCTCCAGAGGTCTAGAAGGGCACTTCTGGTTTTTGGCCAAAAACCAGAAGTGTCCTTCTAGGACCTCCGGAGGCCTTTCCAAGGCCCGTGGACGCTGCACGCAGCCTCCGCGGGCCTCAGAAAGCCACTGAAAGCCCCAGTGTTCTCTGGAGGCAGGCTCCTGGCCTCCGCTGCTCGGCGGTCATACAGACCTCTTAGCCACTGTGAGGAAAAGTGGGTGTGAGGGGGAGGCCAAAAGGAGGCGTTCTGGGGAGGGGGAGGCAGGCAGAGGGTGGGCAGGAGGCGGGGAGGAGGCGTGTCGTGGGGAGGGAGTGGGGAGGTAGGGAGTGTTTGTGGGGGGCTCGGTGCCCTACATAAATGCTTTTACCTCACCACCGACCTTTTGGTTGGCAGTGAATTGAGTAGCCCCATTGTGGGGCTACTTCCCTAACCCAGGAGAAGGGGACAAAAGTTCCCTTTACCCGAGGTGCCACCCGCAATAGCCTAAAGTGCTCAGGATGCAACAGCAGCCGTTTTCGTGCCACTGAAGCTGCACGCCACGGAAGTTCAGAATTGGGCTGCCCGTTAGTTAAAGAATTTATACCTAGCCTTCACTTTGCCAAAACAAATGTCCAAGACGGCTTACAAAATGCTCACAAAACACAATACAATAACAAAATAAGAAAATTTCAGACCAGTGCTGGATTCCATGGGAGCCAAGACTCCACTGATTTCAGAACCTCTTCTTATTTCTTGAAGTTTAGGCTTCAAACTTCTGTCTTATGAGCCTTAGTGATTTCACAGTGTCCAGATATGTAGTGCTGAAAGTGCTTTATCGTGTCGGAGCTGTACAAAAAATTAACCCCTTGATGCCAAGTGGCATGTGAGGCTCTTAAGAGCTTATGCATGTGGCACTGAACTCTCCATCAGGAGACTGTAGCTACTTGCACCAAAAAGTTATAAGGCACAACTCATCATTCTACATAACTGGAGATGACATTTCAGAAAAATCTGGCACAACACCCTCTAAATAAACAATCAAGGGCACATTCCACTGGGAACTTCTGCAATCGTCATTTAAAGATCATTCATGGAGAGTTCCCAAAAGCAACATGGCAAGTATCTACATTTAAACAAATACATATTAAACCTTATTTTAGCAGAAATGCCCTTTGTTACACATCTTTCTTGTTCAGAAATTTACTGATGATAAATCCAACCACAAAATTATGGAAATGACTAACAGCCCAATTCTATCCTTGAGATAGGCCAGTGTCTCTCCATAAACATGGACACAACAACAGCACACCAGTGTAGGTCCACCTGCCAATGGATGCACCACAGATGCTGGTGCAATTCTTGAAAAAATGCTGTACTGAGGTATTCAGACATCACTCAGAAGCCAGCAAAACTCCACTGGCAGAGTGGCCAAAAAAGGAAGGAAACTGGGGCATAACATGGGAGGGATGTGGAGGGATGTGGGAGGAGTGAGGATGAGTCTCTGTACACTGTATCCTAACCACCCTTCAAACAACAAACATGTCCCTGACTCCAGAAAAATGCTACACCAACAATAGAGCTGGTGTTGATAGAAGTCCCCCCATAAGGAACAATGGGGAAGAGAAAAACAGCAGAAAATTGCACCTTCCACCACTCCCCTGCCTCGCCCATTTTTGTAGGACAGAGCATAGGCTGCAGGCTACATTTGGCACCCAATCACAGCACGCCAACTTCCAGCAGTAAAGTCCTTACCACGGAGACCGCAGCTCAGATGAGAAGACACACAGCATGGGACCTTACTTTGTACACACAACCTCTTGTCCCTCACAACATGGACCTGTTTTCATAACATAGTAATAATATGTTGTTGGCAACCTTCAGTCTCGAAAGACTATGGTATCGCGCTCTGAAAGGTGGTTCTGGAACAGCGTCTAGTGTGGCTGAAAAGGCCAATTCGGGAGTGACAATCCCTTCCACACTGGGAGCAAGTGCAGTCTGTCCCTGGACTGTCTCCCTGGCTATGGGCCTTCCTTCTTTGCCTCTTAGCCTCAGACTGTTGGCAAAGTGTCTCTTCAAACTGGGAAAGGCCATGCTGCACAGCCTGCCTCCAAGTGGGCCGCTCAGAGGCCAGGGTTTCCCACTTGTTGAGGTCCACTCTTAAGGCCTTCAGATCCCTCTTGCAGATGTCCTTGTATCGCAGCTGTGGTCTACCTGCAGGGCGCTTTCCTTGCACGAGTTCTCCATAGAGGAGATCCTTTGGGATCCGGCCATCATCCATTCTCACGACATGACCGAGCCAACACAGGCGTCTCTGTTTCAGCAGTGCATACATGCTAGGGATTCCAGCACGTTCCAGGACTGTGTTGTTTGGAACTTTGTCCTGCCAGGTGATGCCGAGAATGCGTCGGAGGCATGTGGAAAGCGTTCAGTTTCCTCTCCTGTTGTGAGTGAAGAGTCCGTGACTCGCTGCAGTACAGAAGTACTGTAAATACTAATACTAATACTAATAATAATAATACAGGTATTTATATACCGCCTTTCATGGTCGTCAGATTTCTCCTCAGACTTTATTTCAATGTGGTTTACACAGGCAGGCTATACTAAATCCCTATAGGGATTTTTACAATTGAAGAAGGTTCTGTCTTTCAAGAACTACAACATTTCAGATGGATCCTTTTATGATCTGGTATCACATTCTGGCCTCCAGTTTCCTCCCACGCAAGCTGACAATCCTTCATATCTCACTTGAAGGGCGGCCAAAGAGCAGATGGAAAAACTTGTCAGCTGCTTCAAGGTCTCGCTGTTCACGTGCCGGTGGCCTCGAACTGGCGACCTTCAGCTGTTATCTTCAAGCAAACGGAGGCTCTACCCTCTAGACCAGACCTCCTGCCCAGACCAGCCCTCCTGCCCAGACCAGACCAGATACTCCTGTAGTATCACTACAAGATATTTTGTTAACACTTCTCAGAATTCTTATTTCAGGAACTCTGCCCCCAGAGGTCTCCACACATAAACACCTAACTAAAACCTCTACCTCATCACCCTAAGAGGGGGAGAACAATGCACCCACCCAGGTAAGCAGGGGTGGGGGGTGGGGTGGGGAAATCCCATGCAGCAAAATATTGATGCTGCATCTCCCTGTCATGTGTCAACCCCTGCCCCACATTGTGATCCTCCAGGATTATCAAATGTGTCTCCACTACCAATTTGTTGCTTAACCATTGCTTCCTTTTGCTAAGATCAGAGAGTGCCTCCTCCCTTTTGGGGAATGTTGGGGCCTTCAAGCATTGCTACTGCTAGTCAGAACCCCTTTCGTTTTTCAGGACTGCACCATTGCCATTCAACCAGGGGGTTGAAGAGTGATCCTCTGCAGAGTTCCACTGCTGCTCCTCCCTCCCTGGAGAGAGGAAGGACATGTTCCAAGGCACTCTGTTTTCACCTCGTGCAGGGCACCACTGCATGCACACACTGGTGGAACCACTTTCCCTTATAAATACCAAGTACACATCCCAAGCCAGAGAAAAGGTGTGACTGGTGCTACTTTCAAGTCCTTGTTACTCTCTATGTGTTTCTACTTGCTCCCCACAGATAGCTGTCCCACACGTGAGGACAGTGTGCCAATCCCATAGGACACCCATAACCTGCCTGTCTGCAATGACCAGCATGAGTCCAGCTGCTGTTTGGTGAAGTTGCTGACCTGCTCGTTCCAGACAGACCCCTGTGGCTTTGCAAATTCCATGGCAGACAGTGAACCAACTGGTGCAACCAGACCTCACCGGCACCTATTATTTGACTATCTGTTGGATAACTTGCAATGACACAGTAGTCCTGCTGGGTGGAGATGGCTGGCAACCCCACGTGTGTGTTTCTCTTTCAGATGCTGCTCCATCACTGCTGCCATTCAATAAAAGCATTGACCAGATCACACTTGTTGTTACTTTGTCAGCAGATAGAGATCCCTTCTTCCCACCCTAGTTGTTTCTAACCTCAGCTGGGATGGGACTCTGTGAAAGGGAAGCACCTCTCAGCTCCCAAAATCTGCAACATCCTCACTCCAGGACTTCTTGGGCTTGGGGGGCACACTCCCCGGTGATCATAAACTCCAGGGCACTGCTGCCATGGTATATGGTGGGCAGTGGAAGGTGGAAAAAAAGGAAAGCTGTACCAAGAGCCACGCTGGCACGTGCCAGCGATGAAGCAAAGGGCATGGAGTGAATGGGGATGTGGCTAACTGAGCAGGTTGCTACAGTAGGCACCCTGTTTGGCCCATGCAGTGGATACCCCCCACTGGATACAGCACACTGCTTTTCAGCACAGCTGCACCAGCAGGGGGTGGGGTGGGGGAAGGATAGAATTGGGCTCTAAAAGAAGGATAGAATTGGGCTCCAAGATCATGTATGAGGTTTGGAGGCCCTAGGATGTTTCACTGATGCATTTCATGAGCCTCTGAAAGTCTTAGTGCTTGAGATTTTGTATAGAAATAATCTGAATTTTTACTTTCATTATACACTGCCTGCCAGTGTTTCTCAAACTGTGGGTCGGGAAACACAAGGTGGGTGACAAGCCCATTTCAGGTGGGTCCCCATTCATTTCAATATTTAATTTTTAATATATTCGTCTTGATGCTACCATGGTATGTGACTGCATTTGGGGAAATGTTACAGACCTGTACTTTTAAGAAGCTACTATGTATATTCTCTTAACAATGTTAGTAAATGGGACTTACTCCTGGGTAAGTGTGGGTAGGATTGCAGCCTAAGATTGCACAAATATTCCTGCTTGATTATGTTACTTCCGGTGGGTTCTGACAAATTCTCATTCCAAAAAGTGGGTCCTAGTGCTAAATGTGTGAGAACCACTGTGCTAGTCTATAAAAGCAAACATACTGCTTTTTCACGTAGACTTTCCGTACATAGAGCTTAGAGATGATGGAGAATTTTGTCACCAGGGATTATTTCTACCATTCATGGCTGTGTTTTACTATTTTCAACTATGGAGACTCTCCTTTGTGCTTCTTTTCACTCTCCCTTGGGACCAAGCTGTTGACCTTCTTAAGCACAGAAATCCGTTCTCCAGCATTTCATTGATTGTGCATTTCACAATTTAGTCCACTAGTTAACATTTGAGCTCTCCATTGAAATACTTTCTATTCTATGTACATGTGCATGGCTTTTTTCGTTGCACATAAAATACTGTGAGAGACTTTCTTCCACTATTATAGTTTCCCCAGGCCTTACCTTTTGAGCAATTTCTCCCACAAGCCTTTTAATTCCATTCTGGGTGCTGCGGTGTGGGAGTATTGCATTCAGAGCAACAGTCTAGTGAAGATCACAAAGTGGAAAATGTGTTTTCAACGTATGCTGGATGCCACATGATGGAGGGACATAGTGCTTCATTCTGTGCCTTGCATCTCACTGACATGCACTCCCTTAAAATCTGAACACAAACGACTTGAAGGAAAGACAAAAGAAAATGAAACAATCTAAAAGGCAACCAATTAGTAATCCTCCACTTTCCCCACAATTAGCACCAGATGCTAGCCAATTAAACTCAACAGGTGTTCAAATGAGGCAATACAGACAATTAACTTAAGTGGTTCCACTTTCTTAAAAACTGTCAGAACACAACCACCCTCCCATTTCATGTGCTATTTAAGTATTTGCAGCTCTTTAAAAAATAGGGGTTTTTTTTTCCTGAGGCCACAACAGCCTCTTATTTTGTAGGTACGATTTGGTGCACTTAGAAATTTAATTACCTGAATGTGCTTGCAAATAAGGTAGTTATTTGGATGTCTGCAACATCAAATTTGTCTACAGTTAATTACAGATGTAAATTTGCACCTGCAAAATTGGAGTCCACATCTGAAAATCATTCTATAAATTCAGAAGACCTGGGAATACATTATCCTGATTCACATAGAACTAATTCTCTGTATGCATGCCTGTCGTGTCCCAACCCCCGTCCTTTGAATAGAATCCACTTATATGTCTATTGCAAAAACCATAGGAAGCAAATACTGAAATATACTGTTAATAGAGGCAATATAATTCAGTGGTTGAAGCAGAGCACATCAGTGTGGTTATGCTGTCCTGAATTCATGTTACCTTGAATGGGTTCATACTATGGTCAAAGTTTCATGTTACATGCATTTAAATGAAAAAGATTCATTCACGTATTGTTTTACAGATGCAAACTTTAAAAAACACTTATATGATTTTTTGTAAAGAGCAGTAGGTATCTTGCATAGTGATTTTTCACAGCAAACCACTTCCTATAATGCATTGTGTATATATTGAGTCCACCAGGGGGAGGATATATTTCGCATGCCAAATTAAGCATGAGAAGTAATCTATCTCCTCAGCTTTTCTGTGTCACCCCGAAAGGAACTACAAGGCAGCTTAACATTCATGGTCCTTGCTGTTCTGTAGAGTTAGGAATGGAACTGTTGTGTCCAAGAAGAAGTGGCATAGCTAGAGGGGGTGCAGAGCACTAAGTTTTGCAGTGAACCTCAGTGTAAGTGGCCCCTCCCCGTCCCTTTCAGAGCCATTCTGGGTGGGGGAATCTAAACAGGCAAATGAAGGCATGTATTATGCCATGCATTGGACTCCAAGTATGATGTTTCCTCACCTTTGGATTTTCAGAAACAGAACATTAATGAGGGAAAATGTGAGGAA
Source organism: Tiliqua scincoides (assembly GCF_035046505.1). Lineage (NCBI taxonomy): Eukaryota > Metazoa > Chordata > Lepidosauria > Squamata > Scincidae > Tiliqua > Tiliqua scincoides. The sequence continues at coordinate 49,018,021 of NC_089821.1, forward strand.
ATTAGGGTAGAATGTTTTTTATAATAAAAATGAAAAAATTAATGAACATAAGTACAAGTATATATAACTGCTTATATATTTAAGACTCTGGTTTCAGTGGGACTTGAATATATCTGACTTGCTCTGGATTCAGCCCATGAGAAAAATACAAGATTGGCTTTGTAAGGCTAAAATAATTAGCCTTACATGTGCATCTGCAAGTATTTTCAGAATGAAGGGGAGCTTTGGAAGGTAAAGGTAACTGTCCAGTTAACAGGGGTTTCCCCTCTTTCGTTAGTGAGAAAGGGTCCTGAGGTGTGTACATCGGTATGTGCATGGGGTCCTTCCATGCAATGGGGAACCCTGATAAAGTAAGAGATTGCATGGAGAGGCCTTACAGACATAGAGATGTGAACATCCTGTTAATGCTGAATGTGCACCTGCCATAGGATCTGACCTTCAGGCATGTGAACATGGAGCATTTCACTTCCCCTCCATAAATTTAGTATACACATGGGGAAAATGTCTGCATGCCCCTTAAAGAACCTGACTTAGTTTGAGTTTTAAAGTGTTATCGTCAAGGATTTTTTTTTCTATTTTCCATTCAACTCTTAAAAAGTAGTTCCTCTCTTGGAACTACTTACTCTCTCTTACTCGATGATTTACAACAAGATTGACTTACAAATATTTGGTCTTCAAGACAAGAAACTAAGACCTCCAGCAGAAAGGGGGAAAGCAGGCGGCTAGGTTTCTGTTTTGTGAAAGGATTAAGTGCTGAAAAATACAACTAAACCCTTGCTGCTGTTTAGGGTGAAAGAGACACAGTTCAGAGACCATGTAATGTTCTGGAGTTGATGAAGGAGTGGAATGACAGCACCATCAGCGTTGATATTGGGGACTCCAAGAGTACGGAAGACAAACTGAGTGTTACATCCACAACTACAGTGCAGGAAGACATCCGTGAAGGACATGAGAGCCCCATTAGCAGCAATGGCAACTCGGAGACCAGTATTGAAACGGAAACAGAGAGTGGAAGCAGCAAGCCCTCCACGCCAACAAAACAGGTAGAAGACAACCTGATACTTCTCAGATGAAATGCATTTGAAAGGCAAATTGGGCAATAGCTCAGAGTAGTGGTGGTCAAGTCAAGATCTGTGTTCAGATAGTCAAACTGTGCGCATACCATGGGCCTCTGTGCTTTCTTGTGATTGAATTCTCCTGAAAACCAAACTGACTTTTACCCTTTCTCCAGGTTAATAAGAAAAAACATCAAAGCAGTGCTTTGCCAAATGGGACATTTAGAAAGAAGAGCTCATCTCTCAAATCATCTTCTAGTGTAAGCAATCACTTCAAAACTATCACTTTCACTTAATTTAAGGGTCAGCTCAGATATGCAGTTTCCCCTTCACCTGATGAACATTTTAGCAGCTTTTGGAATTTCTATTGGACTGACACCTGACTGGCCTCCTGTGGAGGCACTGTTCGTGTGAGCTGAACCCAGATCAACTATATGTGCATGCTCTTCCCATGATGAGAAAAATGTTGCCACCAGCATAGGATCACCCTCTGGACCCCTTCATGCTCCCCCTTCATGCACCCCCCCCAGTGGTGCAGGTCCCATGGGTTAGGGATCCCTTGGAAAGTGTGTTTCCCGTGAACAGCACCTCCAGGCAAGCAGCCTGGCTGTGAGTCCAGAATAGGCCCAGCACATGTCAATTACATATGGTGAGCCACCAGTGAACTGAACCCATGCTGACCCCATACTAAAGAAAAAAACTCAGAAAGACTCCCAAAATGGGATGTGTTGTAATCTAGGAAGCCTGACCCGTACAGTCAAATGCTTGCCCATCACAACTTGAGTGATAGGCAGTGGCTTTGAGAAGGCACCACTTCCTTTCTTTGAATGACTGTTCTTGCTGTAGACATTTTCAAAGTGCCTAAGAAAGGTGTGCGCTTAAGAAATTCTAACCTCCACTTTTCCTGCAGATTACTGCAGCCTTTGTGGATGCCATACTGCATGCCACTATGGCATAACACAGCTGGGGAACAGGTCCTCCCAACACATCTCCCATTTGAGTGAACTTGCACCACTGCACTGTTTCCCCTGCCCCACCCGGAGCGATACAGCCACTATCACATTCCCCCCCCCCCCGGTATTCACTGACTTTGTTGTTCTTGTTATTTGTTTTTAAGGTTCAGAGCAGTGGAAGTGGGATGGTGTCTCCAGGGTTAATTTCAAAGCGGAGCCAAGATAATCAAGAGAAGAAAATAGACTCAGAAAAGTCTTCTCCTTCAAATCAAGCACTGGCAAACAAACAGAAATCTGCTGTTAGCGGCCTGCACAAAACGAAAAAGAAATCTTAGGAGAGATCCTTCCGTTCAAATGCAGTTCTTATAAAGTAACATATTCCAGTGCCAAAAAGTGGTGACTGTATGGAAACGACCAGTGAATCCTGAGCTGTTAAGTGTTTTATGTTGTTGTTCCAAGACCCAAAACCATCAAGAGAGCTCCAGCTTCACAGTAGTGCTGATAAAAGTTCTAAAACAGTGTGAATTCCTAAGCTGTGTGAGGGCATCCACTGATAGTATTACTTTCAGAAGCGCAAAATTGTCTAGAAAGTCTTGTCTTTTGTTTATTGTAGACAAGCAGGCATCACTTAGGCTAGACTTTCTGTGAAGCCAGGGTATGCAATGGCTAGGTGTGTTTTTGTTTTAATAATTGTGCATTCTGCACTTGTAAGAATATGCTTGGATTTTGCTTATAAACTTGTAGGCACTGTAACATATATGAAGGTCAAAAAACTTGGTTTGTAATACCTTTATGTCACTGTAGATTTCTTTTAGACCTTATTTCAAACTTGTTTAGATATTATGAAAATTGCTGACGTTCCTGCTGCTAAAACTCTTGTGTGTTTAAAAATAAAATTCTATGGTAGAATGATAACTTTCACATTCTAGTTAATCTTCATTTGTAAAAATAAAGTAAATGGTGTTGCAAAGGAAAAATCAAAGCATTTATACTAGGTTTTTTTTCTTTTAAAGGTAACGCTGTCTGCTTAAAATTCTTCATCTGGTTATGCTTGCATACCCTTGACACCACCACCACCACCACCACCACTACTACTACTACTACTACTACTACTACTACAGTAGTAATGTTATTAATAATGTATAGTTACTAAGTACTACTACTACTACTGCTACTACTACTACTACAGTAGTAATGTTATTAATAATGTATAGTTACTAAGATAAATGGTTATCTGAAATCTATGGTTATCTAAATCTATGGTTATCTGATCCAGATGCTTTCATAACTTTTGTTTCAAACTTTTTGGCATTATTTTAGAATGTGTGAGGAATTTCTATACTTTTCATAACTGCAGGCATCCTGAATACACTGTACATTCGCAGTAACAGCTGGTGCTTCAGTGGAGCCTGCAGTCTGCATGGTGCAGATGGGACCATCCTAGCCCCCTCCTCCTTCAGCGATCATGGCTCATCCTGTTCAAACTGTGTAACCTGTGCACACAATAACTCAGAAGCTTCTCAAGGCCATGCCTAATGGCCCAATCGTGACTAATGGAAGTGCTGGCGGAACACGTGTTCTGCCAGCACCGGCTGCTGCAAAAGCACCATAAAGCACTTTGGGCAGTGCAGGAAGCTGGCAGGAAGGCTGAAGCCTTCCTACATGTGCCAGTAGAGCGACAGTGGTCCATCGGAGCAGGTAAGCCCAGTGGAGGGGACAGAATGGTGTTGGGGGAGGGCAGGAAGGGTTTGAATGGGACTAGCAGAGGGTAGGAGGAGATGAGGTGAGGGGGTGGGCAGATCAGGTGCAGGAGGTTGGCGGGTTTGGCACCGGCAGCGCGCACTGAATCCAAACCTACTTCTCAGTCCCGGTTCGCCTGCATGGATCAATGCGGACTTGCACTAGCAATATTGCTGGCGCGGGTCCGGGTTGACCTGTTGCAGCTGCTGGAGCATGCAGGCGTGGTCTGGTGGTTGAGCAGAAGGCTGCCCAAAGAATGCTAAGCAGGAGCAGTACTGTTTGAATTTTGGATGGGAGACTGAAAGCTGATAAAGCTATTGTGAGAACAGAGCCAGCTGTTTACAGCTTAGCTGACCTGAAACTGCTCCTGCTGGAAGCTCAGAAGGCATGCCCAGATGCCAGATGTGAGGACCACACTGTGAAGGATTCCATCTGAAAGAAAAGGGTTCTACGAGCTGCCCGTATGACAATTATTGTAAAAACTCATTTGTACTCTACTATGGAGCTTTGTAAGCTGACTTGAGCATTTGCTTTGGCATAGCAAAGACGGGATAGAAATTTCTCAAATTAATAAATTAGATAAAATGCCCTGGGACAAGGGGACCTCCAGCAGCCAAAATGACGCAGCTGCATCACATGCTGGGATTTAGGTAGGATCTGGCTGCACTGTAGCTGCAGATGCCTGAAATACCATTTTGCATTAAATTTGGACGTCTCAATTCCTGTTTTCAAATAGGAATGGATAATTTGTTTGGAGGATACAGTGATTACCTATCTCCATTTGAAATACATATGTTCATCTGTGTTTACTTATTCCATTTGAAGTGTTACAGTAAGTCATTTTCTGTAAAAAAAATTCCAGTCAGGGGAAGTGTTACTAATGTCAAGTTTAAAGAATGTTCCAATTTGACAACAATGTATGTCCAGAAGTATTTCACGTGAACTAGTCTGTTGATCTTACCCAATTTTTCTGTCCCCGTACATGCAGGCTATTTTCAGCACTGCCTTGTTCCAGAGACTGGATCTGACAGTCTCTCTAGTTTGATATGAAACGGACAGAATTCCTTAGAAAGTCCATCCAGCTTTCTGATTCTCCTGACAGAAGCACAATAGGTCCCTTTTGTCCTAAAAGACCAGATCTAGCTGGCTATTAACTCTCAACACTAGTTCTTTCCCTTTAGTGAGACAGTTGCTTGAAGGCTACATCAGGACTTGCTCTATTAGAGCTGCAGAGGCATCATTAGCCAACCTCGGGTCAGACCTACCTGATCACAGTACTTGCTTAGCTGCAAACTGACTGTATAGTGTGAAGGGTGACTCTATTTTGTGTTCAAATAAGTCCTTAGCTATTGTAAATGGAATTTTTATGAGCTGAGCTGACGCATACTGTGCTCCCTGCTCTTTTGCAGCATGGGTCCATGAACATGCAGAGTTTTCCATAAAATGAACACATCAGTAAATTTCCCTCACAAGAGGGAAAGGCTTATTTACGTACCGTGAATGCCGAACCTCTGCTGTTGTATTTTGAAACATTTGATGCCCTCATTTAATGCACTGCTTCCCACAACCTCATCTGACAGCTCCGCACCTCAACCACCTAATATGGATTCTCATTGTGTTATAGTGTCCTGAGTCTTAGATCTGAAGGGCGCAATCCTGACTGTGCCCTTGGCCAGCACAAGTCCCTTGCGCCGGCCCAGGAGCGTTGCAAACATGCCATAAAGCACGTTTGCGCCTCCTCAAAAGTTGGCTGGGCCAGTGCAGGGATGCACACCAGCCCGTGGAGGTTGCATTCAGCCTCCATGCCAACCTGGGAAGGGAGGGTTGAGTTGGCCGACACAGAGGTCTGGGAAGGGTGGGGTGGAGGTGGGGAGGAAGTGGGGGGAGGTGTTCTGGGGTGGGGGGACAGTGGGTGGAGGGTGGTCCCGGGGGCAGGCGGGGAGCAGGAGGTGGGGCTGAGACCTTGGCTGTTATGTCGGATCCCAACCCCATTCCCTGAGCAACATGGATCCCTGAGCAAGTTGACCTGTTGCAGCTGCTGGGGCATGCAGGCATGGTGGCGCAAGTCTGAGGACACCCATTGGGACCATGGTGGCTTAACTGGGGTAAAGGGAAGAGTTTCCCCTTGCCTCCAGCTGAGCCACTTCTGGCCCCAGTCTTGTACTGGATACAGCATAGGCCTCCTGGCTTGCCTATTCCAGCACAAATAGGATTGTGCTGGATTGGGTTGTAAATCTGAGGACACTTTCTTGTTGTAACAGCAGCTTGGCTAAGCTAATGCATGCGTAGTTTCTAGTCAGCAGCACAACTGGGAAAACTGTTGGGATGTGCCCAATCTGACAAGGCCTTAATCAGCAGCAGTCCAATCCTTTAAAAATGCAATACTACTTCATTTGTTCAGCCATGAAAATTTGATAGATACAATCACCTTGAAGAATGGTTCAAATATTAATATTATGTAGAGATACAACAGAGAACTTTCTACTTAATGTTTTTTTAAAAAGTGCCTATGAACAGCAGAAGTGGTTTGCACAGACTACTTTTGTCTTGTTGTATGCCCAAATTGTACTAATAGCCATTAGGCCTAGTTAAAGGAGTAGCTGCAGCTACTTTTATAGACTTCCTTTTGCCCCTGCTCCCCCCCTCCCAGGCCACTGGACTATTTCTTGCCAATCCTCATATTCTATGCATCATATGTAAATGAGGGCACAATCCTACCCTGCACTGGAACAGGCAAGCCAAGAGGCTTGTGCTGTATCCAGCGCAGGACAGGGGCCCAAAGCAGCTCAGCCAGAGGCAAGGGGAAACTTTTCCCTTACCTCCAGGTAAAGTGCCCTTGCCCCTATGGGTCTCCTTGGACTTGCACCACCTCCTGAGGTGGCACAAGTCCAAGGAGAGCGGAGCGAGCCACTCCAAACAGGGATTGCGATCCGGCATAACTGCTGGATTCCAGCCCTGTCTCCTGCTCCCCACCCAACCACCCCCGGGGCCACCCACCGCCTGGCCTCCCACTGCCTAGGAAAGCCTCCCTCCTGCCTCTTCCCCACCTCTTCCCCGCCCATCCCAGAGCCTTGCGTTGGCTCAGCCAGGCCGACACAAGGCTCGCCGCAGAAGCCACCACGGAGGCTGGATTCACCCTCCATGGATTGTATGCTGGATTCACCCTGCCGGCGCACCTTTGTGCGCTGGCGTGGTTTACTCCTGAGGAGGTGCAAACTTGCTTTATGGCACATTTGTGACAGTCCTGGGCCCTTATGCCGGCCCATGTCATTCTCTGGATCGCACCCTACAACTTTTTAAATGGGTGACATGTGAAATTCAGACCAGTACTATAGCTGGGAAGGTGCAACAGGGTAAGTATGGTATGTGCCGCAATGTGCTTTGTAAGCGGCCTCTCCCCCTTGTTATAAGAGCCATTCCGAGCAGCGACGGCAATGTGCAAGGGCTTGCTGAATCAAACACCATCTCCTGTGTTTTGTTGTCACTGCCAGAATGGTTCTGATGGAGAGTGGGAGGGGCTGCTTATCCCGATCGCCCCCCTTTAAGGAGGTGGTCAGACTTTGTTTTGCCTGACCAGGGCACGAGAGGCCAGTCCCTCCCCAGAGGGGGAGGTGGAAGGGGGCTGGGCTGGTAGGCCACAGCCGCCCCTTAAAAGGGGACGATACCCAGCCCTCTTCCTCTTTGTGTACGTGGGCACCGTGGGAATAGCATCTGTTGCTGCTCTCCGGCATTCTTGAGGTCAACAGCAGTGGGTGCTTCCCGGCAGAATTTGGATTGCGAGGTATGGGGGGGTCTGCCCGACTTACCCCCTTTGGTTTGCCCCTTCAATTTTGTTTCTAACCCTTAGCCCCCTGCATGGCATTTTCCCCGATTTTCCCATGGTGCCCACCATTTGGCATGCCCCCCTCCCCTCACTTTTGCCCATTTCAATACCTGCGTTCTCCGGGTTGGGGAATGCATTGGCGGGTCAGCAGGTCGCTTCGGGCACAGGCGGTGGGAGAGCTGCGCTGGCCGGGGAGCGACATGTGCAGCAGCTGCGGGGCTGGCTGCCCCGGTCGCTTCTCCTGCGGTCAGGCGGCCGGGAGGGCCTTGGTTGGCCTCGGCGAGCGCCGGCTCTTCATGTTGCTTGCCGGGCCCTGGCTTGGGGGGCTTGAGCGGGCACTGGGCGGGTCAGCCGGTTGTTGGGGGGGCACGCGGTCCGGGCGCTGATGGAGGGGGCTGCCTCTGGGGACCTCTGGGGGCCCCCATCTTGGGAAGGGCCTTGCTTGCTGACCCTCCTGTTTTTTACTATACTGTGCATGCACGAGGCCGGTGCCATCTTGGGATGGTCTCTGGCCTTCGCGCATGCGCAAATCAGCACTGGCGCGTGAGGCCAGCACCATCTTGGGGGGTTTTTTGTGCCATGCAGCCACAGGCACCATCTTTGGAGGGTCGCTCCCTCCGCACCTGAACAGCATGGCGACCGGTGCCATCTTGGGAGTGCCTGCCCTTGGCCTCCCCTCGCTGCCATCTTGGGAGGATTTTTTCCCCCCTGTTGCCGCATGCTTGCGGCGGCCGGACCGGGCCCCGCCGGACCGCCTGTCACGGCGCGATCGGCACCAGTAAGGGGCTGGACCCCCCTGTGCAGCACGCTGGGCGGGGGTCGTGGGGTGGCTGCCCCCTGGGGGCCTTTTTGCCCGGTCGCCATGTTGGGGGGTGTCAGCCTTCGGCCTCCCCTCGCCGCCATCTTGGGAGGGTTTCCCTCCCTGCTGATGTGCTTGGGGAGGCCGGGCAGAGCCCCCACCGGACCACCTGTCGCGGCGCGATCGGCACCGGTGGGGGGGCGGTACCCTCTCGGTGCCATGCGATCGGCGGGGGTACTGGCCCCCCCGCGAGGTGTGTGCGCAGGTGCCTTTGACACCGGGCCCCGCTCGGCCGTCAGCGGTTGTGCGGTTGGCGTCTGGGGGAGGTTGGACCCCCCTTTTTTCTCACCCACTCGGCAGGGTGGGGGGGTCGCACCCCCAGGGCAGTCTAAAGGGTTCCGCTGACCCTCCCCCCAGTGAGTAGAGCGCCTGGGAGCCTGGCTGTCTGCCATGGTGCCCCCCCCGCATGGAGGGCGGCTGGGTTCACCTTACGTGGGCTCCCCATTCACCGTCCCCCCATGGGCAAATGGGTTGGTCCTTTGTCCCCTATGGTGGTTGCCCCCCCTGAGCTGTCGGGTTTCATCAGGTCCCCCTTCCAGGTGCAGCCTGAGGGTGGTGTGTGGCCGGGGGTGGGGCGGATGGGGGTCTTGGCCTCCCTCACCCCGTTGAGGCTTTGTACAGTATTGGTATGCAATCGCTGCTCATGCCAGGGTTATACAGGAGAGTGTATTGGGCACTAACTGCTTGTTTCATCGCTTCCCTTCCAGGTTAGCTCCTTGTTCTTTGCTCAATCTCTCTTCATCATGCGTAGGTCTCAGCGTAGAGCCAACCGCAAGGTGGCCGCTGCCGCATTGCCGGCTGGGAGCGCGGGGGCTTCTCCGGTGGGACAGGTGGTCTCCATGACAGACCTGGATTGCATAGCTGCACAGGTCATGGCAGTACAAGGGGAGATGGTGCCTGCATCAGGTACTCCCCGAGTGGGGGGCAATGCCCCGCCTGAGAAGCGGGCGTGCTCCTCCCTGTCCGATGTCCTGCAAGGGATTTTGGACAGGCTCACAGCCTTGGAGGGTTGTAGGCTGACGCCAGCGGCGACGCCAGCAGCAATGGAGAGGCCTGCTTCGGGCCATGCTTTGACCCCGGCGAGAGAAGCTCCAGCGGCCTCTGCAGACAGCAATGCAGCAGAGGCGCCTTCCATGTATGTGGCAGTTCCCAGCCCCGACACGGGGGCCCAGGCCGGCAGGGGTGAGTATGAAGGGAGAGGCTTGGCGGGAATTGCAGGAGTCTGGGGAGGTTGCGCTGTTCTGCACAACCAGCGGGGGTGCCCAGGGTCTGTAATTGAGGGCCCAGAAGGGCAACCAGGTTTGCCTCAGCCTTCACCCGTCTTGGCTGGGGCGGAGCCTATGCAGCCCCGCTGCTTGGCCGTATCTACGCAGCTGTTGGAAGGCAGACAGCCAGCCTCCCCGCATGGATGGGCCGCCCAACAGGCTGCATGTCAGCAGGGTGGTGCAGCTTTGGCAGGGGCAGTGTCACATTCGGGCCCTGCGCAAGCGGAGGATGGCACCCAGGGAGCGAGCATGCAGCTGGCAGCGGGGGTGGCAGTGGCAGGCGAGCTCCCGGCTGTGCAGGGGGAGGCTCACCCAGCATTACAGCTGGCCAGTGCAGCACAGGCGTGGCAGGCTGGGCCGCCGATACAGAGTGGGGCGGGGCCGGCAGCAGGTACATGGCCACTATCGTCCCCTGCTTCCAAGGCGGTGGTTCAAGGGGCTCCCCCCTTCCCCCTATGCCATACGGGGAGGAGGCGCTTCCACTGGGGGATCATTTGGCCCCAGCAGTTAAGGAGAAGATATGGAAGGGTGAGTATGTGGACCTTTTCAGCCTTCTCCACAGGGAGCCAGAGCCTGAGATTAGGCCAGGGGAGTGCAATAGAGAGCATCAGACAGTTCGTAAGCCTAAAATTGATTGGAATTGGACTAATTGGCTGACAGGGTTTACCATATACATGGGGGTAGTACTGCAGAGAGACCTGTCCAAAGGCCCGGCACTGGTAAAGTACCTGGACATGATTCACAGAGCCTTTAGGGGATATTCTGGTTCAGGTTGGTTGGTGTATGACGAGCAGTTCTGCATGCGCTTGGGAAATAATCCGCAGCTTTCTTGGGAGAGGACAAACTCAGAGTTGTGGATGCAGCTTGTGATGGCGGGAGGTGCTGCCGGGGGCGAACGCTCAGACAGCGGCCACCTGATTGCCAGGAGCAGCAATTCGCGCCCGACGGGGCCACCACAGGTGGGAGCGCCAGGCCGGCGGGTTCAACCCCCGCAGGCTTGCTATGAATATGCTTCGTCAGGGTACTGCTCTAGGTCAAGCTGTACCTTCCAACACAACTGTGGACTGTGCGGCGCAGGCCACCCCATCACCTCCTGCCCGAGGGGTTACCGCGACAGGAGACCTAGGCAGCGAGCATCAGGTCAGAAGAAGGGAGGGGGTGCAGGTGACACGCCTGCTTCCAAAGGGACCAAGTCCGATTAGGCTACCGGTGTTGGCCGAGCTGCTGCGCGACTACCCTGATCGCGCTGCGGCAGAATTCCTGTGGGAAGGTTTCAATCAGGGTTTCCGTATACACTCACCACATCCCAGGGGTGTGAGCTTAGCTCAAAACTTGAAGTCAGTCAAAGGCATGGAGGACATAGTCCAGAGGAAGATCACCAAGGAGGTGGGTTTGGGGCGAGTGCTGGGCCCTTTTCCTACTCCCCCTTTGCCTGACCTTAGGGTTTCTCCGCTGGGGGTGGTGCCTAAAAAGGCCCCAGGGGAATACCGCCTCATTCACCATTTGTCCTACCCCAAAGGGACGTCGGTGAATGACGGAATTCCCGACCAGTACTGCACGGTCTACTACACGTCTATTGACCATGCAGTACGCATATTGAGACGCTGCGGCCCAGGTGCGCTCATGGCTAAATGTGATATCGAGTCCGCTTTCCACCTGCTTCCGGTGCATCCTGCAGATTTTTGCTTGCTGGGCTTTGCCTTCCAGGGCCAATTCTATTTGGACCGGTCACTCCCAATGGGGTATTCACAGAGTTGTGCCACTTTCAAACGCTTCAGTACAATGCTGGAGTGGGCCTTACGGAAGTGGTGCGGAGCCCGAACTACCGCACATTATCTCGATGACTTTATTTTATGGGTCCAGTTGGCACAGGTCAGTGCCAGAGATTGCTCACTACTTTTGAGGCACTGGCACGTGATTTAGGGGTCCCACTGGCTCAGGACAAGACAGAGGGCCCCTCTTCCCGCATGACCTTTTTGGACATCGAGCTTGACTCAGTGGCGGCGGCAAGCAGGCTACCGAGTGACAAGCTGACAGCGCTAGTGTCCCGATTGCAGACTGTGATACAGGCAAAGAAGATTACGCTGCGGGAATTGCAGGCGCTGGTAGGGCACCTGAATTTTGCATGCAGGGTGGTCGCGCCAGGGAGAGCTTTCCTGCGTAGATTGTGCGAGGCCATGGCCGGGTTGCGCTAGCCACACCACAGGGTGCGGGTCACAGCAGCCATGCAGGAAGACATGGTGGTCTGGCTGCATTTCCTGGAGGAATTCAACGGGGTTTCCTTTTGGCGTTCTGAGCAGTTGCTCAAAGCCGACTTACAGGTGCATTCAGACGCAGCGGGAGGTTTGAGTTTCAGCATCTTTTTCTGGGGTCGATGGTGTGCTGCACCGTGGCCGCAAGGCTGGGTGCAGGCCGGCCTCACGGCTGACCTTACTTTCCTGGAGCTTTTCCCGATAGTGGTGGCGGTGCACATCTGGGCCGGTGAGTTCCAGAATGCCACGGTGCGCTTCTGGTGCGACAACCAGGCAGTGGTGGCAGTAGTGTACTCGATGTCATCCAAATCCCCCAGGGTCATGAGGCTGGTGTGGCATTTCGTTTTGCAATGCCTGCGTATCAATGCTCTTTTTGTAGCTCAGCATGTTCCAGGGGTTGAGAATTGCATCGCGGATGCTTTGTCTCGATTTCAGGAGGACCGTTTTCGGGAACTAGCCCCTGGGGCAGCACCATCCCCAGACCACATGCCTCCTTGGCTCTGGGACCTTGGCTTACAGAGGTAAACGAGGTCATATGCGCCTCACTGGCACCCAGCACGCAGAGGGGCTACTCAAGGAAGGTAACGGAGTTCGCCGAGTTTAGAGCATCTGGCTTGCCCAGCCTATGGCCTGCACCGGTTGAGCACCTGCTACTCTTCCTTCTCCACCTGCAGCAGTCAGGGAGGGCGGTTAGCTCCCTCCCGGGCTTCATGTCCGCTATAGCCTTCGTTTCAAAAGCGGGGGGCTACCCCAATTTCACTCAAGACTTCAGAGTGTGAAGGATGTTAGAAGGCTTCGCCAGGAAAGCACCCCCTGTCCGGGACCACAGGCGCCCTATCACACCAGAGTTGCTCAAGGGTATAGTGGGGAACTTCGCGACCCTCTGTGCGTCACCAGGCGAAGTTTTACTTTTCAGGGCTGCATTGCTGACAGCCTTCTTTGGCGCTTTTCACCCCAGCGAGTTCCTGGCAAAAAACAAGACTGATCAATCGGCGCGGGCCCTACGGGGGGCGGACCTTACCTGGGTGCCCGGAGGAGTCTCAATTACCCTCAGACAGTCTAAGACAGACCAAAAGGGCATTGGTTGCTCGGTGACTCTGAAGGAGGTGATAGGAATGCCATTGTGCCCAGTTGCGGCGCTGAGGGAGTATTTTGCAGTCTCGGGGGAGTGCTCAGGGGCGCTGTTCCAGCATGGGGATGGCTCTCCTCTGACGCTGTTCCAGTTTCGGGCAATTTTCTCACGAGCACTGGGGGTTTTGGGACTGCAGCCTAGGGAGTTTGGCTTGCACTCCCTCCACATTGGGGCAGCCTCTGCAGCAGCTGCATTAGGGCTGTCGGGGGAGGACATACAAAGGATAGGTCGTTGGCATTTGCCAACCTACAGGCACTACGTGCGCAAATGACATGTATAGAGGCTGGGAATACCCCATCTGTGGGGGGAGCAGCGTAACACGGGATGCCTTGCAATAACATCTCTGTTTTTCGTCTTGCAGGATGCAATGGTAGCCCGATGCATGTGTTAATCTGTGGCCACTCCGTTATCTTTTGGGCCCGCAAGAGGTCGGCTGCTACCCCCCTCGGATCGAATCTGGGCCTCGGCCTGGCAGTGCAGGTGGCTTGGTTAGCCAGGAGGGGCATGAGATGGGGCCAGCTGCTGCCCGCGTTGATGGAGTTCCTGAATGTGAACCCCCCACCGGACATTTTTGGTGCTCCACCTGGGCGAAAACGACCTGTGCAGGATGTCCGATCTGGCTCTGATGAACAGAGCTCGCAAGGACATCGACACCCTTATGGGTTGGCTGCCGGAGACCACCTTGGTTTGGTCGGATTTCTTGCAGCGTCGTGTGTGGCGGGGGGCTTTCTGCTGCGCTAAGGTTGAGAGGATGCGTAGGAAAGTTACCAGGAGTATTGGCAACTGGGTGTCTCGCGCTGGTGGCAGGGTGGTCATGCATCCTGCGATTGTGTTCTCGCTACCTGGCATGTATAGGGGCGATGGTGTTCATTTGTTGGAGGGAGGCGCAGACATCTTTCTTAAGGACCTGCAGGACGGCCTTAAGTCGCTTCTGCCCCTGTTTGGGAGTCAAGCGCTAGGCTGACCCCTCCTTGTGGCAGGTGGTGCGGGTTAGGAGGAGTGAATGGGACTTTGGCATGCACCTTCAGGTGGCATAGGCAGGGCAGAACCCTATTTCAGTCCTCAGGGGCTTGGCGGCATGAGGATGTAGAAGGGGCCCTGGCCGGGACCATGGGGCACACCTCAGAGGCTCAGCGGCTCGAGGTGGCGCAGTCGGCGGTCCGGCTGCCTTCCCCTTAAGGGATAGACATGGATGAGACGCGCCATCCCAGCAGCGGGGCATGGCTCGGAGTCGGGTGCGTGCCCGCCTGGGGGCAGAGGTTTCTGGTACCGCCCAGAGGTCCCTCCCGCACCACAGGGGCTTTCGCTGCTTTGGATGCTGCAGGTCTCAGCCTTTGCTCCTCTTGTTTATGTGCAATAAAGTGGCCCTTTCTCCCATATCTGTTGTCTCGAGTGTTCATTGGACAGTGCAGAAACAATACACCGTGTTGCAGCGCCTGCAGTACTAACCAATTCCCCCCTCTATCTACACTACTGATACACAGCCAAGTTCTATCCACACTTTCCTGGGAGTAAGCCCATTGACTATAATGGAACTTACTTCTGAGTAGACATGCATAGGATTGGGCTCACAAATGCCTGTTAATTTTCCCCCCTCCCCAAAAGTTAGTTGAAATGATGTCCCAGAACTGAGGGCCCAATAATATCCAATTTTCCAGTGCCAGTGCAATTGTTCCAGTGGGGTATGCACTGCTTCTTGTGGTGGGGCAGAAGTCACAGAGGCCTCCTTAACATGGGAACATTTATGGGAACATTTATGGGATATAACAGTTATGGGATATGGGAACATTTGTTCCCTTGCCTTGGGGCTGCATTGCAGCTGCACCGGTACTGGAAAATTGGATAGGATTGGGCCATGAATTCTGTACTTTCCTAGCTCAGCATAGCTGGTGAGTCTCAGCCTCAATTAATCTGTGCTTTGATTTCTGTACTGGGTGTACTGTACATCTTTGGGCTACGGCAAGATATATGTGGAAATGTTACATTCTTCTGATTCTACTAAGAGACAGCAGTTGTGCTAATTCAGTGTCAGATCTGGGAATGTTTAGGAATCACTGTGGCATTTTGATTAGAGTTGACTCTGTCTGTGTATCATACTTGTGCAAGTGACAACATAATTTGGAAGGGATGCAATACCTTCTGTTCTTCTGTACAGTATATTCATAACTGGGAGCAGAAAGCTGCCAATTTGCATTCTACTATCGTAGATGAGAGATGCTGTCCGGTTAGTGAGCTGAATCATTGCAGCCAATTTAGATGGAGCAAATTTCATAGACTGATTGCTTCCTGAAACATAGGAAGTGGCTTTATATTGAGTCAGAGCATTGGTCCATCTATCTTGGTACTGATGACAATGACTGGCAGTGGTTCTCCAAGGTTTCCATCATGACTTTTTCTCTTTGCTCAACTAGGAGATTGGATCTGGGACCTTCTGAGGGTCAAGCTCCGTATTCAATTGCGTTCTGAGGGTCAATTGTGTTCAAGCCCCGTATTCACAGATCCCTTCATACCCTACCACAGAGTTGTATATTTGAGATCCGAGACAGGTTGCTGTGGCTGTTTCAGCACACACATAGCAGCAATTTGATCAAGGTCCATTAGAGGAATGTGGTGAGATCCAGAAATTCACAAGCTGCAGATGACATCGGGGAGTGGGCATTACAATGATGGAGATAGAGCTCCAGAACTGATCATTAGGAATCAATACCCTTTAGGAATATATCTAAGGGATGATTTACACATAATGCTTATATATGTATTTAAGTATTATGAGCAAAAGCTGTGGGCTTTTCTTCTTCCCCCACTTCTTTGCATGTAAGGGGAAGAGATTTTAAGCTCTGGTTCCTTGTTCCTGTGGGGGACGACGAGGATGACGACGACCTGGTTATCTCTCAACCACGCTGGAGTAATGGACATGTACTACCCACCAGTGAGCCACCTTATGAACTACTGTTGTGTTTATGCACATAAATCACTGTAATCCCCAGCTTGCAAGAATTTAGCGAAATATGTGGATACGCAATCACTACATGAGTCTATCCATGAGTTTCATACTTTTCCTTATCTGTTCCTCTCACAAAAGTGGTTTCCTTGAAGGAAAAATATAATTACCAGAGATGATGCCATGGATTCTGGGGAAAAAGACACTCAGCTCCCAACATACTTTGTAAGGACGGAACCACAACTAGTTGCCCTGTAGATGCTCAAGAAGCTTTAGAGGCCCTCTCTGTCACCAGCTTCAGGCACTGATTTGACACGGAGTTTCTTGCCCAGGGGCCTAAACAGGAAAAGGGTGGCGCAGGCATCTCTGAAATTCCCCAGTAACTCATGGTGCAATCCTAACCTTACTTTGTACCAGCGCAGTGGTCACAGTGCCAGCCTATGGTGTTGTAAATGCTGTGCCGGCGGCAAGGCCCACCCCTGTCCACTGGTACCGAATCCCTGAGCTGTGCCCGATGGAGCACGTAAGCTCCCACCAGGTGGCAAAGGGATGGGTGGAAGGCAGAATGGAGGTGACAAGGGTATTTAATAGGGCGAGCGAGGGAGGGAAGAGGTTGGGAGGGAGACCAAGGAGGGGGACGGGCTCAACAGCACTGGACTACACCGCATCCTATTCCCTCTCCTGGACCTGAAACCCCAGCATGAGGCTTCTCAGACCTGCACCAGCAATTTCACTGGCACAGATCCGAGTGGCTCAACTGAGCAGGCTGGGGTTGTACACAAGGTACAGGAACAAATGTTCTCTTACACCAAGGAGACATGCAGCCTGCTCATTCCCAGTCAGTGCTGGATACAGAGTGGGCCATGCGCCCCCGCTACATCAGTGCTGGTTAGGATTAGCTTGCCCAAAGGATTTTAGCAGGTGCAGCTCAACACAGAAGAGTTTAAAAAGCTGCATCTGCTAAAATTCCCTCTTTTTCACAGTAGTTATAGGTACAGGCTTTCAGTCCCCATTTGTATCTGGTGACCCTATCCTATCACTTTTTTTCTCCTTCGGAATTCCCTGCCTCTGCTCAACACTATCCCTGCTGGATCCCATTCTACATGGCAGTATAGTACCCATGCCTGATGTCATTACCAGGAAACATCCAGCCCACACCATCACCTGAATGACAGATGGAAAAACATCATTTTCTAGCCAGTTAGCAGACATCCTTGATGTAAAGCTACCTATAGTGTGCTCAGAATGTCAAATGTCTCTTGACTGTTGCCTGTGTTCTCAAGAGACAAGGATCCTCATTCTTTCATGCTGTGTCTTAATGACTGGCTCCTATCTTTTCTCACAGTGTGACAACCCTTATCATTTTTGAGGAAAATGAATAAATGAATTCAATTTATTGTTTAGCCAGATGCCCATTAACAATCAGTTGCCCTTTTTATAGATTTAGACATGACCTGTCGTGTCCCATCCAGTCCAGACCCAGCTTCATCACCAGGGCCAAGTTTCACCTGACTGAAGGTTCATTTTCGCAGTCATTTAGATACAGAGACATTGAGTGGAGTTGAAACAGTTTGATTTTTGCTGACAGGGTACCTGGTAGTCAGTCTTATTAGACTCCCAGCCCAACAGTTCCTAGAAAACATTTGAGGTGAAGTTGAACCAAGAGGTCACAAGCTGTAGCCATATGTGAAAGCATTCTGAGGCCTAGCCTTGACACTTAAGACAATCCACTTCTGGAGTTTTCACCATGGGATTATGTAATTAGGCTAACAAGCTGAAATTAAATCTGGACAAGACAGAGGTAGTATTAGTGAGAACATATAAACCCATACATTGGGCAATCAGCTTGATCTGAATGGGATTGAACCTTCCTTGAAGGATCAAGTTCATAGTCTGGAACTGCTTTGGGACCCAGCCTTAAACTTGAATGTGTAGGTGATTAATATGGCCTGTCTTTGGCCAGTTTCAACTGGTCTGCTAACTGCATGGGTTCCCTTACCCTGTGTCGGGTCCAGGCAGCCCCAATGGGTGTACTTGGATCTGTGCCAGCTCAATTGCTGGTGCAGATTCAAATAGCCCATGTAGGGCTTTCAGGCACGGGAGGGGTGATACGTTCTGGTGGCAGCCTTTGCTTCCACTCCACCCCCCCAGACCTGAACCACACCAGACTGCCCTTCCTGCATGCAGAAACACCCCTCCCAGCCCCTGTTCCATCCTCCACATGCCTCCCTGCCACAGTGGTGCACTTACCCCAAGTCAGCAGAGGATGCTCCACCTTGTTTTACGGTATGCTTGTGACCCAGCACGTGCCTGTTCTGCTGGTGGTAGCTGTAATGGAAATGTGCAAGATCCCTTGAGGAGATAGGGTGTGGTGTTAACAGTGGCCCTTTGCTCTGGCAGGCAAGCATGGGGTTAACACCAGGGCCTTAGATTGCAGTGAGTGTGTTGCACAGCTGCAGCCTCTTGAAGGCAATAGGGCCCTCAGGGATAAAAGCAGCACCTGAGGAAGGGAGAGTTTGGTGGGTAGTAGAAGGAGGAAAGCTTGAGACTAGACTGAGGAACTAATGGCTGATGGACTAACTGACTAAAGGACAGATGGGTGGATGGACAGATGGACTTTGAAGACTGCTGGAGATTGGTGTGTGACTGCCATGCCTAAGACCTGCTGAGGACCAAGGTACTGCTGTAGTGGTGGGAGGAGCTGCTGGCAGGAGAGGAGAGGAAGGAGGACCTCTACAGGGTGAACAGGTGAGCTACCCTGGTGGTGGGGTCCAGCAGTGCTACAGGGTGGAACTATAGCCATTGTTGGGGAACATGGGACTTAATTAACTTAAAGTGGGCACAGGCTCTCTAGGCAGAGCTTGGCCTTGGAATGTGGCAAAACAGTAGCCAGGATAGGATTGGGCACTAAGTCCCCTAGTTAGGTACCAGCTGGATTCCAGGGATATGTACAGAAATTGGAACATATGTAAATTGAAACAGCTGTTTCTTGCCAGTCCAGTGCTACTGCACATGCATGAAATCACCATCAAAGGACATACTCCACCTGGGCAAAGGCACCAATGGAGCCTCCAGGTACTCAGATGTCTGTAACTTAGGGAGCCAGCATAAGATCTCCTTTCACTGTTAGTACCTCTTAGAGGTGCCTAACTCATGTCTCTGGTTTCACAGTCCTGTACTTATTATTGTAAGCTCCTGATTGGATTTCCATAATAGGCTGTATATAGGGCTAACTTTAAGCTGGTTTTGGAACATGCTTTATCTGTTTTCTTCATTGGTTTCCAATTTCCAGATGTTTTTTTTTTCCTAGGAGCCATTCAGGATGTTGACTGTGGCTTGTGATCTAGCTTCCTTAGCTTGCCTTCTGCCTTGAGGAGAACTAAATTTGGCCAGAATATTGCTAACTTCAGTATACTAACCTTTGGAGGCTGGGCATTCCATATACTGTAATAGAACAGAAGTAGAATGAAAATGCTTGTTTGGAAAGCACTTATCTTGCCTCTTGATACTGTGAACAACACAGTAAGGCTCCAATCCTATACACTTTTACATGGGAGTAAATCTCATTAATCTCTATGGAGCTTAGTTCTCAGTAGACATGCATGGGATTTTGCTATCAAGCGCAGCTTATTTGTATGTCTGCAATCTATTAAAGGATTGAAAAAAGCCCTGGGGAAACCTCAAGGCCTCCTATGGTTGGAGTGCATTGATAAATAAAAGATTTTCTTTTAAGAAATGCTGCTTTTCTGTATCTGTCTGCCTTGCTAATTAGTCTTAATAAAGAGATACAAACCAATTAGGCCCAAACAAAATGAGAGCCCCTATTCCTCCGTATGCAAAGAATCTACCAAGGATGGAGTTGAGGGTTTTTGACATTTAAACGTGAAGCTGTTTTGAAGAAAAAAGAAGGAACGTAGTGCTCCACCATCAAAGAGAGAGAACAGATGTGCAGGTGAGGGACAGAAAGCAAACCCAGTAGCACAAGGGTTGTTTCTCTTTGATATGATCGATGGGAGAAAAAATGGGCTACCATGTAACTAGAGTAAAGAAAGGTCAGGACGAGCCTTTTCAAAGAGACGAAAGGACTTTAATCTTTCCCTTTCTTACCCTTTTAGTGAATGTTAGTACATCTTAAAGGTGCCTAATTGATGCCTCTAGTTTCAGAAATCCTTTGTTTGTTATTGTAACCTCCAGATTGGACTTCTGAAATAGGCTGTACACTGGGCTAACTTTGAGCCAGTGCTGGAACACCTTTTCTCTGCTTTCTTCACTGGTTTCCTGACTTTTTTCCCCTATGAGTAATTCTGGATATTGGTTAGGGCTTGTGGCCTAATATTTTTTCTTCCTTGTGCTGTAATGGCAATAAATTTGGCCAGAATGATCTTGTTAACTTCAGCATTCTAAACTTTAGAAAACTGGAGGTAGGACATTCTCTATGGAAAGCCAGCCTAGCAAAAATTTTGCACATCAAAAACCTAATTTTGGGAAGTCCCAGCTGCTTTTGCTAGTGTGGGTGCACCCCTACAGTTGATTTCTTTGATATGGTCATTTTGTATTCTTCATTTTGCATTACAGTGATCTGTTGGCCTTGGATACCGCTGCCATATTGGATTTTTGCCACACGTTCATCACACTCGTGCCCAGTATGACTCAAGATGGCAGCACACCAGGAATTGTCCCCATAAAAAAGATTCAGATGAGAAATGTGAGTGTTATGTCAGAAGGACCAGGAACACAAGATTCAATTTGAGAATCTAATCTTGTGGGAAATAAGCCTGTCCTTATCAGTGAGTGATTATGCTAACAGTCCTCTATGAAGATTGAGTTCTGTGAAGTGTGAAAGTTTAAAGTTTTCAATGGGAACCTCTGGTTGGCCAACCAACATGCCCTGAGAACAAATAAATAAGGGTGCTCTGGAGTGATGAGGTATTATTGTCTGTGTGGTTGATCTTGGGACACTGTCTTCTCTGATTATTTGGGTTTTAGCCAGAAACTAAACTTGCTATTCTGAGTCACTCAAAGCCACGCTATCGAGGATTGAACTGTACTGCAGAGCCCATTATGACAGCGCAAGTAACTGCTGTTGTCATAAAATGACTGGATCCAGGAGCAATGGTGCACATCAGATCCTATCCTCTCCTTTGTAAGGCTGCCCACCCTTTCTTCTCAGAGTTGCACCAGCTACACAGCTGGCATAGGTTTGAGGAGACCCATTGGTGAGTGGGAAGCTTACAAAGGGGTAAAGGGAAATAATTCCCTCCCTCCCCCAGCTGAATACAGTATACAATTTTTAACATGGCTGCATTGGTGCAGGAAGGCAATAAAAGGATTGTGCTCTAAGCCAGGTACAGTCCATGTATTGAGGGGGGTGAGTTGCTCAACAGCCCCTTTTACTTTTACACTGAAGTGCAACTGCAAAGGCTTATGAAGCACCAGGCACTGCATACAATTTCCTTGGCTCAGGATGTGACCTTTGGTGACTTGTAATGCACACCTCAAATAGGAAGTGAACGTCACAATCTTCCTCCCCAAGTTCTCCTTTGGCATGGAGAATTCAACGCCTCTGTCCAACAAATGCATGCACCTACCCCAAAATGCAGTAATAGAAGTGCTGTTAATCGCCACAGCGTTTGGTACCCAGAGCTCCTATTCAGAGCAGATATCTTTAAAAGTCCTGTTCTCATTCCATTTGGTCACCTCTCCTTCCCTTTGGGACAGAGCTGTTCTTTATAGGTATGCTCCCTTCATAGCCATCCCCAGCTCCAGGAGGTTTACATTATACACAGATGGAGGACCTGAACTACTGATGGGCTTATAGATATTTCTAATGGACATGATTCCCACACAGTTCAACACATACTGTTAGCCCCCCTCTGTTCCTCAAATACCATTCAAGAGATTGCATACTTCTGGCAACAATAAAATCAGAGGTTTGCTTTTTCTTTTTTTTTTAAGTGCAGTTCTATATGTTTTATAATGAGTTGGTGACAAATAAATGCATAGCTAAAAGAACACAATTGCTAACATGGCTTTTATTCTGATGCTTACCTGTTTCAGGGCTATGGTGTTCCATATTTAGCACTGCGGATTCAAAGACCCTCAGATTAGAGACATCACATTTGACTTGCATTTAAAACATGGCAGGGAATATCCAGATTTGAAGCAGAAAGTGGCACTTTGGGACTAAAAGAGAGAAAATAGTAAATCGCACATTGCATCTTACCATATGCGAGCATCTCCCCTGGGCTCTGCTCTACAGCAGTCTTAATTAACTTGTACTTAGCTCCTTTCTGGAGCTGTGGCTATTCCTGGGAAACAAAAGGGAAATTACAAACAAAGCACATTTTATTCCAATAGTACTTCCATTCAAGTTTAATTTAAAATAGAGGACTGCTTTATCTTATGTACTGGGCTGTGGGCTGATCCGGAAACACCCACACAGTAAATGGTCCAAGTTAGTGTTCCTTTTGGGCATCTGCTGATATAGTGATTGGCTTGTTGGAAAGTTACTGTTTGAAAAGAATACCTACAGCAGAGCAACATTTTACATCAAACACATTTATAAGAGTAGAGTCAAGACACCTTTATTGGCATTAAAAACACATTTATAAAATGTGAATTTGAACATATTTTCATGAAAATAACCAGATATTCAGGTTGTGTGATCAGATGCTTTCCCATGCCAAGAATCGGATACAGTCAGCCATCCTTATCTGTGGGCTTAGCATCCATAGATTTGAGTATCTGCGGATGCCAAGCTTGCAGCTGGAGGGCCTCAGAACACCTCCCAAATGCTACCGGAAGTGTCTTCCTGTGGCATCTGGGAGGTGTCCTGAGGTGCAGAGAGGTCCCAGGATTTTATTATCCACGGAATTTAGTATCTGCAGGGGGGTCCTGGAATGGATCCTCCACAGATATCTGTTAGAACCCTATAGCGAGAGAGAATGGTCTACCTCCTCCTCCACTTCCCCACCCTTTCCCCCTGCAATGGTGCTGTGCCTTGCTGACACCCTCTTTCCTTCTTTTATAGTGCTCCTACCATAATGTATAGGTTCAACCATGTAAATAAAATCAATGCACACACATCCTTTGTATGTGTACATGGCTTTCTCTTTTCACAATGCCTTTCTCTTGTGGTGTTGTGGTCAAACTTCTGCTCTCCGGAATGAGGGGCGTGAGGTCCAGTTGTGCTGCCTCTGCCATCCGAAATATGTTGCTGAGGGGCCATAGCTTCATAGGTGGATCGCACGCTTGGTGTACAGAAGCTTGCAGGTTCAGTTGTGGCAGCTTAGGTGAAAAAGCATATTGTATAGCAGGGCTGGCAAGAACCTCCACTTAAGGCCATGGTCTGCTGCGGGCAGCTGGAGTAGTCACAGGCCACTGGTCTGTCTAAGTACAAGGCAGTCCAACTGCTTTGCATATGCCAGTGAATGAGGTTGGCACACTGGGCTCTGGCAACCTGAAGACATTTATCCTTCCTTTAGGTAAGTCCTACATTTCCTTTGCGGAATTCAGGGCAGTGTACTGGTAATACTAAGCAGTTCTGTAGTGCTTTCAAGAGTTCAAAGTGCTTCACATATATTCACTCTTAATATTTATGACAACCCTATAAGGTAGATAAGTATAATTTTCCCTGTATTGCAGGTGGGGGCAAGAGAGGGTTGAGGCTGAGAGTTTAGTGAGTTGCCTAAGGCCAACAAATGGCAAAGGCAAGTTTTGAACTGAGAACTTCATTATTTGTCATGTGTAGCACAGTCCTATGCATGTTCACTCAGACATAAGTTCTGTTGTATTGAGTGAGACTTACTCCCAGGAAAGTGAACCTAGAATTGTGGAATTAGAGCCTAATCCTAGCTCCCACCATACTGTAGCATGCAGTTGCATCATGGGGGCATGTGCTCCATTCTATGGTGGGGCAGGCTAGAGGTAAGTCTGAGAGAGGGAAGGTAAAAATATTCTTCCCTTATTGCTCCATAGGCCTCCTATGGGTCTCCTCTGTTCTCTGCCAGCCATTTTGCTGCCACAAGTCCAAGGAGAGGAAGGGGAGGGACCGGTCAAAAAAGGGGACAGCATCCTGGTGCACACAGTGCTTCTGAGATCCACTCCCCTTCCCCAGTCTGCCCCTGTCCTCGCCCTGTAAGTTTCCCCTCCTCATGCATGACCTGACCCTGCAGCTGGTTTACTGAGGCTGATATGCGGAGTCTGCTATGCGGTGGCAGCTTGGAGCGGCCAAGGGCAGCGCGCTCTGCATGTAGTTGTCAGGCACTTTGCGTCCTCCTGCCATTGCAAGTGGGGAATAGCACTGGGCCATTAGTCTCTTATTCACTGCCTTCCACTAGCTCTCATGGGCTATCAATTTTATCCTCAAGGCAATTGTCTGAGACCTGATCCCTTCCTTGACAGCCGTCCTGCCTCTGGTCCTCCCCCCGCCCCACTGGTGCAGCTGTGCCAAAAATGTTGTTTGTAGCAACAAATGCATTATGATTGTCCATGCAATATCTGAACCTTCTGTCCGTGGGATCGCATCATTTTTTAAATCCGATCACTTGTTTTTTAACATCTGGAGTATTTGTACGAGTATTTGTAACTCGTAATTGCAGTTAACATCCTATAAATTAGTATGTTCGCCAGAGAAGAATTTAAGCTCTCATTAGAAATGGAAAAGTGATCTACAGCCTCTAATTCAATATTAATGCGCTTGATGGGTAATGTTAATGGTATGGGAAATACTGCAACTACCCATATGCTTCCATCAGTAAGAATGGGCATTTCTGACACTTAATGTAATTTCATGGCTAAGAAGTGGCCCTTTTATTGCTCTTAATGAGCAAGAGATCCCATCCCATTCAAAGGCACCAACAGACAGGGCATTTCTCCATCTCAAAGGATGAAAGACGTTAGATGTGGTAATGGAGATATGGGTATTCGGTGCCATGGAGGGACTGGTTCGGCCTTATTACAGTTCGGTGCGGTTTCTTCACAGAGGTTACAAGAGTTGTGTGAATTATGGGCTGGGATTTTCAAAGGAGTTGAAGGGAGCGAGGGACACGTCAAGGGAACCAGAATCCTTTGAAAATCCCTTCCTGATGAGGTAGGTCAAGTTGCAAGCGCATCGGGCGAAACGGTGTGTTTATTGACACTGCTCGGCTTAACTTTGAAATAGTAACGTTGTGAGTGAAAAGTCCCAGTGCTATGGCAGTGTTTCATGAAATCATTGCTGGAAAGGAAGTAATGGTCAGTCCCCCTGCACAAAAGCAGAATTCCCCCAAGGCAGAAGGCTCTTATGAACTGGAGGTGTTCTGTGGGACTGTGGATGCCCAGCGTGACGCCCCAGTTGCCCCACTAGCATATCTCTAGTGAAGTGAAGTGAAGCAAAGCCAGTCTTTCAAGCCTCTCCTGCTCCAATAGCCCTTCTCTGTAGTAGTTTATATAGCATATTGAATGCACCAAGTGCTCTAAGAATCTTTCTACCTGGACAGTGAAGCTGAAGCGAAAGTGAAGCAGAAAGCAAACTGAGGCTGCAAGACATTGGCATACTCAGAAGCCTGATCGGGGGCTCCTATGCTTGCGTATGCTAATCCTGTTCCTCCTGCTTAGCATACGCAAGCTGCACAGAATCTGGTAGCACATCAGACTGTGAGTCCTGTTTAGAGACCTCTCATTTTCCAGTTATGGACATGCTAGAGCCAAAACACACATGCTGTAAGAGATTCATGATCCAATCTCCTGATAGCTGCGTGCTGCATGAAATGGATTTGGGCCATGGTGCTGTGGAAGGAGGGCTAGCCCCTCCCCTCACACTGTTTCTCTGAAAAGCCCTTACTGCTATTAGGCCCAAATCTTAACCAGCTTTCCAGCACTGACATAGCTGTGCCAATGGGGCATGTACTGCATCCTGCAGTTGGGTGGCTGTCATGGAGGCCTCATCAAGATAAAGGAATGTTTAACAAAATTCCTCCTCAAAATAAAGGAATCTCTAACAAAAACCCTTGACTTCCGACAGGCAGACTTCCCTCAAATGAGGAGGCTGGTTGGAAGGAGGTTGAAAGGGAGGGTAAAAAGTGTCCAATCTCTCCAGAGTGCATGGAGGCTGCTTAAAACAACAGTAATAGAGGCCTAGCAGAGGTGTATACTGCAAAGAAAGAAGGGTTCCACTAAATCCAGGAGGGTGCCCGCATGGCTAACCAGCCAAGTTAGAGAGGCTGTGAAGGGCAAGGAAGCTTCCTTCCGTAAATGGAAGTCTTGCCCTAATGAGGAGAATAAAAAGGAACATAAACTGTGGCAAAAGAAATGTAAGAAAGTGATACGGGAGGCCAAGCGAGACTATGAGGAACGCATGGCCAGCAACATTAAGGGGAATAATAAAAGCTTCTTCAAAGATGTTTGAAGCAGGAAACCCACCAGAGAAGCGGTTGGCCCCCTGGATGGTGAGGGAGGGAAAGGGGAGATAAAAAGAGACTTAGAGATGGCAGAAAAATTAAATGAGTTCTTTGCACGGCAGAAGACCTCGGGCAGATGCCGCTGCCCGAATGGCCCCTCCTGACCAAGGAATTAAGTCAGATAGAGGTTAAAAGAGAAGATGTTTCAGACCTCATGGATAAATTAAAGATCAATAAGTCACCGGGTCCTGATGGCATCCACCCAAGAGTTATTAAGGAATTGAAGAATGAAGTTGCTGATCTCTTGACTAAAATATGCAACTTGTCCCTCAAAACGGCCTCGGTGCCAGAAGAGTGGAGGATAGCAAATGTCACGCCTATCTTTAAAAAGGGAAAGAGGGGGGACCCGGGAAACTATAGGCCGGTCAGCCTAACATCTATACCGGGTAAGATGGTGGAATGCCTCATCAAAGATAGGATCTCAAAACACATAGATGAACAGGCCTTGCTGAGGGAGAATCAGCATGGCTTCTGTAAGGGTAAGTCTTGCCTCACGAACCTTATAGAATTCTTTGAAAAGGTCAACAGGCATGTGGATGTGGGAGAACCCGTGGACATTATATATCTGGACTTTCAGAAGGCATTCGATATGGTCCCTCACCAAAGGCTACTGAAAAAAACTCCACAGTCAGGAAATTAGAGGACAGGTCCTCTCATGGATTGAGAACTGGTTGGAGGTCAGGAAGCAGAGAGTGGGTGTCAATGGGCAATTTTCACAATGGAGAGAGGTGAAAAGCGGTGTGCCCCAAGGATCTGTCCTGGGACCGGTGCTTTTCAACCTCTTCATAAATGACCTGGAGACAGGGGTGAGCAGTGAGGTTGCAAAGTTTGCAGATGACACCAAGCTTTTCCGAGTGGTGAAGACCAGAAGTAATTGTGAGGAGCTCCAGAAGGATCTCTCCAGACTGGCAGAATAGGCAGCAAAACGGCAGATGTGCTTCAATGTCAGTAAGTGTAAAGTCATGTACATTGGGGCAAAAAATCAAAACTTTAGATATAGGCTGATGGGTTCTGAGCTGTCTGTGACAGATCAGGAGAGAGATCTTGGGGTGGTGGTGGACAGGTTGATGAAAGTGTCGACCCAATGTGCGGTGGCAGTTAAGGCCAATTCTATGTTTGGGATCATTAGGAAAGGTATTGAGAACAAAACGGCTAATATTATAATGCCATTGTACAAATCTATGGTAAGGCCACACCTGGAGTATTGTGTCCAGTTCTGGTCGCCGCATCTCAAAAAAGACATAGTGGAAATGGAAAAGGTGCAAAAGAGAGCGACTAAGATGATTACGGGGCTGGGGCACCTTCCTTACGAGGAAAGGCTATAGTGTTTGGGCCTCTTCAGCCTAGAAAAGAGACGCCTGAGGGGGTGACATGATTGAGACATACAAAATTATGCAGGGGATGGATAGGGAGATGCTCTTTACACTCACATAACACCAGAACCAGGGGACATCCACTAAAATTGAGTGTTGGGAGAGTTAGAACAGACGAGAAAATATTTCTTTACTCAGTGTGTGGTTGGTCTGTGGAACTCCTTGCCACAGGATGTGGTGACGGCATCTGGCCTGGACGCCTTTAAAAGGGGATTGGACAAGTTTCTGGAGAAAAAATCCATTACGGGGTACAAGCTATGATGTGTATGCACAACCTCCTGATTTTAGAAATGGGCTATGTCAGAAGGCCAGATGCAAGGGAGGGCACCAGGATGAAGTCTCTTGTTACCTGGTGTGCTCCCTGGGGCATTTGGTGGGCCGCTGTGAGATACAGGAAGCTGGACTAGATGGGCCTATGGCCTGATCCAGTGGGGCTGTTCTTATGTTCTTATGTTTGTTCCCTTACCTCGGAGCTGCATTGCCCTTACCACAGTGCTGGAAAGTTGGTTTGGATTGCACCCTTAGTCACAGAAGGGGCTGATACCATACAGGTACAGTATGTGTCTTTTCCTCTCTTAAAGGTTACTTACTATAATCTTTGTGGGGGATTTCAACTGGGGAAGCAGGTTAATGAAAAGGATTGGCCTCCCATTCTCCCAGTGCCATGGTTCTCTTTCAGTTTGGGCCCCCTTCCAGAGGTCTCATTCATCATGAACCCTGACCATCATTCTCCTGCCTCACTGGCACTTTGGTCCTTAGGAAAGAACAAACCAAAACCGCTCTACATTACCATCTACAGGCCAGTTTAAAAGCATCAAGTTACCATGGTTCATACTACCCCTTACACATTCCCATGTGGACAGTGAAGGTGGTACTTTGCTTCTACAATTGCTCCAGGTAAATTCTATTGATCCGGAACATGCTATTCTGTCAAGAAAAACAAAGGTATGTCAGATAATTCATTGGAAGGCTTAAATAGCTTAATAGCTAGATAGCTTGTTTAATGATTTGACAGTCGGTGGCTGTTCCAAGCTCCTGCAATATGTGTCAAAACTGGTTGGATGAACATTGGGAGCTATGTAATAAGTTTTTCATGTAATCTGGCTAATCTCTAATCTGGCTGTGTACAGACACAAGTCTTGAATTTTGCTGCAAGGTGGCAAGCAGTAGCTTGCCCCATCAGTTTTCCCAAAGCAGCAGTATGCCCCCTGTAGCTCCAGATCTTCATCTAGAGCTGCAGGGGCATACTGCTGCTTTGGGGGAATTGATGCTATTTTAAACAGCAGTACTGTTTGTCTAGGTAGTCTATTTACTCCTCCCTCCTTATCACATGTTTTCTTTAAAGTAGATAGATATGCTTTCTGGTAGCATTATAGAATGCTACCAGTCTCCACTGCTTTCCAACTGGCCCTATAAAAGCCTGCCCTGAACTGCTTAGGGGAAGAGGGGCGTGTGAAGCACTATCATTTCATTCACATACAAAATATACTACTCTTTATTTTTTGTGTACTCTGCCTTTCAGTTAGTTGATGATTGAACACTGAAGACACTTTACTTATAGCACTATGCGCATCGATGTTTGAGACCTGCAATATTTAAGAAGCTTTTTCATTCTTAAATATATTTACTCACCATGAACTTTAAATGTATGTTTTAATCCAAGTGGACCTCTTTGGCTTATAACCAGTAAATAATTATAAAGCTTGAAATTTTTTATTTACCTTTCATATTAATTGTTATGCAAAAAGGAACTCGGACAACATATTTCCATGAGCTGCACATAACATGTCAGAGAGCGGCATGTGGCCACCCCTGTTCTATGATAAAATCATGATTATGGTACCATGAGCCATGTAGTGTTAACTGCAGATGATCCAGTAGGACAGACCTAGTTTCTGAAGTATTTAGAAGACACTGTGATTTCCTTGCCAAATATGAGTGTCCCATAGAAAAAATCAAAGGCAAAAGTTGGCCTTCCAGTGAATGTGGTAGGAAAGACACTACTGTACATGACAGAAGATGGGAATTGTTGAAGAAACCACAAGATGACTGAGAGATTAAACAAAGTGTGAGCAGCTGGGTCAGTGGACAACGGTGTCAGGAGAAACACTTAAAAAATAATGAAACTTTTCAGTGAATCACTTTAGTAGTTAGATTAAACATTTCTCTTTGCATCAATCTTTCACTTTTTTTCTTTACCTGCTAGGGACACTGTGGAACGGTAAGGTGCCAACCTCGGCTTGTAAAAATTACATGAAACACATTTTCTTTAAGTTGTGTTTGAACTTGTCTAACCATAAAGGTATTCTCTCAGCAAAGACACCTTGGGGGAAACATCTGAAAAGAGCAGGAAAAAAAAACCCCTAAAGTTGAATGGTTGAACTAAAGATGATCCACACTCTCTAAAGGTTTCATTAGAGACTCCTGGAAAATGTGCCCAGAAGCTGATTTCCAATTATTGGAGTGAAGATGTGTGTGTTTGTTTTTAACAACTATATCACATTAATTTTGAGAAGTGCCCTTTTTCACACAAAAGCTTGATACAAAGTTTAAGAGTTCATGGTGTATGCCTCAGCTATCCTCCCAGAGTTCTCAAAGATTACAGACAGCGGTTCCAAAATCACATTTGTAAGCTCCTTCAGTACCCTGGGGTGTAGTTTAAGTGGTTCTGGAGATTCACATTTGTTTAAAGGAACCAGGTTTTCCCTTACTATCTCTTCACAGTCTTGAGCTGTGAGCCCCTCACCCTGACCCCAACTTCCTTGTTAGTGCAACCCTTGTTAGGTTGGGCCACCTTTCCTTTGTGGGAGAAAATGGATTCAAAATCAGAATTGAGCAGCTTTGCCTTCCCTCTGTCATCCATTACTTCACCATCTTTTCCACACAATAGGCCTACAGCTTCCTCTTGTTTTGGACATGTTGAAAAACAAACAGACCCTGTTTGTTTCACCTCATTCTGTACTTTAGCCTTCCTAACATCATTCCTGCAGGTGCAGACTATATTTATGTACTATTCCTTTGTTAACCATCCTTCCATTTTTTGGTACATGTTCTTCACAGCTTTTCAGAAAGCTCTTTGCACAATCATATTGCTTTCCTGACATGTCTCCCAACCTGCACAGGTACCCCCCAAAATAAGCACATGAAACACAGATCTGGAGAAAATGAAGGGCCGTGTTTATTGGTTGTCCACTGTGTTTGCAGCTGCTTTCCTTAGATTTATTGATTTATTTTATTTATTGATTTATTTATTGCATATGTAATCCACCTTTCTCTCCTAAGGGCACCCAAGGCGGGAGAAAGTTTTCTCCCAAGTTTTTGTCTCATGGGAACTGTTTGCTTGTTCTTTTAGTATCTCACTTTTCAAAATACTTCATCCTTCTGGACTTGTCAGGGCAGCAGGGGAGGATAGCCCTTGCTTTCCCGATAGTAGAGTGGCACAGGAGCGCACGGAGATAGCACAAGAAGCAGGCGGTCCCAAACAGAGCCAAAGAAGCAGGCACAGGCTTGTTTGTTGCAGAAGCATGTATTGGTAAAGCAGCAGGCAGAAGAGTAGCCAGTCAAACGGTCCAGGAGTCAGGGATACAGCAAGGCACAGTCACAATTAGGCAGTCCAAGTCAGTACACAAACCAGCAGCACGACATGCAGAAACTCCACCACAGCAACCCACATTTGGTGTCTGTTCTTGCCCCCATATATACTGGGGCCAGCCAATCAGAATAGGGTGACCTCATAGTCAAGACTGTCTTGTGACCCTTTCTGATTGGCTGTCCAGTGGTGCATTGCACCACTGCACCATAGCCTACATGACTCTGCACACATCCTTCCAGGTCACATGGCTCCCACCTAACACAGGTGCAGTTGATTGCTAATCACACACTTATACAGTGCAGCTGTTCTTTTGTTTGCATTTCATACCAGGCCTGGACCTCAAGGCCCCTCCTGCCACATCCTGGCTTACAACAATTCAGGGCCTGGGATGCCAAAGGCCTGACAGGACTGTTATCCTATAGAAGATCTAGCTATGAGGGAAGACTTGGTTTTCCCCTGAGCTCATTAAAATCAGCATTCCTTGGAATCCAGGGCACAAATATCTGACTACCTTTAGTGTTGCTTTCCTCTGGATTATGAGAAATCTCAGATGATGTCATTGCTTATGCACACAGTCGTTGCCATTTTCACGTCATTGACCAATTCTTCCCTATTAGTAAGGATTAAGTCCAGGATGACCCTTGGTCCTTCCTCCTGCTTCTTCTGGAAGATAAAGTCAGCAAAGCAAGTGAGGAATTGGTGGGACCTTCCATGTTTAGCTTAGTTAGACTTTCAGCAGATGTCAGGAAGGTTGAAGTCCCCCATTACCACTATGGCTTGCCTCTTGGAAAGCTTCGGAGACTGTTTTAGGAAAGCAGCATCTGTCCCTTCTGCTTGGCCAAGTGATCTATAGAAATATTGTCAGAAAGATAAAGCTATGACCACCTGCTCTGTCTTGACAGAATGGGTAGACAGGGGTTTCAAACCCCTGAGCATCAGCATTCAAGCTAGGGCACTCGCCTGTAACCACTCAGCATGGTTTTAAATGTGACTTTATGAGATGCTGTGGAAAAAGAGATTGATGACAAGGTATGTGCTGGCAGGTGCAGGGCAGAGCTGGTGTGTGTGCTGATGTGTGCTGGCAGGGGTGCAGTGAAACTTGGGGTGAGAAGAGGCAGATTAGTTGCTTTTTAGCGTCAACTTTGGCCACCCTGGCCAACTTGTATGTTACAAGCCTGGGAACTCATTTTCAACATCTGTGAAATACCTGCATCCTACTGAGTATGCATTTGGCATGCAAGCTTTTATAATCCAGAGTGCACAAGTGAATGGTATGACCAATGTCTAACTACCTTTGAGATCCGTATGAATGACTTAGGAATCATCATCCTCAGTTAGACTCCAGCCTGTAACATGTTGCTAAAGCACACAGATAGGACTGCTTCAAACATCCATACTCTCCTAGTTGAAGACTACAAACTAAGATGAATAGGGGCATGGCTTTGAATTGTGAATACAAGTGTCAGATGTTACTTTTGACCAGGGCCTAGGAGAGGGGAGTAAAGGGGGTAATTTGTTCCCGGGCCCGGGGTCTGAAAGGGGCCCGGGAGCTAGAGGAGGGAGCCCGGAGTGATACAGTCTCCTGAGAGCCAGTAGACTGCTGCATGGGAGACAGGATGCTGATGCTAGCTCCGACCAACTGGACTCCAAGTCCCAGAAGGCAAAGCAGCAGGCTACAGCCTACTGGGCCTGCGCCCCTCCCTCAGAGCTTTGCGTGGCACGCAGGCTTGCCTCATGCAGGAGCGCTGGAACTCAGAGGCGAGTTCATCGCAGGCAATGCCAGCACTCAGCAGCAGGCTCTGTGAACTGGCCTCCAACTCCCACAAGGCAAAGAGGCAGCGCCACCTACTGGGCTTGGGCACTAGTACACGAGGCAGACCTGTGCTCTGAGCTGTAAGAGAGGGGCTGAGATCTGTTCCTGCGGCCTGCTCAGTGGCGTCGCTAGGGAAGTGCAGGGGGTGCGAGCCGCACCGGGCGACATGCAAGAGGGGGGTGATGCTCACTGGGAGGGTGATGCGCTAAAATCGTGGTGGTTAGGAATAATACCATCATGTTATATACAGTTGAATGTGGAATTTCAAGCAGAATGCAATGCAAAAAATGGGAGTGAAAGATCTCCTTTCTATCAAAAGTTATTGGCAAAAACCCAGAAAATAAAAAATGCATGGAGCCCAATGGAAAGAGAAACCAAGGGGTATCATGTGTTTACTTGTGAGTAGGTGAACATGCCTTAGTCCATCTGAAAGGGCAGGCTGAGAGGAATCTAACAACACCAGAATGGTCCTGATCCAATGAATGTAGCCCCCAAAAAACACCCGAGAAAGAGGTCCCTCCCTCCAAGCTGTTGAATGTATTGAGCCCTATGGAAAGCAAAACTAAGCCACATGGTCACATTTACTCACAAGTAAGCAAACGTGCCTTGGCTCCTGGGCAGGTCAGGCAAAGGGAAATGTGAGGCCACCAGAATGGTCCTGATTTGATGCAACTGGAGCTCAACAAATGCTTCAGAAGGCACCCCCCCCTCCCCAATAAAAAGAATGAAAGAGGCTTGACAGGGTAAGGTGAAATTTTTTTCTGTTTTAGGCTGTCATCCTATCCACACTTTCCTGGGAGTAAGCCCCGCTGACTATAATGGGACTTACTTTTGAGTAGACAGGCATAGGATTGGGCTTTCATACTTGCAAAGCCAGGTGGGTCCTGATAGTGATATGCTTGAAATATGAGAACTTAAATTGAACTGGGTACTGGGTAGGGGTGAAAATCTTACTGATTCTTTTTTTTGGGGGGGGGGCGGTGTTATTGCAGGCAGGCTACAGAGAAAATTCACTTGGTGGAACTTGGTGTCCAGGCTTTCCCTTATTTATTGATTTTACTTTAATTTATTTATATTTATTTATTTTAATTTGCTTTATGATGGGTCCTGGACAGATTGTCATTCTAAGAAGTGGGTCCCAGTGCTAAAAGTTTGAGAACTGCTCCAATAAAGTGTTAGTAAGTTGACACCCTGGGGGGAGGTGACACCACTAGTGACCAAAATAACTAAAATCAGAGTTTGGAGGAATAGTGCCATCATGTTATATATCAATCAATGTGTAATTTCATGCAGAATGCGATGAAGCAAACTATGTTGAAATATCTTTATTCTATCAAAAAGTACAGCCAAAAAACCAGTGGGGGCAGGGTGATGGTAGATCACCACGCCCTCCACCTAGAGTGTTGCCCAGCTGCACTGGGTAACGCGAACCCTAGTGACGCCACTGGGCCTGCTGGCATCCTAAATATTCCCTCAACATTTTCAACATCTGAAAAAAAATTTTGTGGCTTCTCTTCAGTCTGGTTTGTCTCTAAAATGTATTATTCTCATAAATCAGGAGCCCAGAAAAGAAAAGACAAAAAGAACGAGATGAAACTCATAGAAGCGGTCAACAAACACTATTTCGGTTTGGGTTAGGTGCAGCTTCACATGCACAGAGTTCTCCATTGAGCTCACCTGTAGAATTGGAACAAGAAGAAGATGTTGAAAGCCTTATCCCCAGATTGATTTGGGTGCTTCTGCACAGAGTTTTGATAAAGAGGCAGATGCAAAAAATGAAAATGAAAAACAGAAAGAAACAGACATACAGGTGAAAGTGAATTTGGAAGGAGAGAGGAGTGATCATAATGTAGGCCTTGACACTGGATATATCACAACTGAGTTTCCACCTCAAAAGGAAATAGAAAAGTATGTTCTGAATGGAACATTTCCCATCAGTGCATAAAGCAAATTTTGGAAGTGCACAATTAAAACCATTAGATCTTGTGAACAGAGTACAGACTAGGTGACCTGTTTCCAAATGTTTGTATTAGTTTAAGAATATCACCATAGTCTTCCAAGACTGAAGGATGTCAACAGCATTGGTAATAATTCCAGCAACAGTAGCTTCTGCAGAGTGGTCATTTAGCAAACTAAAGCTAATTAAGAATTATTTAAGATCTACAATGTCTCAGGGACATCTTGTGGATTTGGCCAGGCTAAGTATCGAATCAAGCGTTGCCAGAGCAATTAATTTCCATGTTGTGATTCAAAACTTTTCACAGAAAAAGGCCAGGAAAGCTCTTTTTGAAAAGTAAATACCAAAGCTACAATTCTATACACACGTTCCTGGGAGTAAGCCTTGAACACAATGAGGCTTACTTACGAGTGGACATGAATAGGATTGCACTGTAAGTTTCTTAATAATAGTTATGTCTTCTGATGATCATAGCTGCATATTAATATAAAATGATGTTTCAATGTGTATTCTGTCTCCTTATCTGAATTGTTCTTTCTCATCTGCATTATAGTGTAAACAAATATGTTCAAATCAAATGTGCTTTGTTATCGTCTTTTATTTATTTATATTTATTATACTCATGGACCCCCATCGCTGCCCTCCCCCCTCGTTGAACCCTCCCCCTTTGGGAAGGGGCCCAAAAGAAACTTTGTACCCCCTGCCATAATTCCTCTCAGAGGCCCTGCTTGTGACCCTGACATACTGTATGTAAGAACAGACACACAGACCAAACCTAACCAACTTTCTAGCACTGATGCAACTGCAGTGTAGCCCTAAGGTAAGGGAACAAACATTCAATTACTTTGAGGAGGCCTCTGTGACTGGCTGTTCCCACTAAGAATGCAGCACACACCCTATTGGCACAGCTGCACCCGTGTTGGAAAGTTAGTTTGAATTTGGCTGGCAGTTTGCCTCAGAGGTGTAATTAGAACTCCTGGCAGCTGGGCCTGTCATGATGTCACATGACATCAGGACATCACTTCTGGGTTCTCCCTGGAGGAGGAAGCACTGGTGGCTTCATGCCCCCTGTTCCTTCTTCTGGGAAGGTTTCTTACTTGAAGGGGGGTGCCACTGAGCAGAAGGAATGGGGGCACTTAAGCTTAAGCTGTGGCAGTGAGCTCTCCCTCCTCCAGGAGAACCATAAGCGGCACAAGGCGGTCATGCACCCCTCCTCGATGTAGTGCTTGGGCCAGGTGCCCCTCAGGCCCTGCCTTTGAAATGCCTCTGGGTTGTCTAATTTTTTACTTTTCTTCAACCTAAATCACATGGTGGAGCACTTTTCACTCTTGCACAAATACCAGCATGGCACTTTCCAGAAAGCTGACAGACAAGGGAGACATTTGCACATCCCCTCAACAAAATGTGTGTTCAGAAGTGTAACCATTGCCATTGTGTTATTTTTGGCATCCTGATTGGCTAACACATCTTTCTACAGTAATAATGACAGTGACAAATATTTAGAATAATCAATGTGCTGAAATTCAAAGTACCTTTGCAACTTTTGTGAGTCATGAGAGTCATATGTGAGTCCTACAGGCTCTGTAAACCACACACTACTTAGTCATTTATATTTTGGGGTGAATGGAATGTTGTTCAAGATATTGAAAACATTCACACATGATTAGGACATTTCTATAGCAATGAATGCAAAAAAAGATGAATGATTTGCAGAAACCAGGAGTGCGAAAAGCAGGGGGTTATGTGTGGAGTTACGCATGAAAATATTTGTACTACATAATCTATATTTAACCCTGAGGAAGTGCCATTAAAAAGCAAACCTAAATTAATGTTGCCTGAGGCAAGATTAACTTGTAATGCGTAGGCATGGCAGCTTGCTAATGGACTAGTTAACATGAAAGCCACCTCATGTAGCAAGATAGAAAACAACTCCTGTCTCTCTGTTGTTAGACAAGGTCCTGGGAGTGCTAATTCTAATCCTGGAATAAGCACCTTTTAAGGGAAGAATTGAAATGACCTCTTGACAAGTTCATTGGTGTTGGTATGACCCCTGAGCCTGGGCGAACATTAGTCCCATTGAGGACTACTGCCTGCACATATTGAAATGTTATCCTGAGGAAAGTAAAAGTATAATTCTGTGCCCACTTGCCTGGGAGCAAGTCCTACTGAACCCATTGAGTAGATGCTCATAGGCTTGCACTGTGAATTAGGGTGGACACTTGGCAGCACAATTCAAAAACATGAAATTCATTGTGAATATCAAGGTTCTTCCCAAGGAGAAACCACCTCAGAATTTTCAAGGGAAGCGAAACACATCCCTAGATGACAGGTGAAATTTCTCATGGGGATTCTGCATGCTCGTGAAAGACATGACTGAAATTGTGACTATCTCAGTGGCACAGATGTATCTCAAGCACTTCCAGAATCGGAAAGCTGTATTCTCCTTCTGGAATAGTTAAGTTGAATGAGGTCCCAGCAAGGTGTCTATGCCCCCACCTTCCCAGTCAACATTCTGTTTGAGGCCAGAAAAGCAAGATGGGTCTAGTTCCTCTGAACTAGGGGTAGGAATTTCTTTTGAGGTTTCATTTTTGCCTAGAGCAGTGTTTCTCAAACTGTGGGTTGGGATCCACTAGGTGGGTCACATGCCCATTTCAGGTGGGTCTCCATTCATTTCAATATATTAGACTTGATGGTATCATTGTATGTGACTGCATTTGGGGGCATTTTACAGACCTGTACTTTTAACAGGCTACTAGTATATGCTTTTAACAATGATGATCAAGGGGACTTACTCCTGGGTAAGTCTGGGTAGGATTGCAGCCTAGAATTGTTAAAAAATTTTCTGCTTGATGATGTCACTTCTGATCATTATATCACTTCCGGTGGGTCCCGACAGATTCTCATTCTAAAAAGTGGGTCCCAGTTCTAAAAGTTTGAAAACCGCTGGCCTAGAGTCCTCTTTCTCCAGTCTCAGGTCAGCAAAATGCCTTATGGGTCAGCGTTTAAGCAGAAGACATAGATAAGAGAAAGACCAACAGATGTCCCATTCCTTCAAAATCATCTGTCACAGGGACAAAGAAGACAAGAAATTGAAACTCGCTCCCAATGGAAAAAGGAAAAAAAAGTCACTGCCAGATGGATGTACTACTTTAATTGCTGAAAAACTCTTCCAGATTCTATGGATCTGTTTCTAGGGCATATTTATGTAGTTGTACATTTAGAGCTAGAGAGACAGATAATTCATTACACAGACAATTGCCCTAGAAACAGATCCATAGAACCCGGAAGAGTCTCTCAGAAGCCAGAAATGTCATCACAAGAGGTGAAGACCTTAGAGAAAACCATAGGGGTCAGTGTGCCATGAAAAGAAAAGTATTGAAAATTGCTTTTCTAGAGCTATTTGGGAAGATGGTTGGAACACGAAAATGTCTAGAGCCCATGAGTGTAAGTGAAAATATTTTATAGAAAGCAATGCCAACATTTCTCCAAAAGCAAAATAGGGACAAAATAGGAGTACAATTTTATCAAAGGTGCCAGAAAATAGGAGCAACTGGAGCATATGGGATATCTACTTGCAGAGGGCTACACTCTTTGAAAAAGGCAGATTCCTGATACTGCTTGACTCTGCTTCATAATGACTCAGTGAAGAAAAAGAGTTGTTTTCCTAGTGGGGGTAAAGAATTTAATTGGCTTCAATTACATACTGGGATAAATGTTATGTAGTTTATGGCTTTCATTGCTTTGCGTCCATTGTGGCTCCCTTTCACACTGGTGTCAGGGAAAGTTTCTTTTTCCAACCAAAGCCTGCGTTAAAAAAAATATATAAAAAAAACCATTACGTGGTATTAGTGGATCATCTTGAGAATCAAGGCACCAGTATTTGTCTGGTTGTAGCAATTTTACTACCATATTGGGTTGGCTGTGGATTTTCCCTTCTTGATCACTAAGCACTAAGGTTGCAGCAATGTACTATGTTTGAATGTATGTATGTTAGGGTCTCAAATTCCTACAGGTTGAAGGATGACCATTGTCTATCCCCACTGTTGTGGCAATAGGTGGCTTGCCAGATGGATACTTGTAAACTCATAACTAATAAGCAAGTATTTCTGAAGTGCAGTGTTAGCCTATGTTAACATGTGCTCAATGCACACAATGCTTCCTTAGTTGTCATGCCCGAATGGAAATGGTTGATGAATCATATTACCCTCTTTTCTAGCACTTCCTTGTATATCGATGGGCTGAAAATTAACAGATTAAGATTGTCTTGAATCATAAAGCTGAGAGTTTTTCTCACCCACTCGTTTAAAGGGGACAGGAAGGTGGGGGGGGGGAGAGGTGTTGCATTAACAGGAATAAGCACAGCTGTGGTGCACAGTATGTTTTCCCAAGAACATGCATTTGTGCTGGTTGTGTGGGAATGCTCAGGGAATACTTTGTGTTAGTGAGAAGGCTAGGTGCTCCAGGCTATGTTCTCCTCTCTGTGAACAAGGATAACTCAAATTAACGCTAATGGGTGTTAAGCACAAGAGAAAGGGCAATGTGCATTTAAGAAAAAAAGTCTCAAGCTTCCTGCAAGCATTTTCAGATCAGATTCTTAAGAGATTTTACCTCACATATAGGATTTCCACAGATGTCAAACGGAACCCTACTGGTCTTTCCTGCATGGATCCCATCGTGTGAGAGCAATTCACAGTAAATGCTTGGTCTACCCTTATTTACACATGGATAAAGCATCAGCACATAAAAATGACATAAAGTGAATGTTGCTATGATGGAGAGACAAAATATGATACCGTGTCCTTTTTCACACAAAGGGATGGTATCTGTGACAGTTTTGCATTTGGGTATGAATATCTGGGTTGTTCTACTTCCCAGTAGTGCAATCCCACATCTCTCCAGGAATGTGTATATGGACTTTATGGTGAGACCCATTATTGGTTGCTTTCCACACAAACATTGCCCTCTTCCCCTCCCACAAGGTAACAATAACCATGTTAGTTCCATCCATGTGATCTGTGCACACATCCTGGGGCACTGTGGGGCCATATCATTGCAATTCATTGCCCCTCTGTTTGAATTGTTCCATAATTTCCCAGTGACAGTGTCAGCTCCCTTTCCTTCCTCTAGTCTAGAGTGTAGCCAGTGCTGACCCCAGGCAAAATCACAAAGGTGTCTAGGGCCCATGAGTGTCTAATGGGCCCACCAAACTATCCACATTCCCTGTGTTTCTCCTGAGAGTTGAGAAAGAAGAGACAGTTTATTAAAGATGACAGAAGTGGAGATGAGCATGTCTCTCACTTGAGAGGAATATCAGAGGTCTCTTGTGTGAGGGTCCTCAAGAAACCTGGACACACCACCACTACAGAGGAAATAACTGAGGTAGTAGTACCCTGGTAGATAAATTACTGTTACTGTAAAATGTGGTTGGTTCACTGCATCTGCCTATCTGTCAGATATTTTGAAAAGTAGAGCTATGTTGTCTTATTTAACCCTTTTCTGCCTAGCCCATAGGTGTACACATTTGATCCCTGTTGCACATAGGACCTGTTGTAGCCACCCTGGGTCCCTTTTAGGGAGAAGGGCGGGATACAAATAAAGTTTATTATTATATGCAATGGGTTGCACGGGGCGGATTCAGTGTTTGTGTTTGGGGGGGGGGTCATGAGCACTACCAACTCCAGAGCACAGGTCAACCAGGCAGGTAGACTTGGATTCTGGGTTGAACTTGATGGCTTCCATGACCAAGGTTTACTGGGTGGGTAGAACTAGGCTCCCACCTGGACTTGGATCCTAGGTCTACCAGCTGGGTAGACCTGGGCTCCCATTCCAGCCAATCTCGCTGA
This sequence comes from Tiliqua scincoides, assembly GCF_035046505.1. Taxonomy (NCBI): domain Eukaryota; kingdom Metazoa; phylum Chordata; class Lepidosauria; order Squamata; family Scincidae; genus Tiliqua; species Tiliqua scincoides. The sequence continues at coordinate 49,059,058 of NC_089821.1, forward strand.
CATCCACCCAGTGAGTGTTTCCCTGGTGCCCGATTTTACTCCCCAGTCTGGCGGGTGCTCTTGCCTGCTGGTAGACAGTTATTTTTTGGGGGGATGCACCCATGCCCCCCCGGATCTGCCCCTGAGGTTGCATCCAGATCTTTAGCTGAACACAGCGCTGTTCTCAGAAGCTCCTTGCATGATGAATGGAGGGTTTTTTTGTTTTTTATGCAAGAATTCTTCTCGTTTATGCTCCTGACAATGGAGCAGTGCTCTGCCAAAGGTCTGGATGAGACCTAGTGATGGTTCCTTTCTTTGATGAAACTGCATTTAAATGTGGATTGGGTTTTTAAATGAACTTTAGCATTGTCCAACAAAGCACCCAAAGCAGTGACTCATTAATGGCCTAATATAGTGTTTCCCAAACTGGGGGTCATGACCACCCAGGCAAGTGTGTGTGTGCGTGTTGGGGACACTACCCCCTAAAGGAGGGTAGTGACCCAACGAGGGACCCATAGCTGCTGCTAGTATGGCACTTCCAGGTTTTGCTGCTGCCACCCCCAAACACAGGTAAGTAAAAAACTGGTTTTTTACTTAACTGTGTTCCGCACCAGTGGTGACAGCAACGAAACCAGTGACTTACTAACAGTAGCTATGGGTCCCTGGATGGGTCACTTCCCTCCAACCGGGGACCCATAGCTACTGTGAGTAAGTCACTTCATGGTTTCGTTGCTGTCACCACTGGTGCCGGTTGGGTCACTCCCCTCCTTAAGGAGGTAGTGTCCCAATGAAGGTTGGGAACAACTGCCCTAATATAGTACTACTGTCTGCAATACTAAGATGCCATTTTTCAATGTTACCTTTAAAAAAAAATGGAAACACACAAGGAGAATTTAAAAAGGATATCTGTCTCTCAAACATTCTTTTGAAATCAGTGGGGGTTAATTAAAAACTAAATATGGAATCTACAAACATCCAGAAATTATTTACACTGTTGTTAATTTCTTCTTTAATATTCATAACTGTTTTCTGTTAATTAAGAAGAGAGGGAGAACATGAAGAAAGGCTTGGAACAAAAGCAGGCTGCATACAGATAAGGGACTTGGTTCTCAAAGATCTGGACTATTGCAGTCTGCCAACACTGGGATGGAAATTTATATGCAGCAAACGTGTGTTGTAGGCACAGCAAAATAGGCTGGATGTATGCATGAATCTCCTGATGGCTGCTCGTCAATATTATCATCTGATGTGCCATTGCTCTCGTTTGCCAGCGCATTGTATCTCCAATGGCTAACTTACTCAGCGTCTGTGGCCAAGTGGTAAGAAGGTGGCATGGCTCTTGAATGCCAGTGGGAGAAATGCAGTAGAACTGGCATCTCTTCCAGAAGGGGAAAAGTCTTTGAACATTTTTGTTTTGATTGATTTGCATATATGCACATATTAAATGGCCTATTACTTGACACTAAGGATGATTTCAAAACACCAGAGCGGTCTAAAGTGTCTAGGTGCTGATCCTCATTTCTGCTTTCAACTAGCTACCTTCTCTCCCTATAGAGATGGGATGTTTGTGTAATTCTTCAACCTGCCCTCCTCTCAGTGTAGGAAAATAGATACGTTCATTGCCAGGTTCTATCCTGTTCATTTTACCACCAAAGAGCTAGCTACAGGTAAACTTATAGTCCAACTCTATTAGCAGGATATGGTGGCAGATCTCACTATCCACCATTGTAGCTCACAGGCTGCTGGTGCCCTACAAAGCTGCTGCCAGCACAAAGGCCAGGGGGCTGGGCATTGGTGACAACAACCCACAGATCCTCTGCCATTGCCAATAAGTTGGCAGTGGGGGGATTCGGGTGGTTTGGGGTGGGGATCAGGCCAGGCCGGGGACAGTTTTGGGGGTGGAGGGAGGGTTAGGAGCAATAGTCACATACACAGATCTTATCCCTCTTTCCCAGCCTATCCCAGTAAAGGAGCTGGCATAGGCCTGTGGAGACCTACTGGGGACCAGACAGCCTACAGAAAAGTAAATATAAATTTTCTTTACTTGCATATCCTGGGCTGCCTGGTCCCCGGCTGGCCTACCGCATGCAGTGGGTCACCCTGGATAGGACTGAGCTGTAGGATAAAGATCCCTTTTCTCCACTAAGAAGGTAGGAGGGAGCCCCTGGTTTCCATGGAATGAAATTTTCTCTCCTCTCTGTCCCTCCAGCCATCTCTGCTCTCCAGGAATGGAGGGATTGCCCTGGCTAAAGTTGAGAAATAGAGGCTTTCTCACATTGGACTCTCTGGAATTAGTTGCTTTTCTAATAGAGCCATGCAGTTAACCAGATGGGCCTGGAGTGTGATTTAAATGTGATTCCACCACTTGGAAAGCACTTAGTACACACACTGTGGATCTATGTGCCTGCTGTCTTACTTGAAAGAGTGAGTTTAAAGGGGTGAGCTGTACATATGAGCATGCCAGAGATCTGTGGCCCATGCACAGGGCTGGCCCAATTCATGTGGCCAACTTAAGTAGTCACCTGTGACAGCAGATGGTCAGAAGGCACCTGTCCCTGCCAACCCACTCACCTTCACTGCTCCTCCTCTCCCTGCTCCTTGGATTGGACAAGGAAGAAGGAGAGGGAATGGTGAGCTAGAGCAGGGGTGCCCAAACCCCGGCCCTGGGGCCGCTTGCGGCCCTCGAGGACTCTCAATGCGGCCCTCAGGGAGCTCCCAGTCTCCAATGAGCCTCTGGCCCTCCGGTGATTTGTTGGAGCCCACACTGGCCTGATGCAACTGCTCTCGGTGTGAGGGCAACTGTTTGACCTCTTGCGTGAGCTGTGGGATGAGGGCTCCCTCCACTGCTTGTTGTTTCACGTCTGTGACGCAGTAGCGGCAGCAAAGGAAAGGCCAGCCTTGCTTTGTGCAAGGCCTTTTATAGGCCTTGAGCTATTGCAAGACCTTCATTCATTCATATAAGTCCATCTTTAATATATTAATTTATGTAAACATATGTAAATTTATTCAAATTTGAAATGTAAATTAATTCTCCCCCCCCAGCCCCCTACACAGTATCAGAGCGACAATGTGGCCCTCCTGCCAAAAACTTTGGACACCCCTAGAGCACAAGAGACACTCTAGCTTTCTCCTTTCCACTTCCTCTTCCATTTCAGCCTCCTCTTCCTTCCTAATCCAGGGACGGGAAGGAGCAGAAGCTGGTGCATCACCAGGTAAGGGGGACACAGCGTTAGGTCCACTGCCTCAAATGCCTGGAGGTTTTGGGCTGGCTCTGCCAATGCAGATGTACTGCTGGGATGCTAAGAATGAATGTGTGTGTGGCAGTGAGGGCACAGTCCTAACCAACATTCCAGCACCGAGGTAAGGACAATACAGTCCTGAGGTAACAAACATTCCCTTACTTTGAGGAGGCCTCCGTGAGTGCCACCCAAATGCAGGATGCAGCACATGTCCCATTGGCACAGCTGTGTCAGTGCTGGAAAGTTGGCTACGATTCGGGCCTGAATGTGGCAAGTAATTGCTTTCCATGCAGAAACTGTCACATTTAAATCAGGTCAAGGATATCGCCTAGCTTACCATTCTGAGTGCATCCCCACCCCACCCCACCCCATGGGTTCATTGTAAGCAAAAGCCACTTCACCAAGATGGATATGTCCTCTGTCTCCCAGGTAACACAGCGTCAAGATGGGACAGACCTGCATTTACTGGGCAGTGCCTATTCCTATTCTGTGCGTGCGGCTTTGGCTACAGATTGCTTTTTACTGGCAAGACATTTTTAAGTGTGTCACCAAAAATGAATGCAAGCAAAGGCTTTAGTTGTGGCTAGTGATGAGCAACACAGATGGAAACAAAATGGATTCTGAATCAGATGTGGTAAATGCGCACATATCAAGATCCAGGAAATCTCAGGCTCCTGAACTTCAGAGGTGAAGTCAGTTTTCCATTTGTCCAGCAGATGTCTCTTTAGAATTACTTGTGATAGTCCCTGCAACTGCCAAACTCATAAACCCTCACTTCTTGCACATACTTAAGGCTGGGGACACGAGGAATGCAAGTCAAGGGATACATATTCTGAAGTATACACATGTCCTATCACAGGTTAGTAGAGGGACTAATTTGCAAACAAATAATAGTAATAAATTTATATACACATAAGCCTTGTTCAAAAAGAGGACACAAGTAAAAGAATATGGCCTGAGTCTAACCCTAGGATTATTTAGCACCATCAGAAAAACAGCAGTTGCATTAGGGCACAATCGTAACCAGGTCTACTCAGAAGTAAGTCCTTTTTTGTTCAATGGAGCTTACTCTCAGGAAAGTGTGGTTAGGATTGCAGCCTTAGTCTGCTGTTTGGGACAGAGGAACAGAGGAGAGAACTAAAGTAATCTTCCTAACAATTAACAGGGGAAATTGCTGAATTCCTGAGCTGGTCTTGGGGCAGCAATTGGATTAGTATTGTATATACTGCCATCGGTAGTGCGTCATTGAGCTAGGCACATATGTGCAAAGACTGCCTCTCATACAGCCCAATCCTATCCATTCCCCCAGGGCAATATAGCCATACCAAGAAGGCCATGCAACTGTTACCCTGCACATGCCTGATCTTGTCTGATTTCAGAAGCTAAGCAGGGTCAGGCCTGGTTAGTACTTGGATGGGAGACCACCTGGGAATACTGGGTGCTGTAGGCTTATACCATAGTCTTTCGAGACTGAAGGTTGCCAACCATGCCATGAGGCATGTGTTGCATCCTGGGGTGGGGGTGGGGGAACGAGGAGTTCACAGGAGTAAGTATAAGTCTATACATTACTCCTGTAAGCCCCAGGGCCATTTATGGGTCTCCTTGGATGTATACCACCACTTTTAGTGGCGTATGTCCAAGAGAGGAAAGGAGTGGGTGGCCTCCCACCCACCCCACCCCCGTCTCCACTACTGACTTGCTGTCAGCATTGGCTACTCCTTACCCTGCCACCATATGCAAGGCCTCCATGGACTCTCTGGCAGTGAAATGGAAGCACGTGGCTCTGTGCATTTTTTGTAAGTCCATTTCTGAAGCCATAAAGCTCACCCCCCTGCAGGTTCTGGCAGCAGGGAGGGGGGGATAGGATTGGATTGTTGGTGTATATGCCCCCCACTGGGTCAGGGCACATTTCCCAATTTCAGATCCAAGAACAACGATTCTGAATATGAAATTAGAAAATTAAAATGCTAGGTTATCACTTCTGCTTGGCCAGCCTTGTTATTTTGTTATGTCAGTTACCTCCTTAATATAATGCATTTGCTCTCACATACTGTGCATATTGCATAGATTCAAGTGGGTTCAATTTTACCTAAGGAAAAAGAAATATTTCCACTTCTTGCTCAATTAAAATACTGCCCAAATCACTCCTTCCCAAGAAAACATTTGCATTTGATCCAAGACCTTGAAAACCCAAGGAGAGTAAGTTTTATTGCTAAGTGATAAATCCATAAAAAAGTTATTTACAGTGGCAGCGCTGACATAACCTTACCACTTGTAATGTGAAGCGCTGCTATAATTATGATTGATGGCTGTGTGAAGACAGTTGTAACTATTGAGAACTTGAGAATGCCTGGAAATGGAATTTCATTGATAGATTGTTAACCTATGAGAAACAAATGAGAAAGTGAACAAAAATCATATTAATTGAAAAATGTGTAGTGTCTGCAGTTTAACCCAGGAAGAAACAAGGAGGAGCCCTCTAGAAATACAAGCTGAAATATAGATTAAAAGGAAGAGTTCCAAGCTTTAAAGATGAATACAAAGTCAGGTTTTGTTTCTGGAGTCTGAGCAATGCTTCCACTTTCTGATATCACTTTAGATCAGGGGTGCCCAAACCCCGGCCCGGGGTCCATTTATGTCCCTCGGGGACCCCCAATCCAGCCTGCGGGGAGCCCCCAGTCTCCAATGAGCCTCTGGCCCTCTGAAGACTTGCTGGAGCCTGCGCTGGCCCAATGCAGCTACTGTCAGTGCAAGGGCCAACTGTTTGACTTCTCATGTGAGCTGTGGGCTGAGGACTCTCTCCACTGCTTGCTGTTTTATGTCTGTGAAGGAGCATCAGCAGTGAAGGAAAAGCCAGCCTTTCTTTGCGAAAGGCTTTTTATAGGCCTTGAGCTATTGTGAGACCTCATTCAGTCATAGAAGTTCCATCTCTAATATATTCATTTATGTTAATTTATTCCAATTTAAAATGTAAATGATTTTCTTTCCCAGCCCCTGACACAGCGTCAGAGAGATGATGTGGCTCTCCTGCCAAAAAGTCTGGGCACCCCTTCTATAAATGCTTAGTCAAAGTTCTCTCTTTATGCATATCCTACACATGGCAGCAGAATAAGGGGGAATTCAGCAGGGATGGGTACTTGAGACCTGCAGACTCTACTTGAGTCATGAAAACACATTTTTTGTGACTTGGGGATTCGAGTCATGTGTGTCACTGACACAGGAACTGAACTGACACACGACTCAGTGTTTTTACCCGAAAAGAATCATGACTCACAAATATCATTCCCCATGTGAAGACTAAGGTGGTACGTTCTCTTGTGCATATTGAGCCACATGTGGATGTCAACTTTCAAACAAATCACAATCATCTTGCGATTTGAATGCCTTAGTGCAGTGGTTCTCAAACTTGTGGGTCGCGACTCACCAGTTCTTATAATGCTTCCCCTGTCCCTTTAAGGGGCAGGGGAAGGGGAAGGAGGCAGTGACGTGATCCCCAGGATTGCATCGCTAAGGGGGATGGAGGGGTGCTTTGCACTTACTTCAAGAAGGCAGGGCTGCAGCAGGATACAGGAGGTGCGGGGTGCCCTGTGCAACCCTGCACAGGGCTCCCCGAGGCTTGGAACGTTTGCTAAAAGCAGGTGCAAAGTTTGAGAACCTCTGCCTTAGTGGGTGGAACCAGTGGAGGGCCAGTGGGAGGAGTCACAAGTATGTTTTGACTGATCGAAGATGGAATCTTGTGAGGTTGTGGGAGGGATGGACTGCAGCTTATTGGATTTGGTGAGCTGGGGATGTGAGAAGCCTGGTAGATTTACACATGGTAGGGAGAAGAGTTGAGTGGATCAGGATGTTGGCAGGTGTCATGTCTGGATCATGAACAGGAATCCATGATGCATAATGGACCATTGGTGAGGATGTGACAAGTCAGGCTGGAGCTGCAGAGCCTTGGATAGCTCAGAGTGAGCAAAGTTCAGTATCCATGCCTCAGCGGTAGAGATAGTGTGACAGAGGTAGCCCTCTGACCTGCAGTTTTGTGCTCCCTCCATCAAGTCCCTCCTGGCCTGTTGTCAGCACTGATGTGTAGCCTCTAGGGAGCTTGAGGTTCACTGTATGAAGGTGGCTGCTTCCTTGGGGGGCTTGGACTCTGGAGGTCTGCTTCAGAGGCAAGTTGCCTGTTCTGAACTTTCCTGACTGACTGACCTGAGCTCTGGTCTGGTGTGAAGGCCCAGGACTGGATCCAACCTTCTGATCCAGCTTCCCCCTTCATCAGGATCAGACGGAGCCTTTGCTCAAGTTGGGGGCAGGGATGACAATGAGGTCAATAGAAAAAATAATTACGCTTCACTGGTTCAAAGTTCCTGACAATAAACTCAAAGCAAAAACACCAGATGGGTAGGAAACACTCTGTATAGTTGGCAATCTAAGGTATGTCAGCAAGCCAGGGTGCTGCAAGTTCATTTCAGTTTCATTCAGCACATATTCATTTTTGTACCATTTCTTTTTTGAAGTTAAATGGTTCTTTTAAAAAACACAAAAAAAACCCCCCTGGTTCTTTCGTTAAATCAGCTCTAATTGGAACTCCAAACCTCACTGACCAATGTACTTGATGCCTCCGATATCTTGGCTAAAATCAAGAAACATATTAGTTACCCACGAGGTTACATTTCAGACTAGGTTCTTTGACCACAAGGTTGCATGGATTTTAATTAAAATCCCGTGTCAGCACATGTCTCCCTTTGCGCCTGGTTTTAGTCTATCCTGCTCCCATTACGTTTTTTCTTTTTTTTCCCCTTCATGCTACGCTGTCCCTGCTGACAGATAATCTTGGCAAAAGAATCAATAAAGAAGTATTAATAATAATTAAACCATTAAATGGAGAAATCTTGCTCCCTCTCACATGCAATAACTTTTTCTCTCTGGCTGTATGTAGGAGCATCTTGGTTTCTACTCAGAAGTCTTGAGGAGGTCACATTCCCTTATTCTTTTTTTCTTGCTCAACAAAGCTGGCCTGATGAAACAGCACTGAGGGTTCAGTCACAGGAGAACAGCTGTTTCCACCTGCATGAAAAGGAGACTTTATTTGTGACTCCAGCCTGTTCTCTATCCCTTGTTCATGGGTTATTTAGATCTAGCTAGAAATTGCACCCATCCTCCTGGTAGATTTTAGTGGCATGCAGTTTTTCATGGGGTGTGTGTGTGTGTGTGTGTGTGTGTGTGTTACAGCTCAATCCTATCCCCCACCATCAGTGCAGATGCAGCTATGCCAAAAAGTTGTCCGTTTCATCCTATGGTGGGCGCAGTGATCGGACAGCCTGCAGGTGGTAAGTGAAAACATTTTGCATTTACCTCCAAATAGGTTGCCTGATCACCAATAGATCACTACCTATTTTGGTGGTGAATGTCTGGGTTGAGAAAAGGGGTGAAAGAGTTTTAAAAATAGGAGGTAAGAAAAAAAAAGTAGCATCATTGCTACTGGATTCTTTCCTCCATCCTTCGTTCCTCCCCCTCTCTGCCCAGAAACGTCTCTGGTCCTCCTACTGCTTCCTCCTTTTTGCTATGGCCAGCTCTCACCAGGGACTTTAGGGAGGCTGGTGTTTTCTGGCTACGTCTGCTCACTGTTTGAGGTGGTGGCCCAGCTCAATTGTATTAGGCCGTTAAACTCTCACTGCCTTAATTGCCAAGCTAGTATTTCATAGACACGAAGGGACCTTTTGAGGTGGGATCTGCTGTCGGCTCTTTTTGCTTAAACTTTGGGGGAAGCTGCATTAGTCTGCTCCCCACTCAATAAAAGCAAGCAAGAATCAGACCATCCACTTCCCTACTTGTGTGAGGAAAGGGCACTTTGCTAGCCCTCCTCTTGCTCCATCCTTGCGCCACATTTAAAGTTCAAAGGGGTGCATTTGGAGCAAGGAGAGAGGCAGCGAAGCACTCCTTCATTCCACACCATTTAAAGGAATACATCCCATTAGACTTTAAACTTATATGAGGATGAAATGGGAGGAACTGAGGTTTTGGGGTATGTGTGCACACACTTCCCAAGTGAAGGTAGAAATGGGGAGTAAGAGACAGCTTTGGCCAGTAGACTCAGTTGGGCCATCCCTTGGTATCCAAGAATATTGGAAAGGAGACATTCCCATGGGCAGGTCTGGTTGTTCTTCAGAGGCAGACTGAACCTCAGCCTCAGTGGAAGGAGCACTTCTTTGGGAATATCTAATTAGACACATTGGGACTGACGTAGACGGTTGTTGGATCAACTTCTTTGTTTTATTTCAACAAGTTCATCGATACTGAACTGAAAACAAACACCATGTTGCAACTTCTTATGTCGATAGGCTGGCATTTAGTAACCTGGAAGTGCTAATCTAGCTTTTTCTGGAGTGCTCACACTGACATATGTTCAGAAACCTTCCATGTGGCCTTCCCAGCCCAAAGTCTGGAAAGATCCTGTCTGGGAGTGCCCTTTGAGGGGTTCAGATTAGTTTTTTCCCCCTTATAGCAAGAGCTAGCTAGAAATGGAAAGAAATTATCTGAAAAAGAATCACATAAATGGTTTTCATCGTCAAAATTTGCTGTTAAGAGAAGTTTTGATAGAAAACAATTTCTGTAACTGTAAATGTGGGAACTTTTCCCCCTCTTTTAACTGCCTTTTACTCAAGAGCTGCATCTGTCATGCACTTTTGTAAGTGGCTTTTGAAAGTCTTTCCTCCTCAAATGTCTCTTCATATAAAGTAGGTTTACTTGGCTCTGTAGCCCCCACTCTTCATAGAGAATGGCTGTAAAGGAGGCAATGAGTGCTCTCTCACATATTCAATTCCCCAATGAGCCTCACCATCATGTACACAGAGACTAATGATATAGTTACTTTAGGTCAGGGCTGTCCAGAGTTTTTGGCAGGAGGGCCACATCATCTCTCTGACACTGTGTCAGGGGCCAGGAAAAAAAGAATTAATTTACATTTAAAACTTGAATAAATTTACATAAGTTTACATAAATGAATTTATTAAAGATGAACTTATATGAATGAATGACGGTCTTGCAATAGCTCGGGGCCTATAAAAGGCCTTGCACAAAGCAAGGCTGGCCTTTCCTTTGCTGCAGCTACTGCATCACAGATGTGAAACAACAAGCAGTGGAGGGAGCCCTCATCCCACAGCTCACGCGAGAGGTCAAACAGTCACCCTCAGGCTGAGAGCAGTTGTGTCAGGCCAGTGCAGGCTCCAACAAATCTCCGGAGGGCCAGAGTTTCATTGGAGACTGGGGGCTCCCTGAGGGTTGCATTGAGAGGCCTCGAGGGCCACAAGTGGCCCCAGGGCCGGGGTTTGGGCACTTTTGCTTTAGGTGGCTCACCAGTTCATCCACTTCTACTGTACGTTAATGCCTATTTGCAGTAACTTTCTCCCAAATCGAGTCTGTCCCTGCAGCAGGAAATTATCTGTCTGTCTTTCTGTCTGTCTCTGGGAGTTGAGACTTGTGGTAGCTGGGAGCTGGCAACATGAAAGTAGAAAGGCTAAAATCCCACAAGTTCAAGCAAGAGCCAAAAGAAAAGTTGGCTGTCTAAGAAGAACTGTGATCCTATAGACCTGCAGTGAAATCTTCACACACTGTGAAAATGACTAAAATGCCAAGCTTAAACTTATACTTGTTTCACTTGGTTTGTAATGTTAATGTAAAGCCTGTCTTGACAAGAGTGTTCATGTGTGGTGCAATGTGTGTGCTTTTCTTGATTTCTAATGTGTAAGAAGGACCACCTGCTTACATAAGAGCTTTCTCATCATTTAAGACCTTCTTCAGAGGCCTGGCTTCATTTGCCAGAAGGTGGGAGGCTACCCAGAGCCTTTGCTGTGGTAGCATCAAGACTTTGAAACATCTTCCCAAGGGAAGGTTGCTCTGCTTCCTCTTTGTGGAATTTTCAATGCTGAATTAAGGCAGTTTTATGTATGTCTTGTTTTTGATATGGCTTATTGTACTGCCTTGTGGGGTTTAGGCTGGAAGGGCAGGAGATAAATACTGAAAATAAATGATTTAACAACAATCAGGGATTCAAACAAACTGTGAAAGAGCCTGAAAGGCAACTCAGTATCACATTTGAAAATGCTCTAAATGTGTGTTTTTCAAATTTTCTACATTCAGGGACTCATTATTCAATATCCTACATTGATTTGCTACTGAGGAACATCTCCTTGCATCTGCTAAACAGAATTCGTGCACATCAGAGGGTTCTGGGAAACACTCCCAGTTTGAGCCTGATCTGCTGTGTTTCCCTAGTATGTTTGAAGGTTACAGTGTCTCACACACCCAATGTAACAACTTCCTGTGGCTATGAAGTGATAGTAGTCAAGTGTTCAAATTGCCTTTTAAGTTTGTCCATTGTTACTAGTCCTCTTCCGATTGAAATTCTGATGAATCCAGGGTCTCCTTGGAACAAGGTTTGATGAAGACTGCCTTAAATCAGTGGGAAGAACAATGCCTTCAACTTCCCTATTAAGAAAGAAATAGCTCCAGTCCAGAGAAAATTGTGCTCAAAATTTGGTCCCATCAAAATGAGTTCTGTTGGAATTAGTGGAGTCATTTGCACTTAACTCATGCCACTGATTCCAACAGAACTTATATTTGAGGCCCCAATCTTATTGAGACCTTGTGAGGCCAAAATTAGCATTTTGGCAGCACAAGGCACTTTATAGCAGCATGGAAGCTAGGCTGCCATTGTGTGCTTCAGGGCCACTGCTGCAAATGGATGGCTGCAAGATGGAGAGTGCAGCCTGAAGCCTCTGTCAGCAATGGTAAGTTGATGGCGGAAGAATTGTGTATAAGGAGGGGAAGGGCAGGGAGAGTGCGGCTTGCACCAGGATCTTATCCCTTCTCCAAATTTCCACTGCCCTTTTACTGTCCTCAAACTTATGCCAGCAAAATAACTGGTGTATGTCAGAGGAGTTGCATAGGCAATGGAACAGTGTACCAGGGGCAGATCCAGAGTTTGTGTTGGGGGGGGGGGGGTCACGCACACTAGCTTAACTCCAGAGCCCAGGTCAACCAAGCAGATAGACCTGGACCCTTGCCTGGACTTGGAGCCCTGATCTTTTTTGAAATTAAATCCGGATAAGACAGAGGCTCTCCTGGTTCGGAAATCCTCGATGCAGGTGCTGGACTATCGGCTTGCGCTGAATGGGGTTGCACTCCCTCTGAAGGAGCAGGTCCGCAGCTTGGGGGTCCACCTGGACTCGCAGCTGCTCCTGGATTCCCAGGTGGCGGCTGTGGCAAGGGGGGCCTTCGCTCAGCTTCGGCTGGTGCGCCAGCTGCGGCCGTACTTGGATCGTGCAGACCTGGCCACGGTGATCCATGCCTCGGTGACATTGAGATTAGATTACTGTAATGCGCTCTATGTGGGGCTGCCCTTGAAGATGGTTCGGAAACTGCAACTAGTGCAGAATGCGGCGGCCCGCGTGGTTACTGGAGGTAGGCGGTTCGACTCTGTCAGTCCGCTTCTCCAGTGGCTGCACTGGCTGCCCATTCGTTTCCGGGCCCAATTCAAGGTGCTGGTATTGACCTTTAAAGCCCTATACTGCTCTGGACCAGGGTATCTTAGAGATCGCCTGCTCCCATACAATCCGGCTCGCCCTCTCAGGTCATCAGAGAAGGCCTTTTTACAAGTGCCGCCGCCTAGGAAGGTACGTGGGGCGGCTGCAAGAAATAGGGCCTTCTCAGTAGTGGCACCAACGCTGTGGAACTCCCTTCCCCTTGACTTAAGAATGGCTCCCTCTCTTGAGACCTTTCGGCAAGGCCTGAAGACCCTTCTGTTTAAACAGGCCTTCTGAGTTCTTGGCCTTTTAACATCTTTTTAACATCTTTTAATATTTTTTACAGGCCTGATTCTTTTATGACTTGCTGCTGCTCTATGCTCTTTTTACCTATTTTTTTTTTACTCTGACTGCTGTTTTTAGTATGTGTTAATATGTTTTTATTTGTTTTTAAATTGTTTTTAATATGTTGTAAGCCGCCTTGAGTCCCTTCGGGGAGAAAGGCGGGGTAGAAATAAAGTTATTATTATTATTATTATTAGGTAAACCGAGGCTGCCAGTTGAATGTGTGCCCCCCACGGGTTTGCTATGTGGGTAGACTGGGGCTTGGATGCCCCACCTAGTGGACGCTCCCTTTTCTCCTGATTTTGCTCCCCATTCCAGCAGGTGCCTTTAAATTTACATGCAAGTTAAAGGTGTTTGGGTCCCAGTGGCATCACTAGGATTCGCGTCACCTGGTCCGGAAGGCCTGTGCCTCACCCCATGCAGTGGGTGGGGCAATGCCACATGTGGTAGGCGTGGTGATGTACCATCACCCTGCCCCCACTGGTTTTTTGGCTGTACCTTTTGTTAGAACACAGATATTTCAATGTGGTTTGTTTCATTGCATTCTGCATGAAATTATGCATTGATTGATATATAACATGATGGTATTATTCCTCCAAACTCTGATTTTAGTGATTTTGAAAACTTGTAGAGTCACACCCAAACACACACCCATGTCAACTTACTAACACCTTATTGCAGCAGTTCTCAAACCTTTAGCACTGGAACCCACTTTTTAGAATGACAATCTGTCCAGGACCCATTGGAAGAGATATCATGGCCAGAAGTGACATCATCAAGCAAATTAAAATAAATAATTATAAATAATAAAAATAAAAGACATAATTAAATAAGGGGGAGCCAGTCCTGTTCCTCCAAGTGTATCTACTCTGAAGTAAGTCCTATTGTGGTCACTGGGGCTTACTTTCAGGAAAGTGTGGGTAGGAATCCAGCCTGTGAGCCCAATCCTATGCATGTCTACTCAGAAGTAAGTCCCATAGTGGTCAATGGAGCATAACCCCTACGCCCCAAAAAAGAGTGAGATCTTCAGCCCTCCCCAATGCCCAGTTTAAAGTTCTTCTATTTCAGGCATTTCAATATAAAGACCCACCTGGTTTTGCAAGTGCAAAATAGAAAACTTCCCCTTACCAGTTGAAGCCTCGTTTTTGTCCTTTTGGGGGGAGGGCTGCCTTCTGGAGCATTTGTTGCACTCCAGCTCTATTAGATTGGGACCATGGGGGTGTCCTCACATTCCCCTTTGCTTGGCCTGACCACCAGCCAAGGTACGTCTGCCTACTCATGAGTAAACGTGAGGCGAGGCTGCTTTGCTTGCCATAGGGCTCAATAGACTGCAGCTGGAAGGGAGGCAGGGATCTCCTTCTCCCTTTTGTGTTTTTGGGGCCTGCATTCATTGGATTGGTACCATTGTGGTGTCTTTGGATTCCTCTCAGCCTGCCCTTTCCGACAGACTATGGCAAGTACGCCTACTCACAAATAAACGTGCAATACGGCTCACTTTCAGTTTCCACAGGCTCCATGCATTTTTTCTTTCCGTTTTTTGGCCATAACTTTTGAAGGAAAGGAGCGATTTCAATTGTTTTTTGCACTCCGCTGGGAATTCCGCATCCAATGGTGTATGGTATGACTAGCTCCTGAGGCTCCTCCATCCAACGGTGTATGGCTAGCTCCTGAAGCCGCGATGTTAGCACATCCTCCCACCAGGGCACGTCACCCCCCCCGGCACATCACCCAGTATGGCCCGCACCCCTGGCACCCCCTAGCGACACCAGTGTTGGGTCCATAGAGTTGGACATACCATTTATGATCATTATAATATGAAATCTGTAATACTCAGAATGGCACACTTGCATAGGATATTTTTCAGGGACTATAATCACTGCATCCAATCCTGCAAACCAGTCAAAAAACACAAACTTTTTTTTCTGGGGTTCAGCTCCCTATATTTCTAGTTTTGCATTTGACAGCAACACAAATCTCTCCTATGTGAATATGCCCAGAAAATGACCCTGCCCTCATTTCATATTTAAATCAGATTCAAAACAATGACCTAGCTCATCAGTTACAAACACTTCCAAACAGGATCATTTGGCCAGATTTCTGCTTCTTCAACATGTGGATAGCCTTGCAGTCTAAGAGAACCCAATCCTTGGCATGTCTACTACCATGAAACATCCTTGATTTTTTCCCCATCTATCCCTCTTTTTGAAGGATGCTTAACATCCAGTGTGACAGTGAACTGAAAAGAAGGTTTGCTCATGCTTTTAGTTGGTTCTACAATGTTTGTGTGTCCCCTAACAGCTCCAGCTGGCTAATTGCAGTTCTTGCCAATGGGGGGGGGGGAACAGATTGCTGTCTGAGACATCCAACCCTATGCCTGTCTACTCAGAAGTAAGTCCCATTATAGTCAATGGGACTTGCTCCCAGGTAAATGTGGATAACATTGCAATCCTTGGCATGCCTACCCAGAAGTAAGTTCAATTATAGTCTTTGGAGCTTGCTACCAGTTAAGTGTGGACAAGATTGCAGCCTAAAATTATGCATGGGAAGGATAAAGTGGACAGAGAGATGCTCTTTACACTCTCACATAACACCAGAACCAGGTACATCCACTAAAATTGAGCGTTGGGAGGATTAGGACAGACTAAAGAAAATATTTCTTTACTCAGCGTGTGGTCAGTCTGTGGAACTCCTTGCCGCAGGAAGTGGTGACGGCATCTGGCCTGGATGCCTTTAAAAGGGGATTGGACAAGTTTCTGGAGGAAAAATCCATTATGAGTTACAAGCCATGATGTGTATGTGCAACCTCCTGAGTTTAGAAATGGGTTATGTCAGAATGCCAGATGCAAGGGAGGGCACCAGGATGAGGTCTCTTGTTATCTGGTGTGCTCCCTGGGGCATTTGGTGGGCCGCTGTGAGATACAGGAAGCTGGACTAGATGGGCCTATGGCCTGATCCAGTGGGGCTGTTCTTATGTTCTTAAGAGAGCCCAATCCTAGGCATGCCTACTCAGATGTAAGTCCCATTATAGTCTATGGGGCTTACTCCCAGGAGAGTGTGGACAGGATTGCAACCTCAGAGCCCAATCCTAGGCATGTCTACTCAGATGCAAGTCCCACTGTGGTCAATGGGACTTACTCCCAGGAAAGTGTGGACAGGACTGCAGCCTGAGAAAGCACAAGAAAAGTCAGGGCGTGCAGGAGCTGAGAAGCGCACCAGGCTAGCGCAGAGAGGGGTGGACGGTTGATGTCGCGATTAGAGGGTCCCCTCCTGCTGCCCACCTGGGGCTGGAGCAGCAGCAGCAAGAGGGGGACCAGGCAGGGCAGCAGGCGCCCTGTGGCTGTGCGCAGGAGAGATCGCACCGAAGGGCAGCAGGGGAACACAAGGTGGCTCACGGAAAGAGCTGCCAAGAAGCGCTGAGCTGCCAATATGGAAACAAAACAAAAGAAAACCTGGATCCCTGTTTGTCCTCTGCCACAGCCCTTCCCACTAGCGCAACAGCTTTGGGGGGGGGGCTATGCATCCATGGCCCCCACCTTGGATCCACCCCTGCACTATACTGGGGATAATTAATAAATATTTTTTACTAACCTCTTGCTGGCTTTCTAATTGATACCCCTTCCCAGCACTGGGTGCAGTGTGCTCTCTGTCAGGGTGCCTGCATTGGCACCAATGGTTGGGGATAGGGTTAGGCAGTAACTTTCTCTGAAGTGGTGTCACTGGCAGGAAGAAAAGGATAACCAGGAGCAGATACTCAGGAACAGAGTCTCTAGGATTCATAGTCAGTGAAATACATCCTGAAGTTAGCAGTCAATGGTACGTCAGAGCACCAGACTGTGACAATCGAATGAAACTGATACAAATGTAAAAAAGCTTTTGTGAAATCAAGTGATGTGTGTCCATTGGCTGTTTGAATTACTTTGTCCTGGACTACTGCAGAGGTTGACCTGTTCCGTTATCCAGGACTGAGTTGATAAAGAACTTCTTGGAGGATTATAGACTGTGTGTTTTATTGGGCCATGTTATCTTTTAAAAGCATGCTGCAGAATCCCCTAGGATGGATGGGGGACAATATTGAAACCGGTGAGATGAATCTGTTTTCAGCAAGGGATGGAGGATGTTGTAGCTGCATCACATCGGCATTACGGTTGATCAGATACAGTACATTACTGTTTGGATTTAAGGGAAGGGTTTGCCCTTAATTATCAATATGCACTGTAGGTTAAAGTGAAGTTAAAGGTACAGTGAAACAGTCAAGCCAACAGTGCAACCATGTATTCTGTGGAGATATTGTGGAAAAATCCTGAAGTTTCTTAACTGTGAAGGAAAGAAAAGAGAAAATTGACCATTAGATCCAATACTGTGTACTCTGGCTACTGAATCTTGTTGAAATCTGCATTTTAATGTAAGGACTTGACTAAGGAAAAACAAACCTAATTGAAATGGTGTAGTCAAAATAAAGAGTGGTATAAACTTCAAAATAAGGTTGTTCCAGGCAAATGTTTCCTGCATCACCCAAATTTCTTGAATTCATCCAAATACTGAATTTGAAAATTCAGTCTGCAACACCCAGACCTCTTTGGTCCATGAAATCCTGTGTAAACGGAATTCTGTCAGCCAAATATTCAATTTTCTGAATGTCTGGAAGCCTCCTTAGCCTTACAGAGACACACATGGATCACGTCATTGATTTACATGGAAATATATCTGCTTCCTTTGAGAACACCTATAATTAGGGCTACAGTGCTGAAAGTACTTATTCGAAATTAAACCCTTTTAAAATCAGTGTAGTTTACTTTTCAGGAAGCATGGAACCCTATTCACTCCTTCTACTCCTGCCCCCCTCCTGATCTCGATCCTCCCCCTTCCTGCCCTGGTCTCCACCCCATTCTGCCCCCCCTGTTCTGCCCACCCTACTCGCCACCTTAGATTTACCTTCCTGGGTCCAGAGTCAGGCTCCTACACTGCTGCTGTTTGTGGCAGTGCTCCTAAAATGGCAATGGGTGGCGCTCATTTTATGACATAAATTCCTCCATGTGCTGGTCCAATCCTGAATAGTCAGGCAGGCATCTGTTGGGAGGGTGGTCCAAACTTCAGGCACCCCAGGCCTCTTCTGTTCCCACCCACCATACTCCAGTTGGCAGGTGAACAGGTACAGTTGTTGCGTGGAGCTGACCGGGCAAGGTGATACGGAGGAAGCAGTCAAAGCTGCAACTGGATATGGAGCAGTCCTAGGAGGCCTGTTGCACATGGAAATATGGGATGGTGTCAACAAAGCATGTGGAATAACCCCATAAAAGGTTGTTTCTTGAGTGCCATATCCAGGGGAGCCTTATGGGTTCTTCCCCTGGAGCACTGCTTTCAGGATGGGTGTTTGCAATGCACTGCCTTCTGTTGAGCTTTCCTCTTGTGAAAACTCTTTTTTCTAGAAGTCAATTTCTTGTTTCATCATGTTTACAAAAAGCAAAAGTGAGATTTCGCTCCGAATATTCTGTTACTGGCTGAGCCAAAAGGAGATGCTGAGATGGTTTTGCTGTGTGAGTTAAACTCTCCGGGACTTATTACAAAGAAATTCCATTAGCAATATTTAAATGCCAGCTTTGAAAGGCACTCAGTAATATGTGTGTTGGCGCTGATCAAGAATAGTACCTTCTCCAGATGAAAAAGTAATGTGGCTGCTAGTTTAACACAGAAGTGTCAAGCTGTGGGCAGTCTCCTGTCATTTTAAGAATCTGGGCTATTCCTAAAGGGAGTGAGGTTGACAGGAGAGAGGAAAGAGGGTACTAGAAGAAAGTGTAGAGGTACATTTCTACACGGAGAAATTATTTGTTCTGGCACGTGTCCTACCAGCTAACTTGTGGGGATAATAGATCACAGAAAAATGGAACCACCTAGAATCCTCTCAAGGAGAGTATGAGAGGCAGGAGAGTGCCCACCCTTATTCTAAAAGGCAGATTGGCCTGCACATACATGGACATCATTCCAAAAAGGAGCTGTATGTAAAGGAAATCTTTTTGGAAACTTGGGACCTGATACTGTGCTGGGCCAGTGCCAGCAGCTGTTGTGCTGCTCCAGAAACCACTGTCACAAAAGTGCCACTTTCTTCCAACTATTCGCCACTTAAGAGTATTTCTTCCAGTGATGCTTTTTGCAGGGAGCCGAATCTTTTGTTCTTTGTCAAGATCAGCCATTGCTAACTTGCTTTGCCTCAGTTGTCACTAATTGTTGTATTTTGTTTTAGTGCTGTGTCCTTCTGTTGCCCTTCCTTGGCACTTTGATCAGAGACACTATATAAATAACTAAAAATGTGTGCAATAAAACCATTTGGAAGTTTGCTCGGAGGGCCCAAAGCAGTATCCTGAAACCATCACAACAGGAAAAAAATATTCTCCTAAAGGACTACCAGAGGACTTTCATGAGCTCAGCCTCAGTTATTCAGAACTCCTAGTTATCAAAATTCATTGTCTGTCTCCAAGAGGCTCAATGCAAATAGCAGTCCATTGCATCCAAATTTCTGGAATGATTGGATGATTCCCAGTCAACTTGCATGAATGAGGCTTATATGAGTTTCTCATTATCTTGACCATTCCCATGCATGTCTCCCCAAAGATCCTTTCATGTATGCCTTCCAAACACTTAAACTGTAAACTGGATGCAGGAGAACAGTGCATGAACTGGTAAAACCAGGTACAAACCACCAAGCAAACAGTACTTTGAAATAAACTGCCTGGAGAAGATAGGAGGCACCATGAAAACAAAAAGATTATACAAGAGGGAATCCATTTAGCAAAAAAAACTCTGGTGGCTCCAGAAAACAGCTATGAAATTGGAAAATTTTTGAGGTTGGCATGGAAGAAAGAGTTACATTGATCCTGCCTCCTAGCCTTCAAATATAATGCTCTAGATGTGAAAAGAATACACCCATTGATTCTCCCAACGACAAAATGTTTACTTGCATCTTGTGGCATCTCCACCTGACCGCAAAGTTCTCTGGGGTCATGTGTCAGCATACTGGCAACTGAAGGTGGAGTTGGACATCTTTCTAGCAGGACTGGGGCTAAACAAGGAACAAAACAGTTCATCTCTATTCACTCTGTAAAAAGGGGGAATAAAGCACAGGTAGATGGAATCATCCAATATAATCTGGTGACTCTGCATTGATGTCATTCCCTGACCCCTACCATGTAGATCTCTCTCCATGGGAAGAGGCAAAGCAGGACGGGGAATGGATGAGACACATACATTTGGCATTTCATTGAATATAGATATTGTTTATATTTTATTGATGCATTTAATCTCCAGCTGCAGTTCAAACATTTGTTCCCAAATGCCCTCCTAAGGAATTCCTATGGTAATCTGACCCCAACAGGGTTGCCTTATACAGAACCAGGCAGTGATTTATTCTGGCTGCTGGTGGCTCTCTGTTCTTACGCATAAGAACAGCCCCACTGGATCAGGCCATAGGCCCATCTAGTCCAGCTTCCTGTATCTCACAGCGGCCCACCAAATGCCCCAGGGAGCACCCCAGATAACAAGAGACCTCATCCTGGTGCCCTCCCTTGCATCTGGCATTCTGACATAACCCATTTCTAAAATCATCTCCCACCCGGCATCCCCACTACCCAGGAACGTGCAGCCTCTGGCAAACCTGGTGGGCTCCTCCCTTACCCCTCGCGCTGCAGCTGGTTGGTCAGCAGCTCTTTCTCTCTCCCACATGCTCTCTCCCTCACTCACTCTTACACAGACTTACGCTCTCTTCACCACCCCTCACTCACTCACTCACTCACTCACTCACACACAAAGAGCCAGGCTCCTGTGTGCTTGTCGGGGGTTGCACGTTCTTGCCCTCACCCATTTTTGTGTCCCCTCCCCAAGCCTGGAGCATCACAGTCTCTCCCCCCCCCAAGCCTGGAGCATCACAGCCTCTCTCCCCCCCAAGCCTGGAGCATCACAGCCTCTCTCTTCCCCCCTCCCCTCAAGCAGAGGCCTTGCCCAGCCCTTCTGCCTCAGATCCTTGTAATGAAAGAAGCTAGAGAATTGAACTGGGGGTTTCTTTATGCACAGCATGTACTCTGCCACTTTGGCCCTTCCCCAAAGATCAGGGATCGCAGATTCAGGTATCCATGAATTGGGGGGGGGGAGTTGTTCTTGTGCCAGTTCCATTACCTTAGTTTTTGTGTTCTAGCACTAGAAGTGCTAGCGTTTCCTCCCTAAACAAAGTGAAATCGTTGCTGAAATAGAAGAGCGAGTGAACCAGCCTGCACGCTAGATAGAGCCTAGCTGAACATTAACAGGAAGTGCTTCCTATTAACATTGAGTTAGTATCCCTCAGATACTATTAACATTGAGTTAGTATCCCTCAGATACAGTCCCCTGGGGGCTGGGGCTAAGAATAGGCCCTCAGTTTGGCTGTACTTGTCGTAAGAGGCGACTAAACAGCCACCGGGTAGATGGGACTCGTCAGCCTAGGAAGGCAGCTCATCTAAGAGAAGGAAACTCTGACCTCAAACCTCCACTGCCTTGTGGCTACATCCAGTTGTGGAAAAGGCTTCAGGAGTCAACCTCGAGGCAAAATCAGGCAAAATCAGGAGCTGGAGTCCCTTAGGCAGTTCATGGCTGAACACAGTCACGTTCTGGCAACTCCTGCGACACCGCTGGAACCAACCGTATTGGCTTCTGCCTTTCCATTGGACCATTCCAGCGACGTGGAGAGGGGGGATTTGCTGCATGGGTAACAGCCTATCCTCCATACCTTCTTTACCCAGGCTTCGCGCACTGGAGAGGACACTCCAACTTCGCCATACGGCGTCGGCACAACACGGGAAGCAGCAGTTTACCGGTTATAAGTCTTTGCTCGATTGGCGTAGAGCATGACGCCAGGGGCTGCTTCCGACGGTGGGAGAGATCATTGCATCTCATTGGGCAGCTACCGCCCGCCTTAAGCTGGGCAGTCCCCAGCCAGTAAGGTGTTGCCTCGCCACGGTCCGTTAACCTCATGGGGTGCGTGGGGTTTAGGGTGAAAACCGACAAGCGGATCGACAACTCTGCACCATGCAACAGAAAACAGAAAACTACTGCCCTAAAGCTGGGCACCTGGAATGTTAGGACGATGACACCTGGCTTCTCTGATGACCTGCAAGAAATAGACGACGCACGCAAAACAGCTGTCATCGACATGGAGCTGAGCAGACTGCAGATGGACATCGTCGCCCTTCAAGAGACTAGGCTGCCAGATTCCGGATCTGTCAAGGAGAGAAATTTCTCATTTTTCTGGCAGGGAAAACCACCAAACGAAACCAGGGAACATGGCGTTGGCTTTGCGGTCAGAAATACCCTGCTGAAATCCATCATCCCACCTACTGTGGGAAGTGAAAGAATTTTGTCCCTGCAGCTCCAGTCATCAGCAGGACCTATCACTCTCATCAGTGCTTATGCACCGACTCTGTCGTCTCCAGCAGAAGCCAAAGACAAATTCTATGATGACCTGGCCACCACTGTCAAGAAAATCCCTGTAAAAGAGCCATTGTTCATTCTCGGCGATTTCAATGCTAGAGTTGGTGCTGATAACAGTTCATGGCCCACTTGCTTAGGTCAGTTTGGCACTGGGAGGATAAACGAAAATGGCCAACGCCTGCTAGAGTTTTGCTGTCATCACGGTCTCTGTGTCAGCAACACATTCTTCAACACAAAGCCCCAACATAGAGTCTCTTGGAGACATCCAAGATCAAAGCACTGGCACCAGCTCGACCTGATCCTCACCAGACGCTCCAGCCTTCCCAGCATCAAGATCACACGCAGTTATCATGGTGCTGCCTGTGACACTGACCACTCCCTGGTGTGCAGCAGAGTGAAACTGCAAACAAAGCGACTGTATCACACGAAAAAGGAAGGAAGACCTCGCATTGATACCAGCAAGACCCGGGATCAGAGAAAAGTGGAGGAATTTGCAAAAGCGCTTGAGGAATCTCTTCCAGGCCCAGCCGACGCAAACGCATCCAACAGATGGGAACATTTCAAGAATACCGTTTACAACACCGCCTTGTCCATATTCGGCAAGAAGACCAACAAGGCGGCAGACTGGTTTGAAGCCCACTCTGAGGAGTTGACACCAGTCATTGAGGAAAAGAGGAGAGCTCAAGCAGCATACAAGGCCTGTCCCAGTGAGCGCAACCTGCAGGTCCTCCGAACTGCTCGCAGCAAAGTCCAACAGACTGCCAGGAGATGTGCTAACGACTACTGGCTCCAGCTCTGTTCCGAGATACAGATAGCAGCTGACACGGGCAACATCAAGGGGATGTATGATGGTATCAAGCAGGCCCTAGGTCCAACACAGAGGAAAATTGCCCCTCTGAAGTCTGCCACAGGCGAGGTCATCCAGGATCGGGCGCAGCAGATGGAACGCTGGGTGCAGCATTACTCTGAGCTATATTCCAGAGAAAATGTAGCCACCGAAGAAGCACTGAACAACATTGAGTGCCTGCCTGTGCTGGAAGAGCTTGACAGTGAACCAACCCTAGAAGAACTTCACGTGGCCCTGGACTCCCTTGCCTTTGGCAAGGCACCTGGAAAAGACAGCATCCCTGCTGAAGTCCTAAAATGCTGCAAAGAGATCATCGTCACTGAGCTGCATGAAATCCTCTGTCTCTGCTGGAGAGAAGGTGGAGTACCTCAAGACATGAGGGATGCAAACATCATCACGCTGTACAAGAACAAAGGTGACAGGGGTGACTGCAACAACTACCGTGGCATCTCTCTCCTTAGCGTTGTAGGAAAGCTGTTTGCCCGAGTTGTACTAAAGAGGCTCCAGGTACTTGCAGAGAGCGTCTATCCAGAATCGCAGTGTGGATTCCGAGCCAACAGGTCCACCACTGATATGGTATTCTCCCTTAGACAACTGCAGGAGAAATGCAGGGAACAACGACAGCCACTCTTTATAGCCTTCATAGATCTCACAAAGGCTTTCGACCTGGTCAGCAGAGACGGCCTCTTCAAGATTCTCCCCAAGATTGGATGTCCACCCAGGCTCCTCAGCATCATCAGATCTTTCCACAAGGACATGAAGGGCACTGTTGTCTTCGATGGCTCCACATCAGACCCTTTTGACATCCGAAGCGGAGTGAAGCAGGGCTGTGTTCTTGCACCAACCTTGTTTGGGATTTTCTTCGCTGTCCTGCTGAAGCAGGCCTTTGGAACTGCAACAGAAGGCATCTATCTCCGGACCAGATCAGACGGAAAGCTCTTCAACCTCTCCAGACTGAGAGCAAAATCCAAAGTCCAGCTGAAATGTCTGCGTGACTTCCTCTTTGCCGACGATGCAGCTGTCACTACCCACTCTGCCAAAGATCTCCAGCAGCTCATGGATCATTTTAGCAAGGCCTGCCGAGATTTTGGACTGACAATCAGCCTGAAGAAAACACAGGTCATGGTTCAGGATGTGGACTCACCTCCCTGCATTACAATCTCTGAGCATGAACTGGAGGTTGTCCATGACTTTGTGTACCTTGGCTCAACGATCTCCGACACTCTTTCTCTCGATACCGAGCTAAACAAGCGCATCGGTAAAGCAGCTACCACGTTTTCCAAACTCACAAAGAGAGTCTGGTCCAACAAGAAGCTGATGGAACATACCAAGATCCAGGTCTACAGAGCTTGCGTCCTGAGTACACTTCTGTACTGCAGCGAGTCATGGACTCTTCGCTCACAACAGGAGAGGAAACTGAGCGCTTTCCACATGCGCTGCCTCCGACTCATCCTCGGCATCACCTGGCAGGACAAAGTTCCAAACAACACAGTCCTGGAACGTGCTGGAATCCCTAGCATGTATTCACTGCTGAAACAGAGACGCCTGCGTTGGCTTGGTCATGTCGTGAGAATGGATGATGGCCGGATCCCAAAGGATCTCCTCTATGGAGAACTCGTGCAAGGAAAGCGCCCTACAGGTAGACCACAGCTGCGATACAAGGACATCTGCAAGAGGGATCTGAAGGCCTTAGGAATGGACCTCAACAAGTGGGAAACCCTGGCCTCTGAGCGGCCCGCTTGGAGGCAGGCTGTGCAGCATGGCCTTTCCCAGTTTGAAGAGACACTTTGCCAACAGTCTGAGGCTAAGAGGCAAAGAAGGAAGGCCCCTAGCCAGGGAGACAGACCAGGGACAGACTGCACTTGCTCCCGGTGTGGAAGGGATTGTCACTCCCGGATTGGCCTTTTCAGCCACACTAGACGCTGTGCCAGAACCACCTTTCAGAGCGCGATACCATAGTCTTTTGAGACTGAAGGTTGCCAATACTATAGTATCCCTCAGAAGCATAATGCACTATCCTGGCACTCACTGCAGTGGTTTTGTGCCCATGCTTTCCTGTTTCTTCTCCTGTGAAGACTCCCTTTCAAGGAGAACCTTCATAGGAAAAGGAATAGGGAGCGTGAAGCCTCCAGCACCTCTTCCTCTGTGGAGAACCCAGAAGTGACTGCCTTGCACTGCTTGCAGTGCAAGGCGGTCACTTCCAGATTTACCCCAGAGGGTAAACCCAGCCCTGGGTGTTCCTCAATTATGCCTGGAGGCTGGACAAATGACAGTTCTGCACTTCCCAGAAGTCTGTCGCAGGGGTAGGACATTCCCAGAAGCCTTTGAAATGTTTCTAAAATTAAATTTGATGTTGTGGTGGGTCATGATTTCATGGCGAATCTTCTTTAGCCCAGCTCCAGGGGGTCTGGAAGGTACCTCAGATGTCCAACTGCATCTTCCATTGGGGCATCAGGTGGTGGAGACGGTGGGCTTCCTGATAGGCTCGGGATTTCATTGCCTACCAAAGATGAGGTGCTGCTCAAAGAGTAGAGTGAATCCAAGGATGTTTTTGACAAATGAGATTGGCACCTAGTGGACACAAAAATATACATTAGAACTCCAACTCACTAATGTGCAGAAATGAAGCAGAGCTGAACACTGCAGAGAGGCTTCTTCCAGGTGCATACACACTCCCAAAAAAACTCATACTCCATGCCGTGAGTTGTGAAATGGGGCTCATCCCTCCAGATACAGGATGTCAGGGCTGATGAAGCCACAGATGGGACCAAAGCATGGCAGGCATAATGCTTCTATGTCCTATCCCTCACACCTCCAGGGAAAGCTGTGGGTCTAAGGTTGACACTATGGAGTACTAGCTCTCTCGGAGTGCAACAAAAGGGAACACTGACTGCCACTTACGTCCCTCTTCAGGCCTTCTTTTTCATCCTGCAGTATATTTTGCAGAACATGTTGCTTTCATTTATGATGGAGAAGATCAATGATGCTGCAAAGATGAGACGAAGGACCATGTGAACTGATGTGAGAAAGTGAAGAAACCAGAAGACCCTCCAGTTCCCATAAGGTCTCAGACTAAGAGACAGGCTGCTTACCAATCCATATCATTTTCTTTGTTAAGCATCGGGTTGTGGGGGCCACAAGCCTGTTACAGAAAAGAATAAAACATGGAAGATGTGTGGGGAGGCAGGATATCTGGTCTTTGTTCCTTTTGAATTCATATTTTTCAGTTACAGATTGCCACACACATTCCACTGCTGCTTGATTCTTAGGGTTTGGGGGCTACTTTTCATGTGGGAGAGGTTTTTTCGCGGAGGCCTCCTTCCTTGTAGGCTCTCTAATTTTGGATGGTGGTAGTGTGAACTACCTTTTCCCTGTTCACTTCCAGTTAAAAGGGTGAAGCAGGGAGATAGGTGTTAACCACGGATTGCCGGGTGCTCCACCCACCAGGCCGTTCTCCATTCACTTGCATGTGTGAACAGTCCTAGGGTCTGAACCTGGGGAGTTCTGGCAACCTTCCTTCATGGTCCTCAGGTTTAGGCCAAAAAGCTAGTTCTTACGTTCAGAAGAGAACACTAGTGAACAGGTCCAAATCCTTAGGTGGAATATTGGCAGACCCTGCAGGGAGACTCCTAAGTCAGATCAGGACTCACCTTTCCTCCCTGTCATGGATATGTACAGTTCAGGCCTAGTAGCACTGCAAGGCCTGAACCAAGCTAAAACAGTAACACAGAAGTGGCTTGCATTTCCTGGCTGCTAGGATTTACATCTCAATGGATGGTGATTATGTAGCACCTAGGAGCCAGAAAGACACCCATCAAGGATGGAATGCAGCTGTAGATCTCCAAGGGGGAGGGAAGAGCTGAGAGGGTGAGCTTCCAGCCCCATTTCCGGAGGAAAGGGTCTTTGTTCCTTGTCTCTGGGTGAGAGAGGTGGTGGGTGCACATCCTGCCCCGCCAGGACCATGTGGCCATAGGTAACTGGCCTGAGGATCTACAAAAGAGCTGACCCAGGTGAGGGTTAGAGAATAATAGAGTTAGCAAGTTAGCTTTGTTGTTTTATGCTGATATTTCCTAGAAGTTTTTATGCCTCTAGCATTTGCTGCCTTTTGTAACCTTTTTGTAACCTTATGTATTTAATAAAGTAGAAAATCTTTTTACCATGTTGGTTCATTGTCTGTTGGGGACAAAGGTTCAGAATCCTGCCTAGCCGTTCAGCAAGCTACCAAAAATCCTCATTGTGGACTAGAAACTTGAGGACTGAGACTTTAAGTAAAGAAAGTGCTCAGTGCCTACAAGGGATATAGTTAAGCCTAAAGGGTCTTGGTTTCCCTGGACTGAGGCACTGGCTCTTACAGGGTGGTGGCAGTACTACCGACCAGGGATCTTTGAGAGCTCTAGGGTTCAGAACCAACAACTCTGAGCACCCAAAACCCTGGGAGTGAGACCCAAGTTTACGACACTCCCATACTGAGGCTTTTCCCATACCCAGGAGTGGTAAACCAACCTGAAACTCCAGATGGTGAAGAGAAACTGAAACAAGAGCTACTCCAGCCCTGCGACAAAGTCACGATAGGGCATGTCCATCACAAGCACAAACATGATGCTACCTTGTGACCAAAGACCAAAGAGCTGCTCTGGCAGTTTCTGGACAGACCTAGACTCTCCTTGAACAAAGCCTAGACCTCATTGGCTAGGGGGCTTTGTGATGAAAACACAGTAGACTTCACAATTAGTCAGGAGCATCACACCATCTTGTAGGTCAAAGACGATGTGTTGGGCTGTTGAAAGAAAGTATAGAAATATATATATTTATATAAATGGTCGTCTATAGAATCAGTAATAATTCAGACAGGCAGACAGACGACCTTTATTAGGCATAGAGTAATCACTCTCAAGTGAATGTACACTCTGTAGTAATGCTGCTTTTGTTGATGTGCAATGTACAAAATGGGCCTTTGAGCAGTGGAGATGGGGGGTTGCTGCATTTGTATTAGTTGCATTTTACAACTCACAGTTCAGAAGATGTTACAAGTTGCATTTGCATTAGTTGGAGATCAGGGCACTGGCTTAGCTAGAGGGTGGTGGCACACTAAGTTTTGCAGGGAGCCTTACAGAAGCGTGCAAGCGGCTCCTCCCCCTCCCCTTGGGAGCCATTTGCCTCCATTTCCACCCCCCCACATGGCTCCAGAGGGGAGGGGAGGAGCCACTTGCACGCTTCTGTAAGGCTCCCTGCAAAACTTAGTGTGCTGCACCCCTCTAGCTATGCCAGTGGATCAGGGCCCATGAGAGTGGGGTGCAGGGGGTAATTTGTACTTGGGCTCAGAGACCCTGTGTTTCTTAAGTGGCCAAAAAAAGAAGAACTAGGGGTGCAGAGGTCATGGGCAGGGATATATTTGGTGATTCAGGCCAGAAAGACAGATCAAATAAGTCCTTAGCTGGGCCGTTATAAGTGAAATTGTTCAGTAAACAAAGCCTTGCTTCCAATCTGCCTGCAATTGGCATGGAGGACATCTGAAGCTTATAAAACTTGTCTCAAAAAAACCCCCAGAGATTTTTTCAGAGCACCAGAATGACTTCTTCTTGCTGAGAAGTGAGCCTGGATGTTCGGAAAAGGGCAAACTCATTTACAACATTAGTTATGATAAGTGGCTCCGGTCAAGCAGCTCAGGTTGGGAGGCTCCCAGCTGTTTGTGTGTGTTCCTCCAGGCGAGGGGGCGTAATAAGAGTTTCAAGAATTATTTAGAGGTTTTAACGCCCTTGTTCTGTTTTCCGAGATTGAAGCAAAGCAATTTCGGCAAACGGCTTTGTTAGACTGAGTTAGCCTAAGTGCATTGTCTAGTGATTTATTCAGCGGCACAGGAAGAACAAAACTCTGCCACAAAACTCAGAAGCTTGATTGCCATGTTTCTTGATGACCTCTTCGGCACTGGCACCTCCCTTAATTCAAAGACTTATTCACCTGGCACTTTTGAGAAATCCAGTGAACATCTTGCCCACTGGGAGAAGCTTAGTGGGAACTTGCCAGATTAGTGAATTATCAAGTGATAGGAGAGCCCTTTTGCATACTGTTCAGTATATCTGCAGTTTTGATAGGCAATTACATTGTTATGTGGTGTCTTTTATATTTAGTGACATCATTTGTGTTTCAAGGGATTGCTCTTCATTCTCTTGGAATTCCTCAGTCTAGAACAGGTGACACAGTTCCAAAAACCTGCTTTTGAGGAACATAAGAAATTGTCCAGAGGATGGTCATAAGAACATAAGAAGAGCCCCGCTGGACCAGGCCATAGGCCCATCTAGTCCAGCTTCCTGTATCTCACAGTGGTCCACCAAATGCCCCAGGGAGCACACAAGACAAGAGACCTGCATCCTGGTGCCCTCCGTTCTATACAGGAGAAATTTCTATCTAGGAGTTTCTATATAGAATTCCTATATAGAAATATAGTTTCTATATAGGAATTCTATATATAGCATTCTATAATTCTATATATGGAATTTCTATATTAGAGAAATTAAATTACACTGGGCTGGCATTGTCAGGAAAGCTGGAGGCTGATTGAGGGGAACAGCAGCACTGTTTAGTGCCCTGCACACCCCCTTCCTGTTCTCCACTTCACCAATTTACTGGGTCAGCAGCCAAATGGGAGTAGTGGAATTGGTAGATATATCCACATCTCCCATGAGAATACAGCACCCAAAGATTCAGGGCACCCACAAGCAATCAGAGGTGACAAGCCACCGAATTGCCTGCGAACATGAACTAGGCAGGCAAAGGGTGAAAATATAACCATTTTATTAAAGATTCAAAAGACCCAGACACTGAATCAGAAGATCCACTTTGTTTCTCAACCAGTGGTACAGGTACCACCTGTGGTATTTGAGGTGATGTCTGGTGGTACTCTCGGAACCCCTGGACATCTGCTGCCCGGCAGCGAGACCAGGAACACGACACAACAAACAGCAGTAGGAGGCTCCAAAGCATGCTTTCCCATGCTTGAAAAAGCCCTCCCATCCACCCTGAGCATCTTACTGGTGTTTGTTGTGTCCCATCTAGCCTCCCAATCCAGAAGCAACTGGTAGTGATGTCATTGCCAGTTACTTCCGATGGTACTTTGACCATGTGAAGTGGTACGGTACGGTGCATTAAGAAACACTGCTGTATAGGATTGGGTTGTCAAAAATGACATCAAGTTAGGTGGGACTTTTTTGTGTATTAAATAGCAGTTGTTTGGGAGCTACAAAGGCACATTGAGTGGCCCACAGGAATTTCAGGAGGGTTTTAGAGAGAAAATGGCACAGAACTGAAGCATGAAATACCCCCTTCCTCTGCACCACGGCCCCTATTCAGATCGGGCCCTGGTGTGGTTTCTATTTTATGTGTAAAACAAACTGAATTAGATAACATGCTTCATGTCTCATCTCGCTTGGCTTTAAGGAGACGCTTAGACTAGAATTTTCTTTCTGGCATGACAGAGTGATCTTTATGGGGTATTTGTATTGGCAACCTTCAGTCTCGAAAGACTATGGTATCGCGCTCTGAAAGGTGGTTCTGGCACAGCGTCTAGTGTGGCTGAAAAGGCCAATCCGGGAGTGACAATCCCTTCCACACCGGGAGCAAGTGCAGTCTGTCCCTGGTCTGTCTCCCTGGCTAGGGGCCTTCCTTCTTTGCCTCTTAGCCTCAGACTGTTGGCAAAGTGTCTCTTCAAACTGGGAAAGGCCATGCTGCACAGCCTGCCTCCAAGCGGGCCGCAAAGAGGCCAGGGTTTCCCACTTGTTGAGGTCCATCCCTAAGGCCTTCAGATCCCTCTTGCAGATGTCCTTGTATCGCCGCTGAGGTCTACCTGTAGGGCGCTTTCCTTGCACGAGTTCTCTATAGAGGAGATCCTTTGGGATCCGGCCATCATCCATTCTCACGACATGACCAAGCCAACGCAGGCGTCTCTGTTTCAGCAGTGCATACATGCTAGGGATTCCAGCACGTTCCAGGACTGTGTTGTTTGGAACTTTGTCCTGCCAGGTGATGCCGAGGATGCGTCGGAGGCAGCGCATGTGGAAAGCGCTCAGTTTCCTCTCCTGTTGTGAGCGAAGAGTCCATGACTCGCTGCAGTACAGAAGTGTACTCAGGACGCAAGCTCTGTAGACCTGGATCTTGGTATGTTCCGTCAGCTTCTTGTTGGACCAGACTCTCTTTGTGAGTCTGGAAAACGTGGTAGCTGCTTTACCGATGTGCTTGTTTAGCTCGGTATCGAGAGAAAGAGTGTCGGAGATCGTTGAGCCAAGGTACACAAAGTCATGGACAACCTCCAGTTCATGCTCAGAGATTGTAATGCAGGGAGGTGAGTCCACATCCTGAACCATGACCTGTGTTTTCTTCAGGCTGATTGTCAGTCCAAAATCTTGGCAGGCCTTGCTAAAACGATCCATGAGCTGCTGGAGATCTTTGGCAGAGTGGGTAGTGACAGCTGCATCGTCGGCAAAGAGGAAGTCACGCAGACACTTCAGCTGGACTTTGGATTTTGCTCTCAGTCTGGAGAGGTTGAAGAGCTTTCCGTCTGATCTGGTCCAGAGATAGATGCCTTCTGTTGCAGTTCCAAAGGCCTGCTTCAGCAGGACAGCGAAGAAAATCCCAAACAAGGTTGGTGCAAGAACACAGCCCTGCTTCACTCCGCTTCGGATGTCAAAAGGTTCTGATGTGGAGCCATCGAAGACAACAGTGCCCTTCATGTCCTTGTGGAAAGATCTGATGATGCTGAGGAGCCTGGGTGGACATCCAATCTTGGGGAGAATCTTGAAGAGGCCGTCTCTGCTGACCAGGTCGAAAGCCTTTGTGAGATCTATGAAGGCTATAAAGAGTGGCTGTCGTTGTTCCCTGCATTTCTCCTGCAGTTGTCTAAGGGAGAATACCATATCAGTGGTGGACCTGTTGGCTCGGAATCCACACTGCGATTCTGGATAGACGCTCTCTGCAAGTACCTGGAGCCTCTTTAGTACAACTCGGGCAAACAGCTTTCCTACAACGCTAAGGAGAGAGATGCCACGGTAGTTATTGCAGTCACCCCTGTCACCTTTGTTCTTGTACAGCGTGATGATATTTGCATCCCTCATGTCTTGAGGTACTCCACCTTCTCTCCAGCAGAGACAGAGGATTTCATGCAGCTCAGTGACGATGATCTCTTTGCAGCATTTTAGGACTTCAGCAGGGATGCTGTCTTTTCCAGGTGCCTTGCCAAAGGCAAGGGAGTCCAGGGCCACATGAAGTTCTTCTAGGGTTGGTTCACTGTCAAGCTCTTCCAGCACAGGCAGGCACTCAATGTTGTTCAGTGCTTCTTCGGTGGCTACATTTTCTCTGGAATATAGCTCAGAGTAGTGCTGCACCCAGCGTTCCATCTGCTGCGCCCGATCCTGGATGACCTCGCCTGTGGCAGACTTCAGAGGGGCAATTTTCCTCTGTGTTGGACCTAGGGCCTGCTTGATACCATCATACATCCCCTTGATGTTGGCCGTGTCAGCTGCTATCTGTATCTCGGAACAGAGCTGGAGCCAGTAGTCGTTAGCACATCTCCTGGCAGTCTGTTGGACCTTGCTGCGAGCAGTTCGGAGGACCTGCAGGTTGCGCTCACTGGGACAGGCCTTGTATGCTGCTTGAGCTCTCCTCTTTTCCTCAGTGACTGGTGACAACTCCTCAGAGTGGGCTTCAAACCAGTCTGCCGCCTTGTTGGTCTTCTTGCCAAATATGGACAAGGCGGTGTTGTAAACAGTATTCTTGAAATGTTCCCATCTGTTGGATGCGTTTGCGTCGGCCGGGCCTGGAAGAGATTCCTCAAGCGCTTGTGCAAATTCCTCCACTTTTCTCTGATCCCGGGTCTTGCTGGTATCAATGCGAGGCCTTCCTTCCTTTTTCGTGTGATACAGTCGCTTTGTTTGCAGTTTCACTCTGCTGCACACCAGGGAGTGGTCAGTGTCGCAGGCAGCACCATGATAACTGCGTGTGATCTTGATGCTGGGAAGGCTGGAGCGTCTGGTGAGGATCAGGTCGAGCTGGTGCCAGTGCTTTGATCTTGGATGTCTCCAAGAGACTCTATGTTGGGGCTTTGTGTATGGGGTAATAATGGGCTTTATGGGGTAATAATAATAATAAATAATAATAAACTTTATTTGTATCCAGCCCTTCTCCCTAAAAGGGACCCAGGGCGGGTATTCTTGTGAGTAAAACTAACCAAGACTGACCAATTTATTTCAGCATAAGCTTTTTTAAACCACTGGGGGAGGAATGAGAACATATGCATTCAGTTGCCCACCTATCACCCCAGATGACACAGATGCATCATATATGGGCTGCTGGTGGGGCAACTTGGCTCAGCTTGGTGTTAGTTTAACCATAGGATGCCATGCAGATGAATACTTTTTCATTGCAGTTCTTTACTATGCACCAGTTCTGTCCCAGTTGCCAAGTGGCATCTCTTGGTGGGTGGAGTAGCACTGTCCCATGCTCAGTGTCATGCCACAGACAGGCAGCACCTGTTCACTGTATGGTCAGTGATGTAACGCTGGCACAATAGTAGTTGCACTGAGTTTTGCAGACTGTTGTCACTGAAGTTGATCATTGAATCAAGTGATTTGTTGAGCAGACAGGTTCTTTATGATGCAGGCTCCTGAAGCAACTTCTGTGGGTGGCGAACAGTGTCTCATTAGCCTGGTGCATGAATGTATAGGCCTTTAATTATAGGGGCACTCTTGTAAGGGCAGTATTTGGCTGCTCCCAGCGTGTTTGCTGTGGTGGAAAATTGTCCTTGTACATTTTAGATCTGCACATTTTTTATGATTGCATTTTATCTTTTTTAAAGAGGGAATGAGTATGTTTATTAAGGCGGTTGTATTTGCTCTTAATGCAGTGTATTAAGCCTCAATTTATTACAAAGGAAGCTGACAACTTTTTAAGCACGTACACCACTAAAGCTGAGCTATTGATTATAAATGTTTTGGAGGCACTTTACTTTCATTAAAGCAAAGAGACGATTTGGTGGGGTGTGCTTTAAACAGACTGGGTATTTTGTATGGAATGCTTCTGTGTCTCTGGATGGAACTGCACTTTATTTTTAAGGAAGTCTTTTCTATCTTAAGTGGGACCTCTGTCTGTCTTAAATGCCCTCCTTCCAATGGACCAAACCGCCTTTTCAGTTCCTGTCTTCAGTGTGCTTTATGACAAAAGAACAGTTAACATGTTCTTTGCATTCTTTTTCATTAATATAGTGAGTTGTGCTTGGAAGTACATATAGTCCCATGAACATGCTCACACGTTCCAACGCTCTCACACTGGAAATACGTCCTAATGAGAAAGTCTAGCCTGACTGGCAAAAGGAACTAAGCAGCATAAATGTATGGACCCTTAGATATTATTATCTAATGGACTAAGGGTCAATTGGGTTGGTTGGCAACCTTCTGTCTTGAAAGACTATGGTATAAGACTACAGCATCTGGTATTCCCAGGCAGTCTCCCATCCAAGTACTAACCAAGCCTGACCCTGCTTAGCTTCCGAGATCAGACGAGATTGGGCATGTGCAGGGTAACACATACATTTATGCTGCTTGATTCTTCAACCCTTGATGATTCACAGTGAAATGTATGAAAGAACGCCACTGAAAATAATTGTATTTGGTGTTTGAATGGACTTATTCACGCATGTAAATCACCACCGGAAGTGGTGAATGCCTAATTTACCTAGGAAATAGCAGGCACCGAAGAAGACAACCAAGGAAAGCAAATAAAACAATATCTAGCATTTTTATAGTCTTCTAGTGCAGCATTTCTCAGCCGCTCTCCCCCACTGTACCACTTTGCATGATCCTATTGGAAGTTCCACTGGAAGTAACTGGTGATGATGTCATCGCCGGTTACTTCTGGATTGGGAGGCCATATGCAATGTGACAAACAGCAGTAAGAGGCCCAGGGCAGACAGGAAGGCTTTTTCGAGCATGGAAAAAGCGCATGCTGGAGCCCACTGAGCAGTCTCCTACTGCTGCTTGTGGCATTGCATTGCTGGCCTTGCTGCCAGGCGTCGGGGGTCTGGAGATCCTCCATGTACTACCAGACACCACATCAAGTACCACTGGTGGTATGAGTACCATGTTGTGAAACACTGCTTTGGAGCATTCAATACATATGGTATCTTGTAATTCTTACAATCCTGCAAGACAGTATTATTCCCCTCGCCCAAATTGACCACTGAGGCTCAAACTATACTTTATGGTGGGTCTGCCTTTAAGAGATGAAATTAAAACTAGCAGGTACAGCGTTTTTGGTACAGTGAGGCTGTGCCTGTATGCTGATAAATAGACTGCTGGCCATGCTTATAGCAGCACTGCTCTATTGGCTACCTCCACTCAGCCTTGAATCCTTCCCTCCATTTGGTTTGTTGCAATTGATGTCTGGAAAGAGAAAAATTTGGAGTGCCTACCAAAAGCGTTTTAAAGTTGATTATACGTTTTAAATTTACAGCCCAATCCTTATACAGGTGTGTGCCACTTACGATGGGGATACGTTCTCCAATCCCCGTTGTTATGCAATTAGGTCATTAAGTGAACATTCAGTCCAATCTGTTGCCTTTGTTGTGTCAACAGACACTCTCTGCCAGACACTAGTTAGCTGCACAGGTTACTGGAGATAGATTGCCTCTTCTTTGCATTCAGAGCCTCTCTGTTGTGTAAACAGACACTCTGCTGCAGGCTATGGGAGACACAATTGCCTCATTAAGAGCATCTTTATTGTGCTTTGACCACCATCATATATGCGGTCCGCTGTTAAGCTTAACTGCCGTTAAGCGAACGACTGTTAAGCTGCGCACACCTGTATTGTGGGCTGCTGTCAATACTCACTATGGCCGTCGAAGTAGCAAGTGGTCCTGCATGCAGTGGTGGAAAATGGAGTGCCCACCAAATCAGACAGGTTGGCAGGGGAGGTGGAATGGGGGAAGGGGAGTATGGTACAGGGTTGAATGGAGGGAGGACAAGGACTATAAAAGAGGAGGAAGGGGTGGTGCCCAACATGGGTGACTTTCCAGTTATCCATTTTACTCCCTGCCCAGCTGTCCACCCCATTCCTCACTTTCCCATCCCATTCCATCCATCCCTGCTTCCCCACTCCATCTCTCCCCCGCCATGTGCCAGAGCTCCTTCACCACTTGTGGTGGCAGCCAGGCCACACTGAATGGCATGTTACAGTTTGGGACAGCCATAAAGTACCTTATGCTACTAGAAACCTAGTTCCGGCAGCATAAGGCCACGTTAGGATTGGGCTATAAATTCAATTAACTCTTCTGTCCCACAGCTAGGCAAAACTCACTGTCAATGACTCACTTGTCATTGGCTGAAGTTAGCACCTGACCATGCTTTGTGCCCCAGTTTTTGGTTTTGAAAATCTAGTCTATGTACGTGGGAGTAAGTCCTGCTGAACTCATTGAGGCTGCAACCTTATATTGTTGCTGCTGCTGTTATAATGCTTTTCAGCAGAGTGGTTCACAAAGCAGTTTACTTAGAAATAAATAAATAAATAGTGAGGAGTACGCCCCACTGAACACAGGCTCACAATCTAACAGCAATAACAACAACAAGATAAAAGAGACACCAGCAACCACCACAGGGAAAGATGCCAGGCTGGGATGAAAAGCAATGGTTGCTCTTCCCTTGCTACATATAAGAGAAGCTCCAAAAGGTGGCTCTTTGCCCTGTTAAACCATTTTTGCCCAAAGTTGCATAAATGCAACAGGGATCAAATGTGTACACCTGTGGGCTGGGCCAAAATGGGTTCACCCAGCAGGGGTTATACACACTGCTACTAGAACACAGTGGGCCTTTCTTCTGAGTAGACGTGCCTAGGATTGTGCTGAGACCCTGCTGGGGAACCATGGGAGAAGTCAGCTCAAAGAAGCAAGCCTGCAAAAATGACTTTCGTTGCACAGCAGGGCTTCATTTTCACTCTGCTTCAGTGCTAAGCACTGGAAAATATTTATGTTTATCTCCATTCAAATGAATTCATGTAGGCCAATGAGTGATAGGCAAGTTTCCAATCCTTGGGAGGAGTTGGTGCTCCTAAGCAGGTCCCAATGCATGATGAACAGGAAGTTTGCATTCACACTTCAGCCTTTGGGACTTCCTCACATCTGCAAAGTAACAAGAGAGTGTTAGAGCTACTGATTAATTAAAATCCATCTTCTCCACAGACTCCCTCCTCTTTAACCTGTTTCCTGTTAAGTCTGAGAGGTGCCATCTGATGACAGCGTTTCCATGTTCTTGTTGGCAGTCTTGGGAATGCTGCCCCCAGCAATGAGCTCTGTAAGCACATATTTTGGCCTCTAGCAAGCTTCAGAAAGTGAAAGATATTTGGGAGCTTTCCTTGGAGATGGAACAAATCAAAGATGGAAACCCATCCTCCAGTCTCTGACTGACTGGAGCAAACTCCATCTTGGTGACTTGGGCCGTTCATGGCTCCCCCCACAGGATGAGCACTGCATTCTGCAGATGGCCTAAAAAGCACATGTCTTCTATTAAGCTTATAGAGCCGTCGTGGACACAGATTTCTGTTCACAATAACCTCTTAAAGACTGACTGGCTCTATAATAATTAAAATCAAGAGTAGGGCTTTCCAGTGTGGTCCTGGCAGGCATTCCCTCAGGGCTGCTCCTCACACTAAACGTTTACCATGTTTATGCTAACGTTGCAATATATGAAGGCCACAATGGTGTGTTACACATGTGTACATTCCAGGGAAGTTATGGTTGTCTGAAGTTGCCCCACTAGTGGCTATGTGACTCCAAAACACACAAATATATGCATCCTGTAATGTGCAAAGTAGCCTAAGGCCTACATCGTTTATTTGTAGAGGTGTTTGAAAACGGTGTTATTTATTTTACTCAGAAGGAAGTCCATTGTGGTCAGAAACACTATGGGCACAATAGTCTGCTATTGTGACTAGAAGTACTTAGAAGTAAGTCCTATTTTGTTCAATGGACTTACTCTCAGGAAAGTGTGGTTAGGACTGCAGCCTTAGGGCACAATCGTAAGCAACTTTCCAGCACTGTCCAGTGGGGCATGGGCTGCATCCAGCAGCTGGAGGGAAGTCATGGAGGCCTCCTCAACATAAGGCAATGTTTGTTCCCTTACCTCAGAGTTGCATTGCCCTTATGTCAGTGCTGGAAAATTGGTTAGGACTGCGGCCTTAGGATGTAATCCTATCTTTCTCACTGGAAACAAACACCTCTTTTTATTTGTTTATATCCCATACTTTCTCTAAGGGGCTCAGGTGACATAGTTCTTCATCCCCTTAAGTTCTTCAGCCCCCTTCTCACTGCAAGGTTAAACGGAAATGATCTCTTTAGTGAAAGTAGCAACAACCCTGTGAAGTAAGTTAGGCTGAGACAGTGAATGGTCAATGTCACCTGGTGAGCATCATAACTGAGTGAACCTTTGAACCCAGGTGTACCCAGTCCTACGACACATTAACCACTATACCAGCAATCTCCAAAACATGGCCTACAGTGTGCCTGGGCATGGGAGTGGCAGAGACTTTCCATTCCATTTTGCAGCCACCATGTTTTACTGCCAATCTTAGAAACTCCTACCAGGCAGCCACCTTTAGGAGACTCTGTGCTGGGCAGTCCCAGGAGGCTCCGCACCCTGATTTCCATGTGGAAGTGGCTGCCTGGTATGAGTTTCTGAGAAGTTTAGAACCTCTTATGCAATCTCCGATACAGAAGTTTCCCATTCCATGCTGCAGCCCCCACATTTCGCTGCCGATCTCAGAAACTAGCACTGGGCAGGTGCTTCCAGCCAGGGGTAGATCTGGGGGTGCATACCCCCCCCCAACTGTCTTGCCAGCAGGGAAGGGAGCCCATTGGGATGGGAAGCAAAGTGGTGAAAGGGGAACATCCACTGGGCGGGGAGTCCGACGAGCTAAGTCGGAATGGGAGCCCAGGTCTATTGGGCAGGTAGATCTGGGTTCCAAGTTCAGGCAGAGGCCCAGGTCTACCCTCCCAGCAAACAGCTATGGAGGCCATTACGTTCAACCGGGAGCCTAGGTCTAGCTGCCTGCTTGACCTGGGCTCTGGAGTTAATGTAGTGCTCACGGCTCCCACCCCAAACACAAACACTGGATCCACCCCTGGTTCCAGCAGGCTCTGTGCCTCAATTTCCAGGTGGAAGTGGCTGCCCGGCGTGAGTTTCTGAGATCAGAACCTCGTATGCCGTCTTCTATACTATCTTCAGCATAGCAGTGGGGTTGCTCCAATTACAGCTCCATTCTCACTCAGGGCTATGCTCAGTTTGGTCCTCTCCATGGTACAATTGTTGTTTGCCCCTGGGGTAGTGCCAAATGGCATGGTTGCCCATGACTTATGAGTGAGGTCTGCAGCTGCAACGTGGAAAACTGTCTGTCTTTTTACACCATCCCCTTGTCATGTATTCAGCCACATGAAATGGATGTGCTCGTGCCACAGGGGCTAGATTAGGCGAAAACAGAAAAAGCCGCTTGTGCTGATACTGTGCCGATGAGGGCCAAATAAAACTTTGTACAAATAGCCTGGCGTTGGCCTGAAATTTATAGTGGGAATAAAACATATTTGTTTAGCTCATTGAAAAGAGCGAACGGTACTCTTGCTACTCTCCTGCCCTTATTGATTCGGAAATTAAGTTTCTCCCTCTAAATTGTTTTGGAAGATTTAAAGACGTCTTCTTGGTTTTCTTTTGGTCAGCCCTTTTTAATGATAATTACTGAAGCTCATTCCTCTCCGCTCCTCTCTTCTCCGTGGGCTGAAGGGATCTCTTAATGGAAGCACAGACCACATGGTAGGTCAGAGAGCACGGCAGCCAAAAGAGGCTTCCTCCTGCTGCCCTCGTCTTTTTATTCCATGGGGAGGCAACAGCCCTCTGCAAAACAATCCGCTGACTTTAAAATAATACATAATAACTATAAAATTACCAAATGTCAGGTAAACAAAAAGTTATTAAGGATGACCTTATTAGTTCTATCTGCAATTCACAGACCAAGGTAATTGTCAAGTCTCACTGTTATTAGGCTGAAATAATAGTTTAGGGACCATCAACATTAAAATTTCATTATGATGGGACAAAAAGGCTCATGTATAATCAATAGTAAGAATCCATTATTATTGACTTGGAATGAATGAAGCATGAACACATTTGCGCAGATATGAACAGTTAGCAATCTTTTGAATAATAAAGAATTAACACTACACAGATAGTACCATTCTGGGAATTGG
The DNA here is from genome assembly GCF_035046505.1 of Tiliqua scincoides. Classification (NCBI taxonomy): domain Eukaryota; kingdom Metazoa; phylum Chordata; class Lepidosauria; order Squamata; family Scincidae; genus Tiliqua; species Tiliqua scincoides. The sequence continues at coordinate 49,099,699 of NC_089821.1, forward strand.
CCTCCACTTTAAATTGGTACTTGTCTCGGTGGTCTAAAGCCTGATTCAGGTCCCTTGGTAGCCTCCATTAAGCTGTTTTTCGAAATACATAGTGCCGAGGAGTTTGTTGTATTCCTCTCGTCTGGGTTTACATAAAAGGTAACTGGGGGCTGGTTGAGTTTGCTCAGCTCTAGAATGTTCTGTAGGCCATCATATTATTTAATGCATACTTTGCCTTTCCTGCTTGGCAAATAACAAATGAAACAATAAAAATACAGGCAATGGCTAAAAGCAGGAACACACAATAAAACTCAATTTAAAGTCAGGAAAATCAATATACAATTAGCTAAAGTTAATCTAAGTCTAATACTGAATTAGCAGGAAACCATCCCACCAGAGCTGGCCCATCTATGAGGCCAACGGGCAGCCCAATCCTGAGCTGCCCAGAGCTTCCGGACCTGGCGGCTCCATGGAGGGCTGCCACTGGATCCTGCACCTCCCGCACTACTGCAGGAGGCTCCTCTGGAGAAGGGGACGTTCGTCTCCTTCCCCCGAGTAAGGGAAGCAGCCCTGCAATGGGGCTACTCATTTTAGCAGTGACCAATTTACCCTGCATGAGTAGCAGCAGCCCTGCACGAGTGCCTAGGATCCTGCGGAGCTTGGCTCCGTGGATCTGCCTCTCCCCCGCCCCCTGACACGCCTCCCCATGCCCCCGGCCATGCCTCCCCCCTCCCCGGAATGCCTCCCACACGCCCCCAGCCACGCCCCCGCCTCCTGTTCCGTAGCCCGGCGATCCAGTGGACCACGGAGTTGCGGAACCCGGGCTCCCGCCGGGCGCTAGCATGGTGCCAGCTGGCGCTGGGCTAGCTCCGGCGGGAGCCTGGTGGTAAGCCCCGCAAACATGCCCTACAACACGTTTGCGACTGAGGTCCGCAGCGCGGAGCCGTGCCACGGACCTCAGGATTGGGCTCTGAGGCAGGTGCCTCAAGCCATGGATTGGTGAAGATTCTCTGCCTGCACCCACACCTCCTCCTTCTTGTGCTCTGTGGATTAGAAATGTAAATTGAGATCAAGTGGTGGGTTATAGCTTCATGCTAGAGCTCACAACTTTCCTCTCATTCACAATTCCTTTTCTACTCTGTTCCTCCTCTTTCTTTTCAAATCCAGTGAATGGAGGAGTGGTGGTAGAGATGATAGCTTGTGCCAGGAATGGGAAAACCAAGCGTGGCTTGACTTTATTTGAATTGCTGGGTCACCGGCTCCCCGCAACTCGACTCAAAAAAAGAGTCACAACAGGGGCACTTTCTGAGTTACTGAGTCACCCTTTAGTGACTCTAGTTGAGTTCCCCCCCTTTAAAAAGTCTGCCACAGAAAAAACAGGGCTACTGCTGGAGGGGTGTGTGTGTCGGAGTTCTGTTTGAACACTCCCCTGATGTCCCTGCCCAACAGGGTGGGATGGGATGGGAGGGAGAGTTGGGAGAAAAGCGGTAAGAGGGAGGAGAGTCATGTGCAGCAGCTGTGAGGCTTACCAGGATGACCTGATCCTTTGCAGCCCTACTCAGAAGTAGTCCCACTTCAGCTGCTCATTCAATGAGAATTCCTCTTCCCTTTCCATGTGGTACAAAGCATGATTGCTATGAAGTCCTTCCCCTCATCCCTGCCCTGTCCCTGAGCTTCTCAAACCAATCATAAGGCAAGAACCCCCCTTGGCTCCTCCTCCTGCTCTCCCTCAGCCAATGAAAATATCAGAATGCCCATCCTTTGTCCAATGATCATTGATTCCTTCCCTCATATCAGAGTCGGGAAAAAAGAGCCCAGTCCCATCTTCCCCCATTCACTGCAAGAGGAAAGCAGTAATCCTTCCCTGCCTTGTGGCTGGAACTCCCTGCTCACCCAGTTGGAATGCTGGCCCCACGAGGTTTTTCACATGGTGAAAACAGTAAGCAAGCACACCCAGAGGCAGACTTGAGTCAACATGCGTGGGGATGAGTGCCGAGTCAGGGGATGGGGGACCTGACTCGAGTCTTTTTCAGAGTCTTCCACGCTCGTGACTCACAAGTCGCCAAGTCACCCAAAATAACACATTTTCGTGACTGGAGTCTGAGTCACTGACTCATGTTCCCAACCCTGGCTTGTGCACTATTGGATAAGGGTTGGCGGCATTTGTTGTGCCACCTCAGGTGCTAGAAAGTGTTGGGCAGGCCCCGCACTCCACTTGCTCTCCACAAACTCAGTCAAATAAAATTGTGTTAATATGTCACTGGAAGAAGATAAGAGAGCGAAATGATTAAATGTCTCTAGAAAGAGATTCCAAAGACTAAGTATCACCTAACTCATTTCCAATGTGTGTGGGATGCAAAGTAGTGCATTTGATGATAGCTGCAGTATACAGATGGGTTCATATGAGATAAGGTGCTGGTAGTTCACCCATTCTGGGCGTATACCATTTAGGACTTTCAAGGTAAGCACCCACACTTGTTTCAACAGGCATTTGAGCACAGGTATGAATGCTCAGAGCAGCAAGTCCCAGTGAACAACCACTCTCCGCAAAGTTCTCTGCTGATTGAAGGGCCATCCCATCCCCTCCCCTCCCCTTTAAAGAAAAGGAGAAGCAGGGAGGGGGTGCGGTCCTCAGAGCAGCGAGGAATTGCACCAAAAGTGGCAGCCACTCTCAGCATGGTTCCTAGTGTACCCGGGCGGGGAGTGAAAGGGTTGCTGCGCTGCCCCCCCCAAGTGCAGCACCCAGGGAATTTGCTCCCCTTGCATCCCAGAGGCAGGGCCTCTGAGAGGAATTTTGGCAGGGGGTACAAAGTTTCTTTTGGGCCCCTTCCCAAAGGGGGAAGGGTCAACAAGGAGGGAGGGCAGTGATGGGGGTCGATGAGTATAATAAATATAAATAAATAAAAGATGATAACAAAGCACATTTGATTTGAACGTATTTCTTTATGCTATAATGCAGATGAGAAAGAACAATACAGATAAGGAGACATAATTCACATTGAAACATCATTTTATATTAATATGCAGATATGATCATCCGAAGACATAACTATTATTAAGAAACATACAGTGCAATCCTATTCATGTCTACTCATAAGTAAGCCTCATTGTGTTCAGTAAGGCTTACTCCCAGGAACATGTGTATAGAATTGTAGCTTTGGTATTTACTTTGCAAAAAGAGCTTTCCTGGCCTTTTTCTTTGAAAACTTTTGAATCACAACATGGAAATTAATTGTTCTGGCAACGCTTGATTCGATACTTAGCCTGGCCAAATCCACAAGACGTCCCTGAGACAATGTAGATCTTAAATAATTCTTAATTAGCTTTAGTTTGCTAAATGACCACTCTGCAGAAGCTACTGTTGCTGGAATCGTTAACAATATTCTTAAACTAATACAAACATTTGGAAACAGGTAACCTAGTCTGTACTCTGTTCACAGGTTCAACAGATCTAATGGTTTTAATTGTGCAGTTCCAAAATTTGCTTTATGCACTGATGGGAAATGTTCCATTCATAACATACTTTTCTATTTCCTTTTGAGGTGGAAACTCAGTTGTGATATATCCAGTGTCAAGGCCTACATTATGATCACTCCTCTCTCCTTCCAAATTCACTTTCACATGCATCTGTATGTCTGTTTCTTTCTGTTTTTCATTTTTTGCATCCGCCTCTTTATCAAAACTCTGTGCAGAAGCACCCAAATCAATCTGGGGATAAGGCTTTCAACTTCTTCTTCTTGTTCCAATTCTACAGGTGAGCTCAATGGAGAACTCTGTGCATGTGAAGCTGCACCTAACCCAAACCGAAATAGTGTTTGTTGACCGCTTCTATGAGTTTCATCTCGTTCTTTTTGTCTTTTCTTTTCTGGGCTCCTGATTTATGAGAATAATACATTTTAGAGACAGACCAGACTGAAGAAAAGCCACAAAAATTTTTTTCAGAGATTGAAAATGTTGAGGAAATATTTAGGATGCCAGCAGGCCCGGTGGTGTCACTAGGGTTTGTGTCACCCGGTAGGGGAGGCCAGAGTGTCACCTGTCACCCCACTGCAGTGGGCTAGGCCACACTCTAGGTGGTGGGCGTGGTGATCTACCATCGCCCCGCCCCCACTGGTTTTTTGGCTGTACCTTTTGATGGAATAAAGATATTTCAACGTAGTTTGTTTCATCGCATTCTGCATGAAATTACACATTGAATGATATATAACATGATGGTATTATTCTTCCAAACTGATTTTAGTGATTTTGGTCACTAGTGGTGTCACCTCCCCCCAGGGTGCCAACTTAGTAACACCTTATTGGAGCAGTTCTCAAACTTTTAGCACTGGGACCCACTTCTTAGAATGACAATCTGTCCAGGACCCATCATAAAGCAAATTAAAATAAATAATTATAAATAAATTAAAGTAAAACAAATAAATAAGGGAAAGCCAGCCCTGTTCCACCAAGTGAATTTTCTCTGTAGCCTGCCTGCAATAACACCCCCCCCCCCCAAAAAAAAAAGAATCAGTAAGTTTTTCACCCCTACCCAGTACCCAGTTCAATTTAAGTTCTTATATTTCAAGCATATCACTATCAGGACCCACCTGGCTTTGCAAGTCTGAGAGAGAGGGAATATTTAGGATGCCAGCAGGCCACAAGAACAGATCTCAGCCCCTCTCTTACAGCTCAGAGCACAGGTCTCTCTCCTGTACTAGTGCCCAAGCCCAGTAGGTGGTGCTGCCTCTTTGCCTTCTGGGACTTGGAGTCCAGTTGGTCGGAGCTAGCGTCAGCATCCTGTCTCCCGTGCAGCAGTCTGCTGAGCTCTCAGGAGACTGTATCGCTCTGGGCCCCCTCCTCTAGCTCCCAGACCCCCTTTCAGACCCCGGGGCCTGGGTACAAATTACCCCCTTTATCCCCCTCTCCTAGGCCCTGCTTCTAGGTATGCCGCTGTGATAATGGCAAGCTCTTTCCCCAGGAAGGTCTGAAGCTGATGTGCCAACCAAAGCTGATAAAGAAGTGCTTTTGGCTATCTCAGATAAAAGCTAGATCCAGCAGCATATCCAACCTCTGAACCTGCTGGTTAAGAAGGAGTGCAACTCCATCCAGAATAGGCTGAATACCAATTCTAGAAATCACCATACTGCTCACTGTCAGTACTTCAATCTTGCCATTAGCTCTCACACAGACGAACTCCAAGCTCCTGTTCAGAATATCAACTGCTACATCTGGATTAAATGAAGGAGAAGCAGAGCTGGGTAGCATCATTTTAGACTTTGAAGCACTGGAAATCAATCCAGATGCTTTGTTAAGCCATTTCTGCCCAATGTTGCATATATGCAACAGGGATCAAATGTGTTCATCTGTGGGCTGGGCAGAAATGTGTTAAAATGGAAAGAAAAATAGATGTGAGATTAGCAGGGCTGAATCAAAGGTCTTCTACACCATGTGGCCACACTGCATGCTTCAAGAGCTGATCCCCAGGATCCATTGCATAGTTGCAGGTAGAGATGAGTGCATTTCTCTAGTGAGTTGCGAGCTGATGTGCTGAGGGTCAAACCCCATGTGCTCTGGGCCATGATGTGATGTTCCTGGCAGCACCACAATGCCTTATTGGGAGCCGCCCGAGGCCTCTTCTGGGTTGAGTGGGGCCAGAAACTCACTCCACTGGCCTCTTGGTGCCCCAGAATGCCCCACAGAAGTGACCAGAAGTGATTTCTGGTTTGCAGACACAACTTCTGGTCTGCTTCCACAAACTGGAAGTTGCTTCTGGTCACTTCTGCAGGGCATTCTGGGGCTCAAGGAGACCAATAGAGTGGGTTGCTGGCTTGGTGCGACCCAGAAGAGGCCTCCATATGTTCCCAATAAGGCATTGAGGTGCTACAAGGAGCAGCACATTGTGATCCACCACAGAGGATAAGGTGGGTCGTGGCGCTAAAACATTTGGGAACTGCTGCTCTAGTTCCATTACACTTTTGTTTTGTGGGTCTGCCCTGACCTGCATTCCACTTTTCCTGAATGCTTTTGGCCCTAAGTACACCCACTATGACAGCCTCTGATGAGGCAGAAGTCTAATTTTCAGATCTTCCTTGGTGGACTGGGGCATCCAACATCTACTGGTCTGTGATGGCAAAAGCAAAGTATTTTCTACTTATGAGGTGAACCAGAAGGTGATGGAGATAATTACAGACTGCCCAGAAAATGAGTCATTTGATTTCCCAATCTGAATTTTTGGAGTTTTATTTTTGGCTCCATGATGTAAGGGTTTGACATTTCCCCATTCTGGCTGAGGTAAGAAAGAAAGGAGATATTGTCATTTCAAATTGTATGAAAAAGAAAATGAAATAGGGGGCAATTTATTTTACTGTAACTCATGTCTGAAGCTGCAACGCTTCAAGTTTTAGAGTAAAAGAAGTAGTAGTAGTAGTAGTAGTAGTAGTAGTAGTAGTAGTAGTAACTTTATTGTCATTGTGCTATAGCACAACGAAATTTTTGCACCTTTGAGATACAAGCATAAATATATACAACAATTCCAACAATCACACTCTACACACTCACCCACACATTCTATACAACATGCATCATAATATAAAAACAGTATAACAGACCATAATGCCCAGGAGCATGGTAACAACTATATCGCCTTATTCAATGTAATTATGGCTATGAGATAAAAATTGTTCAGGAAACATGTGGTGCGTGCTCTAATAGTTCTGTATCGTCTACCCGAAGGCAACAGGTCAAAGAACTTATGAGCCGGATAGAAGGGGTCTCTTAGAATACTATGTGACTTCTGCAGACAGCGAGATGAATAGATGTCCTCCAAAGCTGGTAGATGAAGGTTGATGATGTGCTGCGCGATCTTAATAATTCTCTGCATAGCTTTTTTGTCCCCTGCAGAGCAATTTCTGTAGCACACCAAGATATCATAGGTTAGGACACTCTCATTCAGGACACATAAAAACATTTAAAAGGTTCGAAGGAGCACATGCCACAAATCAATGACTCAAGTTGTTCAGAGCAGTGCTAACAATGAATATAGCTAAGCATGTATAAATCTAGGAATAAGGAAACCTTTTCCTCATTCTGTCAAATCCCCTGCTGATTTATAAAACAGACAGACCAATTGCCAGGAAAAAAAAAAAATCATCAAAGCGTGCCCAGGAATTATACAGTCATTTAAAAATTGCAATGCCATTGTATTCCCAACACAGAGGATTCATCACAGATACAGCTTCATAATTATAATTGTTAAAACATAATTCCCCCAAACCAAATCTTATTTCTCTATTAGACTGAGTGGTCACTGGAAAAAGTCTTTCACAACTAAAAATGAAGAAGAAAAGAAATCCTATTTTTCTCCTACTGAGTTGCCTCAATCTTTTCCCTTTTAGGCCTAAAACTAATTTGAAGTAATCCCTCCCCCACATAAAGGGAGTGAGAGAGCGAGCATGACGTTTTCTGCTTAGAAGCTGCATTTACAAACCCAAGGCTTCCTGCATGATTTTTTCCCCCTACATTTCCAAATACGCTCATGTGTGTTTCTTCCTTTGGGGTTCTGCTTCCTGCTGAGCTGTTTGATCCATCTTGACTTCAGTATGAATGTCTGCTGACATTAGAATGGGAAAGCTCCTCTTGTACCATTACTTACCGCCCAATTCTATTGAGGTCCTGCGCCGGTGCATGCTGTCACAAAAGCGCCGTACTGCACTTTGTGACAGTGCAAGGCCCAGCCACACCAGTGGGAAGGCAGGAGCTGGTGGTTGTCAGGAGGCCCACTGGAGCAGGTAATTCCAATGTAGGGGTTGGGACGGCAGGGAGGCGGAGGGGTTGGCAGGGGCAGGGTGGAATTAGATGACAGTGGGGTAGGTGAATTGGGCCTGGGAGGGGGGCAGGATCGGTGGTGACGGTGCAGACTTTCTGGGCCTGATCCACCTACATAGATCACCGCTGGTCCAAGTTGACCCATTGCAGCTGCTGTGGCTTATTCTTGGGGAAGAGGACAAGTGCTCCCTTACCCCGAGAAGACTAGTAGCTGAAAACCCCCTGTGGGATGCAGTATAGACCGTGTCTGTATCACTGCATTGCTACATGGGGATTTAGGTAGGATTGGGTTGTAAGAACAGTATTATCTTAGAAAGAGACAGACATACCTGAGGTCTTTTCAGGGACACAAAATCTATTTCCCTTCTGTGTTTTGTGTAATCTATTTCAGAAACTTTCGGGCAAAAATAACAAAAGCACAGTGTGTGCGATAAAAAATGTGATGTTTTAAGTAAAGACATTTATGTTCCAATCACAACTGTTTCTTATAAGCGCGCGCGCACACACACACACACACACACACACATTATTGCTCATGCAGTATTTTAAGTGGGTATCCAGAAGATGGTGAGTTCCTTCCACGTATTCTTGTAATTTCTCTTCCTCCTAATGAGGAATGGTATTCTTTGTGTTTGACTTCTTGCATTCCACCATGGACCTAGAAGCAAGAATGAAAGAAAGGAAATACCCACTTGCCACCGCCTCTCAGTTGCGTGCCTGCCATGGAGCTCCCTGGGGCAAATGCCCCAGGCGCTGGCTGCTGGGACCCCGTGGAAGCCTCTCTGAGGCTCCTGGCAGGGGCGGAAACTGTGCTTCCGGTTTGCCGGAAGCACGGTTTATAGTGCCGGGGAACCTCACAGAGGCTTCCCTGGGATGGGAGGAGGTTGTGCGAGGCTCTGTGAGCCTCTGGTGAGTGGGGGGGGCAGATTTCTGCGTGGGGGCGGTGGGGATAGCCCGCGGGCAGGCACCATCACGGAGCTTTGCCCCAGGCACAGGCCTGTGGAGGTCTGCGACTGCCTCCTCTCCCTCCAATAGTTGGCAGCAGTGCTGGATGCCAAGGTAGAGAGGCAAGTCTCCCCCCCCCCCCATCCTCTTCTTGGTGTCCAGTGCAGCCACCTCATCCTCCTTCAATGACAAGTGGAGGGAATTCTGGCATTCCCTCTGTGCCATCAGAGGAAGTGGCAGTGGTGCTAGAAGATGCTCAGGGAGGGAGGGAGCATTACCCCTCACCTTAGAGGTAAGCCCCCCATTGATCCCCCCCTTTGGTATCCAGTGCCACTGCCGCATCCTCAAATATCCTCAGAAGCAATACTGGGCTCTTAGCATTCCTCCACTGGTCATTAAAGGAGGAGGCAGCATGGCAATGGCTACCAAGGGAGAGAGGTAGGCTGTCTCCTCTTATCTCATGCTTCAGTGCTAGAAGAAAACAGAGCTGGTTTGGCCTTGACGGAGGCAGCAGAGGGGAGTGGGGAGACTGTGCATGAGTGAGGGGTTCTCCCTGACAACTTGCTGCCTCCCCCACCTGAGAGAAGGTCCTCAACTTGTATTATGAACAGGCTGCCCGCGCGGGGGGGGGCATACTGGTTTATATGTGTTCAGGATTGCATCCTCTAGAATCCCTACCCATACGGCATATTCCATTGTTTCTTATGAGAGAAAATTATCGTTGAACCCATTTTTGCCTGGCCCACAGGTGTAGATATTTGGTTCCTGTGGTGTATATGCAATGTTGGGCAGAGATGGCTTCGGTCCAATGAAAGAGATGGAAGTACACATGGTTCCTATTAACCCCTATTTACATTATATCTTAAGGAGGAAATTTCCTTATTTCACTATAAGTCGAAACTTTCCTGTCCCTAATTCCAGAGCTGCTGCTGGAGGCAGCAGCGCCCAGGGAAGTTACATCACAATGTCTCTTCTGGGTTCTGCTTCCTAGAAGGAGGCACTGGCAGTGGTGGCGACCCCATGATCCAACCACCCACTGTTTCTTCTCCTTTAAAGACTCAGCGAGAGCCTCTGAAGGAGAAGGGGTGGTGGCCGGACTGTGGGACTGCCAAAAATGTGAGGCTGTGGTGGTGGTGGTGGCCCCACAATCCGGCCACCCCTGTTCTCAGTCTTTCAGTGATGCCTCTTCAAGTGGCACCCCGGGTACGTGCCCTACTTGCACATGCCTAGATATTCTTCTGCCTAACCCCAACTTATAAAACGAACCCCCGTCGGAAAACTCAAGCTCTTGAAAACAACATGCTCTCCCCAGCATTTAATGTTGTGTGTTCCAACCTTACATGCAGAAGAAATTCACAGTGTGATTTATTTTGAAACGTTTGCAAATAAATTGTGATGTTTCTGAGTGAAAGCAAGCCATTATATAAACTGTTATTCTATTAATGTTGTTTGTGTTATAATATTATAAAAATAAATTCTCTTGGGGAGGTATAGTAGATATTGAAACACTTCTTTGCAAAAGGAATTATATTGTGGAAGTATTGCAGAAAGTACTATATTCAATTCAATTTCAATTTCAACAACTTTAATGGCATAATAAAGTACTATATATATTAGATGTTGTTTAAATACACACACACACACACACACACACACACAGAGTGAGCACTAAATGCATTCAAATTCATTCAAAGAAAAATGAATACAGTCTGATTTGCTTCCAAGCAGTCTCTTTAACATGAGATTCTAACGCCCTGGTGTTGCCTTCATTCAGCTCAATACCCATGTCAGGCAGTCTCAACAGTTAAGGTCTGCCATTATCAGTGTTCTTCAAATGAATTTAAGGTGTGAGCCACTGAGAGATAAAAGTCTGCAATGTTTAAAATCCAATCTATTGGGCTTTATATGAGTGCAAAAAGCATCTTAAAAGTTTAAAGCAATTTTAGCACTTTCACAACTCAAAAATTCTAAGGGGTTGTACTTCTGTTTTCAGACACAAGCAATACTCTGGGGTGGGCCTTTGTATGGCAAAACATTCAGTTGTGACAGATGGCAGTCTATTGGTGCAGGGACTTCTGCTCAAACATCCTTTTGGAGCACTGGATTTTCCGAACGCTAAGGATGCCCTCTCTCTGTTGGCTGGTAGTCTGGCCTGAAGAACTCATAACAATCACAAGAGAAAATTCCTGATAAAAAGAATACGCAATAAATTTCCGGAGGAATAGTTTGGTCAAGGGGGAGCATGACCTACGTAGGATGGTTCAGTAGCAGAAGGGCAGCCACAGCCTTTCATGTGACACAGTCCAACAGCCTTTAAAGGGGCTCACCTTGCTTCCTGTTGACCCCATTTTGTAAGTACAGTGATGGCAGCTAATTGGGTGATTCTCCAGGTGCTCTCTTTTTAGCTTCCCACATGCCAGGCCATGCAAGTGAATAAAAGGCTGAATGGATATTAGATTAAACTCCTTGATCTGATTATTTTATTTATTTACTTAAAAGATTTGTGACCGGATCCTATGCTTCCTCATCCCTGCTGGTGCAGCCATGCTGAAAAGGTGGACACCGTATCCATTGGAGGAGGGGGAGGAGCTTTGGATTTAAATCCTCTTTCCCCGGCATAAGCTTCCTACCCTACAATGACTTTCCTCAGACCTGTGGCCACTCTCTAGCTGGTGCTAGTCACAGGAAAGAAAGGGGGCAGGGAGGCTGCGGCCAGAGGAGCTAGGATTCAGCAGGTGTCGTCGCCATCAATCCACTCCTTCCTGCAGCCTCCCCACCACTCCATTCCTCCCCTACCCAATTTTGCCCCTTCTTGCCCCATTCCACTTTCCCCCATCCCCCCTGCCTTCCCCACTGGCTTACCTGCTCTGGCAGGTGTCCAGTGGTCCGGCAATGCATATGGGAAGGCTCTGGCCTTCCCACCAGCACTCCAATAGTGCGCTTTGTGGCTGCTTTACAGCAGTTAGTACTGGCAGAACTCTAATTCTGCCTGCAAGACAGCTTTTTAGTGGAGTCAGTTCAACTGAAAGGCACAAAGTAACCAACATACCAAGCAACATATATCATCATGCATGTGTGAACTTGCCACTTCTAGTTCTGTAGTTCAATCTTTACCTTATCACCATGAAATCACTGTCCATATACTTCTATTTACAGTTTATAATACAAAATAGTATCTCCCAAGTTTTATTTCTTGACATTTTCTGCTGCTATTATTATTTTACAATATATGCACTAGGAAAAAAAATATGTGTGCTATGTATCCATAGGTGTAGAAATGCAAGTACCATTTGGGGCCTAATTTGGGTGCAAAGTTGCATGATTGCAGGTGGCAGTAGATAGGAGTATAATTATGTTAATTATACATGCTCCACAAATTGTAGTCCCTCTGTCTTGATAAATGACACTTGCCATTTGTTTTATTGTAGGTTTGCAATAGCAAGTCTATAGTTAGGCATTAGAAAGCTTTTTCGGCTCTCTGAGAAATGTCTGTTAGGTGTGAAAAACACTTTCAACTGAAACAGGCAAAGCTAGTTTAATAAGTTTTGAGCCATGCTTTCAACAACTTAAGAAAAGGGGAAATGAACTTTGTTCCACGCAATGCATTTTGTGGAAGCTTTGTGAATCTCAGGGCCACTGTAGACATGACACAGGAGGGATCCATGATTGGAATTTTTTGTTGTTCTTTCTTAGTTAGCCATCTACCTGGAAGACAGGCAGAGTATCTCACCATTCATGTATCACTAAAATCATTTTTAATCTATTTTGCAACAGAGACAAAGGGCACTGCATAACATCATTTATTATCATATGCAGAGAAAACATTACGGGGAACAGAAACAGGCTGGGCGTGATGTGCACAGGTTTTGCTGGGCAGTGACAATGAATTGTAATGGTCGGCAACATTTTCTTAGCTCAAGCAGGAGTCCGTTTGAACTTTCTTGGCAAGCATTCATAGAAATGCTTGGTTGTTTCCATCAGTATTCTCCTGTTGATGCACGCAAACTCATGGGTTGATAATATTGCCCTATAGTTCCCAGCAGCATTTGGAACTTAATCCCCAACCCCATCAAAACAAATACAGCAGGAAAGCAAGAAGGGCTGTAGATAAGGACAGGGTGGGGGGTGGCAGCTCTGTAAAATTTGCTAGAAACCATTGAGGGTGCAATTCTAACTGGTACACAGGCCGGCATAAGTCCCCTGGGAGGGTTGCAAATGTTCCGCAACACACATTTTGTTTTGAAGGAAGCTGTGTTGGCGCATGTAGATTCCTTGCCGCCACTTGTGTCAGCGCACCCACGCCAACACAAGTGGCAACGGTAGGCGTGGGGGTGTGTGGAGGAGGCGGAAGGGGGAGTTTCTGGGCGGAGGGAGGGCGGGTGATGGGCAGCAGGTGCATGCGGAGCTGGGGGTAGGGCTGGGACCTGGCAGTTATGCCAGCTCCCAACCCACGTCCCCGGGGAGATTGGAGCGTCTTCAAGCCGTTCTGCTCTCCTCAGACCTGCACCACCTCCAGAGGTGGCGCAGGTCCGAGCAGACCCTTTGGGGCGAGCAGCCCTTACCCAGGGGTAAGGGGAAGAGCTTCCCCTTGCCTCTGGCTGAGCCACTGCAGGCAATGAACCTGCATTGGATGCAGCACAAGCCTCCTGGCTTGCCTGCTCCAGCACAGGTTTGGATTGCGCCCTGAGTTGATTAACTGAGAGATTGCTTACAAATGAAAAGGCCACTTGTTGGATGATCTGGTTTCAACAAGAGTTCAAGAACTTCAGTGCTTGAACTGTACTGACAAAGCAGCTGGCTTTGTAGTTTGCAGAATTAACAACCATCAAGAGCTGAGATTTTAATTGAGAATAAGAATATATTAATAATAAAATTAAAACAAATTTAGAAAACAAGAACTTAAGCAAAACTTCCAAACCTGATCTTCCAGAAATGTATACAGTTTGAGCACCCCTTATCTGGAATTCTGAAACACAGAATATTCCAAAATATGGAACATTTTTGAGCACCAACATGACTTTTTTTTTTTTAAACAAAAACTTTTTTCCTAAAGAAACCTTGTTTCATGCACAAAATTATTTTAAAAATATTGTATAAAACTACATTCAGGCTATGTGTATAAGGGGTAAATGAATTTTGTGTTCATTTGGGCTCTGTCTCCAAGATCTCTCATTATGTATATGCAAGTATTTCAAATACAGAAAAATTAGATATACTAAATTGTACTGCATATGTGCACATGCAAAGAATACTTTTTGATGTGTCAAATGGCACTGGCGTTGCTAGGAGGGTACGGAGGGGGCTGCGGGCTGCACCAGGTGACATGCACGGGGGGAGGTGATGCAAACTAGTGACCAAAATTGCTAAAATCACAATTGCTAGGAATAATACCATCATGTTCTATACCATTCGATGCGTAATTTACAGCAGAGCGCAATGAAAAAAACTGGAGTGAAATATCTCCATTGTATCAAAAGTTATGGCCAAAAAACCGGAAAACAAAAATTCTACTGTCTTATGTAACAAAAATGTACATTTCCTTAGTTCAAAACGGACTGATTGTTCAAACAGCCAGTGAGATGTTATTATGATGTGCGATTTTCTATGACACAGCATGGAAACAATAAGGTGTTATGAAGGTGACACCCTGGGGGGTAAAACTGCTAGTGACCAAAATTGCTAAAATTGCAGTTTGTAGGAATAATATTATCATGTTATATACCATTCAATGCATAATTTACAGCCGAATGCAATGAAATGAACCATGTTTAAATGTCTGTGTTCTATCAAAAGGTATAGCCAAAAACCCAGCAGGGTGGGGTAATGTGACATCACTGTGCTCACCCCCCAGTTTCATTGCCACACCCACTGCATGGGAGGAGGTCCTTTATGGGGGTGATGTGCTGGCCTCAAGCATTGCGTGATATGAACCCTGGTGATGCCACTGCAGATGGCTTTGAAAATGTCTAGTGATAATACAGGAACAGTAAAGACTTGAATGACTTCAAGCTCCTCCTCCCCTTTTCTCCTAATATTCCTTTGGATGCTTTATTTCTATACTTACCATTTTGTTTCTCTGCTCTGGTTCCTTTCACTCTTTGCAGGGTAAGAGAAAGGCCTATCATCAGTAAGGCAATGACATGTCCGTGTCAATGACGTTTCCCTGACAGTGGAAAGCTCTTCAAGACAACAAGGCTTGACTCAGAACTTGGCTTTTGTCCCATCCAGTTGGTCACCTGAACCAGCTGTGTGTATTCAAAATGGCCTTATTTTGTGCCATTTCATTTATCAGCCATGGAAATACTTGTAACCAAATATCCAAATTCAGAATATGCTAAATTCAAAGAATGTGTGCCCCCCCTTTCCCCATCCCAGGCATCAAAATTATTCTTCCATCAAAACATAACAATTGTTATGAATGATATCATAATACTGTGAACTGCTTAAGAGCTTCCACTTTAAAACTGTAATGGGCCATGCAGGCAGAAGGGGGAAAAACGGCTAAAAGCATGAATTGAAGATAATCAATGTGAATAGACCTTACCCATTGTGCGGCTTGAATAGGATAAGCACACATTATCTGGCATAATTGGTTCATGTGATTTTCTAATTGAAGAGAAGAAGTAATTAGAGCCTAATTGAAGCAAAGTAACACAATGTCTGTCAGCATTTCTCCTGCTACCACACATTATATTATTACCTGTCTTCTTTTACATTGCTTGAACCCAAAAGAGAGAAAAAAAGAAAAAGAAAATAAATAAAAACCCAACCTGCGCAATGATGAGACATTGGATTTCTAATAGCCAGTGCAAAGATGCAGATAAAAGAGATGAAAAGGAAGGCAAACAAGATTGGGATTAACTATGTGAAACTGACGACCTTGTGAATGCTTCCCAATGCAGAATGTTCAGTTTGCGTAATTAAGAAATGAGTCACATGTTGTGGCACCCAATAAGGATTTAATAAGTTTAGGTCACTTAAGATGTTTTCTGAAAGCATCCCATTCTTCATTTGGCCCAGAGCTTCAGGCTCTCCTTTTAAACCCCTCTGTGATTGAATGATACATGCAATTATATGAACGTCACAGGGAAATGGTGGCCGTGTCAAAACGGGAAAGGAGATTTCCTGCCCTTTTCTCCTCTTCCATCTCCAGAAGAACTAGCTTTAGTCTGAGACAGAGAGTGCCAAGACTAAACACTGCCTTTAAATAAAATTTCAATGTCGGCATGGAACACATTTTTTAAGAAGAGAAGGCCTTTGGGTATATGCAGGAAGAATTTCCTTCCCTACTACAACCATGAACTCCCATACATCTGGAGCTAGCTCTGAAACCTTCCAGGACATAGAGTGTGATTTCTCAGGTTGCCAAGTCCTCTACTCCTTAAAAGAGGCTTGTACTTTTCATAATGGCTTGAGACCTTACAGCAAGGTGAGAGGAGCAGATGTGTAACTTGTCCGTCTGCTTTTTGCACTTCCAGCATAAGGTCTGAAAAGGAATCTGCACATTTTCCCCACCCAGCTGCAGTAAGATGTGTCAGCTCTGCCTGACTTCCAGTCTGCTTTGCCAAACCTTCAGGAAAGAATCCTCTTAGGGTAGTCATTGCATACAAACTAATGTAACAATTAAAACCCAAGAAACAATCCAACAAAATACAGATGACAATGAGGCAGCAGCACCGTCAGGCTAAAAAAGTCAAGCTAAAACAACTCAATTTATGTCTACTATGATCCAGGGAAATGGAATGGTCTTCATCTGCATCAAAACAACATAAGAGGAGACAGGCACCCTGTGAGCTCTTTCATTGGATACTGAAGAAGATATGCAAGTTCTTACTCTGGATGTCACATCAGAAATGGGAAAAGCAGGGCACATATGTGAATAACTTTCAAGTACCCACACCCCAACAATACCCTTTAGTCATTCTGAAACTGGTTGAGTCTGAGGTTGTAGATGGCATGGGGAAAGTGCCTGTGGGTTCAGCACTGCCCTCCTCAGTCAAATGCTCAAGCCAAGGATGGCAGGAGGAATGGCCATAGAGTATGTCAGTGCCAAGGTTTGTGGTTAGCCAGCACGTTCTTTCTGTCCCTTCCCCAGGTACAGTGCACCAGGATTGTAATATCTGAAGAGGTCTAAAGAATTTCTCATCATTTGTACCACTTTGCATGATTCACCTATTGGAGGTACCATCAGAAGTAATTAGTAATTATGCCGTCACCACTTACTTCCAGATTGGGAGGCCAGACTCAGTGCAACAAACACTAGTAAGAGGCTAAGGGTGGACAGGAGGGCTTTTTTGAGTGCACAGAAAGCACATACTGGAGCTCTGCTGAGCCAAGCTTTCTACTGCTGCTTCTTGCCTTGTACTGCTGGTTTTGCTGCCAGACAAAGGGGATATGAGGGTCCCATGCATACCACTGGACACCACCTCAAGTACCATCAATGGTACGAATACTACTGGTTGAGAACTGCTTAAAGAGTAATGCAATCTATTGGCAATAACTAGCTTCCTTTTACCATGATATTTAAAGAAACATTACTGTGAGTCCTACATATCTCTTGGACTCTACAGTACTGATTAACTGTACATGGTGAAATACTGCATAAGTAAGATTAGCCCAAGGAATTACAATATCAAACGGCAAGAAAATGGGAAAATGAGAATAGACAGTTAATGGTTAGAAAGGATATGAGCAAACAGTCATTTTTCAGTTTGTTTCTTGCTTTACCTTTAAAATAACAGGAATAATATCCTGCTGTATTGCGTATAAGTGCAGCTTGCTTCATGAAGATCAGGTAGACAGAACATATTGTAAAGAACAAAACTAACTTTCTTTTAATTCAGCAAATTTTGCAGAATGTCATGCCACAGTCCAAACAGGGTCAGGAAATGCAACTGTTAATAAAATGTTGTGGTATATAAAGAAAGCTACATGTTGATTCATAAATTATAGTATGGTTTATCTAGATGGTTTTAAAGTGACTTCCTTTCAGGCGATTTAATGATTCATTGTGGAATTTAGCTCAGTGGGACAGACATCCAAGGAATCTTCCTATCTTGAAACTGAAGCAGAATTTCACTGCTACCGAACATAATATGGGGTGTGTGTTGTGGTGGGGAAGAATCTAAAATGAAACTGGGGAAGGACTCCTTCATGTGTTTCCCGTATTTGTTTTTAAAATGCAGTTCTGGTAAATTAAATAGAAACAAAATATAGCCCAGTGGTTCAACGTGTGCTCCAAGTGCTTGTTTCAGGTTTTTCTTCATATAGGCTGGTGGCCTAATCTATTAATAAAATGCACAGGACCTCTTCATGCCTTTTAAAATATATTTTATTTTAGTTATGAGGCATCTGCTGCCTCATAACTTGAGGTTTGGAGCCAAAATGGGATAGTGTATTAGGGAAATGTTCCAGATTAAAGGCTATATTGTTTGCTCGATTACATGAAGCTTCTGAAATGACAGAGAATGGAACACAATGCGTACTGTGACAATAAAATAATGCCATGTTGTTTTCCTTAGCTGAATGCCCTGAAAGACATCCAAAATAGTCTGTTATCCAGGCATTTGCTTAAATGAGACAACTGTTTCCAGAGCTACACTGGCCTACTCAGTTTTTTCTACTCTTCTTGCAACAGCAACTGAACAGTTAGAACTCCCCCCGCCCCACAAGAGGACAGGATCATAGCCATAATTTTTCATTTTTTTAATGGCTGTGCATGTCTCCTCTCCAGAGCACCATCATCTACTCTGATGGAGGGTGAGAACAGGCCTGGGAAACGAAGAACTCAAGGTTATTGCTGGTAGGGCCTCAGGGCCCAATCCTACCCAATTTCCAGCCCTAGTGCAACCACAGTGCAACCCCGAGGTAAGGGAACAAATGTTCCCATACCTTGAGGGGGCCTCTGTGACTGCCTCCCCACCACAGGATGCATTGCATGCCCCACTAGCACAGCTGCACCAGCAATGGAAAATTGGATAGGATTGGGCCCTCAATCACCTATTTCAGTGGTTTCCAAACTGTGAGCTGTGGTTCCCCAGGGGGCAACGGAAGCCAGTCAGAGGAGCTGCAGAATCCTAGCAAAAACCCTGCTGCCCTATACAATGTAAAGGATTGTAGCCCTAATGCAGTGTTATTCAAACTGTGAGGCACAGCTCTTTAGGGAGGTGCCAGGAACTCAAAGGGGAGGTGCGGGATGTCCTCTCACAGTGATACAGTCACACCCCTGGGCAGAATACGAGCCCGTCTTCTGCCCGTTGTCTGTGCTTTTTTTTTTAAAGCAGAAGAAACGGGAGTTGAAAGCAGAAATGCCCCACCCTCTTCTCCCTCCACTCCGAGGCTGCTGCCTTCTGTGTTTGCTGCATGTTGTTTCCAAAGCTCTTTGACTCCAACCCCCATACGGCAAGTACTGAGCATGCTCATTTTGCAGTCATTGTCCTTGCTGACTGTCAGAAAGAAACCCTCCTTGATCCTTGTCTGGTTGGTTCCTAGTTCCCAGCCTGGGATTGCTTCTCATCAAAGTGAAATCTCTCTTTTCAACCCCCTCCCTCTTCCACTCCCCCCTTTGGATCTCCAAACCTTCCCGCTTTCCTCCCCCTCCCCAAATAAAACGCTTCCTATTTTACCAGTCACCAGGGCTCTTAAAGTTGTCTCCATGCAGTTGGCAAAGGGGGGAGGGGAGAGAGAAGCACACACTTTACTTGGCCAAGAGCAGAAAAAGGGTACTGTTTTTAAAGTGATTTATTAATCTTGTTTGACTGAAGAGGAGAGGCTGTATTTTTAAAGTGATGAATCTTGCTATTTGAAGGGAATACTTATCAGCCATTGATGAAGTGATTGCCAGCCCAATCCTATCCACACTTTCCTGGGAGTAAGCCCCATTGACTCTAATGGGACTTACTTCTGAGTAGACATGCATAGGCTTGAGCTGTGCATCTCCTATTATAGGAGACAAATCAGCTTCCTAACCAAACCCTTATCAGCTCTGATATATTTTCATGGTCTATTTTTGTTTTCCCCACCAGCTGCTGGAAAAATTTAATTTCATTAAATTAATAAAGGGTTCAATCCTATCCAAGGAGAATGGGAGCAATGACTAGTTGCATTGGGGTCCACAGGGGTGTGTGTGTGTGCAATGTTGGTCAGACTGGTTGTTCACAAAGTTCATTTGATAAAACAATTCTATTGGTATGCTTACAAAGTTTAAAAAAATGAGTCCTCCTGGACCAGACAAAATCTACCTACTCCAGCATCCTGTCTCCAACAGTGATCAGCAGCTGATCATTTATAAAGCACGTATATTGCTGTGTAAAAATAATATATTTTTAAGATCTGCATTTAATTAATGATATGATTAATATAATTAATATTAATACAGTTGATATATATTTAATATTATATTATAATAAATATAATATAATATTATATTTAATATAGTTAATATTTCTGGCCACTTCCTGTTTAATGATGTCACTTCCAGCCCTCAGGAACATGATGGGGAGTCATGGCCAACAGCCACGGGGGTCAAGGGAGCCACTGGCCGTGAGTACTACTGCCCTAATGGGTAGCTGTGACCAATGGCCCAATAGGTCAAAGGAGCCACCAGTCAAAAAAGTTTGGGAACCACTGCCCTATTTGAACACAGGGACAAGATATCATGGTACCATTAATGCTAAGAAAATGCCTGCCTTTTTTCATCTGGAAAAACCCTTAGAGAACCTCTGTGTAGATGCTACCAGAACCAAGCAACTTTCCTTAGCAGAAAAGAACCCTAGTAACAACCCCACGTTTGCGTTCTATGACTGCAGTTTTCAAATCCTTTACTCTGGAGTAAATCCTGTCAGTTGGGCTTGCCTACAATGGTTAAATTGGCACTAGGCAGCCTCAAATGCTGCTGTATGCAATGACATGGGTTTGTCATTGTGTGTTCACGACATTGTGCCATTATTAATTGAACAGATTGAATTCATCTTAATAGTTTGCCCCCCTCTTGGCTTTAGACAAAAGCTTCATTCTTTCCTTATGCTCAATTGCTCCCATAAATGGTTCATTAACACTTTCTTTTGGTGGATGTAGCAGCTGTTCCAGTTTCTTCACTCCTTTTTGGTATTATAGCTGAAATCTATTTCCTGGGTGTTAACCAATTCCCAATGCGGTGTCTCTTTTTTTCTCTAGAAATGCATTCACCCTGAACATGGCACAAAGCGAATGGGGAAGATGGGGAATAGGTTTTCAATAGCACTGGGCTCAAGAAAGCTGTAAACCCTTTCAGTGCCCTGTGTGTCCATTTATTCCTTTTTTAGTACATAGTTTTATAATTTACATTTATTTTCCTAGGCACATCAGATCAAAGGACAAGTGCAAATTACGGAATGAAGTATCTCAAGTTTTTGTTTTTTTAAATTACCCTCTATGACTCTGGAGTTGTGTGAAATGGGAGCATGACAATCTGGCTGCAGCAAACTTACCAACGCATAACACAAAATTCTATGAAGAACCACATCCTAAATATCAGGGACATGCAGTGCGGGGACAGCAGGGAGGAAAAACCACCCCATCGTGGTCCACTGAAAAGCACCGCAGCTGCCAGGCCTGCTTACCCCTGAAGAGGCTCTCCTTACACTCGAGAAAGCAGGTGTAAGACAAGCCTCCTTGGGTATAAGGAGAGCTTGCTCAGGTGTAAACAGGCAGGGCAGCTGCAGTGCTTTTCCACAGACGACAGGGCAGTTCTGCCGCACCTGCCACCCTCCCTGCTAAACATGCTGTGTGTTCTCTGCCTTTTAAATGTTTGAAACATTTAACATTGTTAACATTTAACATTGTTAACAGTTAACATTGGAGTCTGATATGCCTTCTATGCTTGTATGTCTGAATGAACTACCTATAAGAACAGGCTGGGACAGGAGGAGAGTATCCTGCCAGATATGGCAACCTTGTCTGAATGTTACATAGTTTTACCTCACCTATTCAGGAGATAGCATATTATGGTGGGAGAATTGCTATTCAGTTGTGTATTATGTGCACCATTAAGGCTTAATCAGGAGGGCCATAAAGAATCACGCTTCATATCAGCAATAGCGAGGGTTCATTCAGGGCTCAATGCTGTGATTATCCTCAAATGGAAACACATGTACCAGGTGGATACATGTGGTGACATTCTCCTCAATACACTTTTCCTAATAACTCACAGGAAACTTCCAGTGACATAACATAAGGGACTGGTGGGGAAAAAATTAACATAGGGCACAAGCCTAACCAGGTCTACTCAGAAGTAAGTCCTATTTTGTTCAATGGGGCTAACTCTCAGCAAAGTGTGGTTAGGATTGCAGCCTTAACTTATCTGCCTGTTTCTAGTTTTTTTAGGCCTAGGATGCTCTACTCCCGGGATGTCAAACTCGTTTCATACAGAGGGACAAAGGTTAGCATTCATGTTACCTGCTGAGGGCTGGAAGTGACATCATTAAGCAGAAAGTGACATCATTCAGCAGGGGATGGCCAGAAATAAGCAATTTTTTTCCACACAGAAACTCATTAGCTGCGAGTGACAGAAGAGAAAATGTGCTAATCTTGTTCATATTTTCAAGATGTGAGAGAGCCCTGTTACCAAACTGGGAGAGCCCAATTATAACACAGGCTGGCTACTTCTAGGGGCCATATATGTTTGACAACCCTGCTCTACACCCTTAAGAAAAAATAAACAGGTCCAACCATCCACTCACAAGTCTTCTGCTGCAAAACTGCCTGGTTTCCGACAATTGGTCTTTCTCCCACATGGTCTGTCTTGAAAGGCTATCCAGTTTTCCAGTGCTGGTACAGTTGTTCCAGTGGAGTGTGCACTGCATCCTGTGGTGGAGGGGCAGTCACTGGGGCCTTTTTAAGGCAGGAGGGTCACATCATTTCTCTGACATTGTGTCAGGGGCCGGAGGGTGGGGAAAGAATTAATTTACATTTAAAATTTGAATAAATTTACATAGGTTTACATAAATGATTATATTAAAGATGAACTTATATGAATGAATGAAGGTCTTGCAATAGCTCAAGGCCTATAAAAGGCCTTGCACAAAGCAAGGCCGGCCTTTCCTTTGCTGCCGCTACTGCATCACAGACATGAAACAGCAAGCAGTGGAGGGCGCCCTCGTCCCACAGCTCCCATGAGAGGTAAAACAGTCGCCCTCACACTGAGAACGGTTGCGTCGGGCCAATGAGGGCTCTAACAAATCTCCGGATGGCCAGAGGCTCATTGGAGACTGGGGGCTCCCTGAAGGCCACATTGAGAGTCCTTGAGGGCCGCAAGTGGCCCCAGGGCCAGAGTGTGGGCACCCCTGCTATAGCCCAATCCTATCCTCCACTATTAGCGCCAATGCAGCCGTGCCGTGGAGGTCTGCAGTGCATACTATGCGGGGGGAGAGGGGTTTCAGGAGCCCTGTGAGAAGTAAGGAAAATATTTTCCCCTTACATCTGTGTAGGCCCCCTGATGCCCTATGGATCTTCTTGGACTGTATTAGCAATATAGCTGGCATAAGTCTCAGGAGAGAAAGGGGGCAGGGTGGGTTGGAAAAGGGAGATAGAATTCAGTCTGTGCATTTGTCGTTAAGGTCCAAAATAGCTGACGTTGGTCTGAAGAGACCCACTGGTGACCAAGTGATCCACCTGGAGATAAGTAAAAAATATTTAGCCCCGCCCCCATTGCATACTTTGTTGGTGCCGCTACATGGTGTATGATGGCGGAGGAAGTGATTAGACCACTAACTGGCCATTAAATGTTCAAGCTTTGTAGGATTTATCCAAACATTGACCGTCACCAAATCTACAAGCTTCATAATAATACAAAGTTAGGAAAATCTACATCCCTGTAGTGCAGAGAAAGCCTAAATAATATTGAAAACACTAGGCTGGTTCTACTGCCACGTTGAGTGAAAGCACATTCTTCGTACACATCTTTTGCTGCCACATCAATTAACTACAAGGGATATCTTTACCTTCAGTAAAATAAGATCTTAGGCAGAACATTCATCTTGGTTAGAGACACTCTTCCCACCTTGGTAAGTTTTAATTTAGGTTATTGTTCTAGGCTCTCCTTAAACCGCCCGACACAATTACTTGTGATTTATTTTAACCAATTTATCTAGATTTTCTACTACCCGTAGGCTAAGATATTTCACCTTGGAAGATTTTCAAGGGATATGGTGCAGCATGGTCTAATTAGTTTTAACATTATCAGGCATGTTAATTCCATTTTAATAGCCATTTTGCCTTCTTTAAATTGATAGCCAGTAATTCATCCAGTTTTTTTACAAGTAAATATTACAGGCATGGCATAGATATTTCAGCTTGCACGAGCACCAAGACAATGTTGTCTTGCTGTGTTAGAATTGCCCAGTGACCAGGTAAGGAAATCTTGCCATGCAACATTTGCGAGCAGTGACATTTATGGAATTGTAAAGTGTGTGTAAATAACAGCCCCATCCTAATCCAATTTAACATTTTTACTTACCTGCAAGTAAGTCCTCAGGCCACCTATGGGTCTCCTTAGTTATCCACCACCTATTTTGGTGGCATATGTCTAAGGAGGGGAAAGGGACATGAAGGTTTGTGAAAGAGGAAAAAGAGGGGATTGCTGCTGAATCCACCTCCTCCTACCTTCTCCCTGCCCCTGGTTCCTCCCCCTAGAAATGCCCCTATTCCTCCCACTGCCTGTCCCCACTGCCAACTCACTGGCACTGATGGACAGTAGCCTCTCTGCATTCTGCTGGTGGACAGGAAGGATAGGATTGAGCTGTAAGTCCTAGATTTTTAACAACATACTTAAGGGATCCTTTAACAACATACGTACTTAAAGGATCCAAAGGATTCTTTAAGGGATCCTTTGTCCATACACAAAGTCATAATTTCGATCTCAGTTTAGCTATGAGTTAGCTGGATAACTTCAGATAGGAATAAGCTCTAGCATCTACAGTTTTTGCATCTACCCATCCAGATGGCAGCATCCCTTAGCCTCTGTCTGGTGCTTCTCTGTATAGTTTCTGGAAGTAAGCAAAGCAGGTACCTAGGAAAATGAGACCACTTTCTGTTTTCAGGTATATATGCACTGAGAACTGGTAAAGACAGTTGGGGATTAAATTTGAGAAGTAGTCCTATACATGTATCCATAGAGATTAGGCATGCACGTCCATCCCCATACAAAATCACCCTGTACATGATGTGGTCTATGCCCGGCCTCTCCCATTTGGCCATAATATTTGGCATTCATTTAAAAAGGAATCATGGTCTATCCTTAACTGATGTCATTATTGTCATTACCGTTTAGATCAATCAATCAAGCAATCAATCCCATAGCTCATCAATTGGATCACTGACATTTTCCCTTGATAAATATGTTCTGCTGGTGTTCAAGTAATATAGGTATTCAATACATTTTGCATAGCAAAGAGGGAAAAAGTTAAGAATAAAAAGAAATGTTTTACAAGTGAGTAAATCTATTGTGGGAATCAACAACAGAAAAGAGAACTATGAACGTAAGCAATAAAAGTAGGAGTGGTTGATAAAACTATATAGAGAACTGCCAATGTATTTATTTTCCTTTGTTCCATTACCCCAAGGGCACAATAGACTCAGGGCCCAATCCTATCCTTTCCCTGTGCCAATGCAGCTGAGTGCATTGTATACAGTGGGGGGTGGCTTTGGAGGGGAAAGGGGAATTATTTTCCCTTGTGTTGGCATCCTTCAGTCTTGGAAGACTATGGTATCGTGCTCTGAATGGTGGTTCTGGAACAGAGTGTCCTCTCCAGTGCGCGAAGCCTGGGTAAAGTAGATATGGAGGATAGGCTGTTACCCATGCAGCAAATCCCCCCTCTCCACGTCGCTGAAATGGTCCAATGGTCCAATGGAAAGGCAGAAGCCAATACGGTTGGTTCCAGCGGCGTCGCAGGAGTTGCCAGAATGTGACTGTGTTCAGCCATGAACTGCCTCAGGGACTCCGGCTCCGGATTTTGCCTCGAGGTTGACTCCTGAAGCCTTTTCCATAACTGGATGTAGCCACAAGGCAGTGGAGGTTTGGGATCAGAGTTTTCCTTCTCTCAGATGAGCTGCCTTCCCAGGCTGACGAGTCCCATCTACCCGGTGGGTATTTTCCCTTACCACTCTGTAAACCTCCTGCTCCACAATGGGTCTCCTCAGACCTGCACCAGCTCTGTAGCTGGCACAAGTCTGAGAAGAAGAAAGAGGTGGGTTGGCTGCAAAACAAGGGGATAGGATCTGGTGTGCACCATTGCTACCGGATCCACCCCCTCCTCCCTCTCTCCACCCAACCACTTTGGCACTAGTTAAGTATCAGAAGTTTTAGTTAAGAGTTGGCAACCATATAGGTAAGGTTGGCATATGAAATAGGAGAACACTGGCTGCTCTTGTTGCTGAATCTATGGAAAATGAAGTACAATTTTTTTTAAGTGACCAAAGGGAAGAAAATAATCTTGCAGCAGTTCCAGAATAGCAGCTATGCCAGTCTGCAGTGCAAAAAGACAAAAGGTGCTACAGCAAATCCAGAACAGTTCAAAAATACCTTCCACTTTTGAAAAAGTGATCTGACAACCCTAGGTCAGTTTCAGGCATGTCTTCCAGTTTCAAATGTGTTGTAGTCTCTCTTTTTCATTGATTTTCTATGAACTGGAGGAAGCAAATTTTAAAAGTCCAGATCCCACCTGGTGTCAATATTGATGCACACTGACATTCAGGTTCCAAAGGCAACACAACCCCTGGGAAATATGGTAGCTGAAAGGCTGCTCTATATATCTATATATAGTCCTCAAATATCTCTTCAATTTTTTTTCCTCACAAATAGCCTAACTTCACAAGCAGAATCCTAACCTTTGCTCCTCCCAGGGATTCGCTAGTCTTAAGATTCATAGCCCACTTATGGCTGCTTAGCACATATTCTTTTCAATATTATGAATGGGCCTAGGGTATATTTTGTGTATGAACTCACCATTATGTATTACATAATGTACTGGAAAGGAGAAAGTATGCATCTGCCAGAGCTGGCCAAGATCTCCTGGGGTATGAGGTGCCATGTCAAATGCTACACTTCCTTACCTGATGATATTCAGCTTCTGCTTCTCCCACTCCCTGGACTGAAAAAAAAAGAGGGAGATGGAGCAAAAGAGGACATGTGGAGGAGAGGAGAGGAGAGTAGTGGGCTAGAGTGGTAGATCTCCCTAGTGCTCCATCCTACTCATCCTTTTCCAGTCCAGACAATGGAGGAGAAAGAGGAGACAAGTGGGTGGACAGAGGTGAGTGCTTCCAACTGAACTTCTGCCTGAGGCAACTGCCTCATGGCCAAATCCTATACTTCCTATCTTATGCTGGCTCTGCAGCTGCTGTGCTTTATGGCAAACATTTGTGGCACTATGCAAGTAAGTACCATCAGTGGGAAGGCCTGCACTATCCCATTGGTGCCGAGATCTGTTCAATTTCATTGCCAATTGGATACACCATTGCTGAATTAGCCAATTAGATATGCCAATTGCTAGATACGGCATTGGGCTGTCAGTCAGCCTCCTGGATGGGTCATCCCTGGCATCTGCTTTAGTGCAATGCAGAAAACATATTCTTTAAACAAGTTTTTTTTTAAATCATGGTAGGATCAAGGCTACCATTCCAGCAGTATTTGAGTAATATGATTGAAACAAGAATAAAAATGAAATCTGAGCACAGCAAAAGAACCATGTCTATACTTGCATTCTGACAATCAATTTAGTATTGTGGGTACTTCTCAAAAGAAACGATCCAGTCTTACCAGTCTTACCAAGCATTTCTCAGGAGTACCAGAGCTTGTTCCAAAAGGAACTCTGGTGACCTGTTATCTCCACATCTTTATTTTTTTTCTTTTCTTACTGCATTTGGAAGGTCACATATTTTTGCTGGTCTAAAGAAATGCCTCATCTATTGATATGCTGTGTGGTCCATGTCAAATTTTCCTAACGCAGACCTTAAAGTAATTCATGCTACCATGCCAACTACTCTTCCCATATACAAACACTTCATTCCATAAGGTTTTTTGCTCTTAGGTGTACAACTTCTTATTTCCAACCCTTCTAGCAAACCGTAAATGGAAGAAACAGTGGCAAGAACTGTTGAGGATAGTCCCTATATCCATACTTTTGCATAAGCAAAAAAGCACAATTAATTTTTTTGCAGCCAATTGAGAGTCGAGGCCGACTCTTCCTACTTGTGTTCAACTAGATGCGTGTTCTCCCCTGGCTGCTTTCTTCTCAGTGCAAAAGTCCAAAAGCTTGGGGCCTGGGCGCACTATTTTGCATCTGACTTATCTTTATTGCTTGTAGCATTTTTTGCTGCTCCATGTTGTGGCACTGTAGGTGGAATCTGTTGGCCTCCCATCTGCTGCAGGCCACCACTGGGGCAGGATTCATTTATGTATGCAAAATTTGCTCTTGTAAAGTACTGTGTATGTTTTGCCATGGATCTGTAAAAATGATTTGTTCCATTCTGTCATTTTTTTCCCCCTTAGATGAGCAGCAGCCACACATGCTAATAAACTACTCTAGACAAAGTAAATCACTGGATACATCCTGGAAACTCCAGATGTGGACTTTTCAAACGTGTAAGTTTCACTTTTCATGTCTCTAAACATGACATTCCTTCTCACTTGGGCAAGTTTTTTTCTTGCTTGTGGCAACAATCGCCTGTTTGGCAGCATCACCATGGTTTCCATCTCTTTATTTGCTGATGATAATTCATTTTGCTAGCATTGAGGCTAAGAGTTGGTTCACACACATACATGTTCATTGCTCGTACAGTTAAAATACAAAATGTGATCTCAACAGAGCTGAACAAAGCTTCTCTCTCTCTCTCTCTCTCTCTCTCTCTCTCTCTCTCTCTCTCTCTCTCTCTCTCTCTCTCTCTCTCTCTCTCTCTCTCTCTCTTTGTGTGTGTGTGTGTTTTATGACAGAAAGACTGCAATCCTATACACGAGTGGTTCCCAAACTATGGGCCATAGCTCCCTGGGGAGCTGCAGAAACCAGCCCGGGGAGCCATGGAATCCTTGCAAAAACTTGCTGCCATATGCAATGTATAGCATTGTAGCCCCAATGAGAAGCCATGTCAATGGCCCAGGAGGTCAAGGGAGCTGCCAGTCAAAAAAGTTTGGGAACCATTGCTATGCATTGGTTGGGAGTAAGCTGAGCACAATGGGACTTACTTCTGGGTAGACATGCAGAGGCTTGTGCTGAGTGTAAGTTATTGTCCCCTCAATATCAAGAATACATTTTGTTTTTCAACTAGCCAAGTGGCCAACATGTATGTGAGAAGCTACACTTCGCCTTCATAACCGGCCTCTTTGCTCTGGGTAAGCCTTCCTAAGAAACTTTATAGTCTACATTTTCTTTCGCATAACAATTCTATTTCTGTATGCAGTTATTCTGAAAAAGTAATATTTGAGAAAGGTACATTGTCTTGTATATAAATGCACTTTTTCAAATATTACTGTTCAGAATAACTGAATGCAAAAATAGAATTTTCATCAGACATAAAAAGTTGGGGATGAAGTTTCTCAAGAAGATTGATCCAAGCAGAGAGGCTGGATGGAGCAAGTCGCTGCAGCTGCCACCAAATTGGGTTACCTCAGGCTCAAACAGCACATGATATTGAAGCTCAGTGACTGGAACTTCCAGTGTCACTTTCTTCTTCTTCTACAGGGCCCTGTAGGTGCAGGGAGAGCTGGTTTCAGGCCCATACCACAGATCCATTCCAAGATGCCTGTCCTGGTTCAATTATGTATCCTGGAAGGGAAAAGTTACTGGCACAAATTTTGCCCCTTCCATCATGAATAGCAGTTTTGGGGATGTGATCAAGTTTGAGGGTCCATCTGGGGGAAAGCAACATTTCCCAAATGGTGGGTCGTGACCCCATATGCATTTGGCCTGTAGTACTGCTAACCCTTATTGGGAGGCCCTGGAGGTTGCTTCTGGTTCACGTATATTGGCCTCCATAGGGCTCAGAATGGCCCACGGAAGTGATTGGATGCCATTTCCAGTTTTTGAACACAATGTCCAGTCACTTCTGCAGGCCATTCTGAGGCCCATGGAGGCTAATATAGTGGGTTGCAGACCTGGTGACCTAGGTGGCCTCCAGGGCCTCCCAATAAGGCATTGCGGAGCGATAGGCAACACTGCGTTGTGACCCACTGCGGAGGATGAGATGGGTCACGCTGCTGAAGTTTGGTAACTGCTGGGGAAAAGGATTGAACCACGCTCTGCCTCCTCTGCTCAGCCTCAATCCAAATACCCACCCAAGCTACTTTTAGAAGAAGTTTTTTCAGAAGCAGCAACACCTGTGTAAAGCGCCTTTGCTTTCACAGCCGCAACTGACTCTGAAGGCAAGGGGAAGGGGCGCTTTACATAGGGGTCACTGCTCGTGAAAAAACTTAGTGTTTTGCTCCCCTCTCCAGAAACGCCACTTGAGAAGAAAATTACTTTGAGAGATTCCCTCAGTTTGGCCCTGATTCAATGCAAGAACTCCTTTAAGTGACAGCACCCTCCTTGAGTAACACTGCAGAGCTTGTCCTAAAAGGTGCAATTGCGGTTGGCATATTATAGCATAAATTTATGCCACTGCTGGGTTGTTAATGTGTGCAGTGGAGAAAAATCAATAAAAAACATAACAAAAGATCAAACCGTTATTGTTTATGTTCCCTGATAAATTCCCACCTAATTTTCCTGCATCTTGTTAGAATTACTGACAAGTACATTATGGTGGAGGAATAATCTCAACAGAAATCAAAGGGTCAGCTTGTTTTTACTTTTAAAGCCTGGCTCCTTTGTGAATTGAGAGAAAATTAAATTGCTTGCATGTATGCTTGTGTTGATGGAGGCCAGGCTAAGAATGGATCCTAGAATTACTCTTCGAACCAGACATTTATCTGTAGAACAGACAATGGTGCTGGGGCGGGTGGGGGGGCACAATGTAGGAGTGTTATGTAGACAGTGACCATGACACAAGTCGCGTGAGACCAGGTCTATGGCCTTTCTGCTAAGTGTTGCAATTTGCATCTAGACATGCACTGGAACAACCATAGAGGGAGGCTCAGGACAACAGGAGCTTGGAGGAGGAGGTCCACCCATCAGCTCTCTGAAAAGCATAAATGGAAGGGAAAAGGCTATGGATTTACCTCAAGTATGGATCTGCCTGCAAATTTAAGGAGGCTGGAAAGTGCTTTCTCAAGCAGTCACACTCATTGGCTTCAATCATGCACACACATCATGCAGTGATCCAATTGATTAAACATAACTAAGGTTTATCTCAGCAAATTTCAGTGTTGAGCCAGCTTTATTGGAATTTGGCAAAGAGCTACAAGTGGAGGTAACAAGTCTTTTGTTTGGGGAGTTTATACTTGATTCAACAGTCTTGAGTTCATTTGTATGTACAGTGAGGCCAAAGGACTTCTAGACTTTGCACTTTTATGTCCGATGAATTCACCATAGAGGCATCACACTCTCTCCACCAACAGTGCTGAACATGGTGCTCCTTGGTGCTATAAACAAGTGAAGAAAGATGGTTACTATTGGGCTCTTTTGCTCACAATGTTCACCCCCGGAAATATTCCCTAACAGCACAAGTCATTGCAAGTCTACTCAGAAGTAAGCCCCACTGAGGTCAATGAGACCGGCAGCCTGATCCAGTGTAAATTCCTCCACGCTGATGTGGCAGGGCCAGTGCTGGATGTGCTGCAACTCGTGGGAGCATTTAGCAGGTGAGAGGTGTCCTCTGGCTGAGAGGACATATGCCCCCTTGCCCTAGGGAAAGTCCCAGCTATAGAGATGTTTATGACAAAAGGAAAAAAAATATACTTGTCTGTTTCTGCTTTACGAAAGTTGGCTCAGTAAATGAAATCATGTTACCTACTTTGTACCTCTTAAAAAGTGAAAGGCTGGTCTTCCAAAATGGTCATGGGAAATATTAGTTTTACACAGGTAATAAAGATGTTGACAATACTATCAAAATTGTGATGCCAGCAACTACTTAAAAGAAAAAAGGAGATGAGTTTGGGAGACCATGTAAGTGATGATCAAGAGAAATGCAACTGAACTGAGACTTTTATGGTGGGGGGGAAGAGCTGGAACCAAAACAAGGAAGATGCCGCATTAAAGAAAACAGCTGTGTCGCGTATTCACCAGGAAAAAGAATTTAAGAGGGTTTGTACGAAATCCTTTAAAGCAGTGGTTCTCACACTTTTAGCACTGGGACCCACTTTTTAGAATGAGAATCTGTCAGGACTCACTGGAAGTGATGTCATGACCGGAAGTGACATCATCAAGCAAGGATTTTTTTTTTTTTTTAACAATCCTAGGCTGTAATCCTACCCACACATACCCAGGAGTAAGTCCCATTGACTATCATTGTTAAAAGCATATACATGCTTGTTCAAAGTACAGATCTGTATCATTTCCCCAAATGCAGTCACATACCATGGCAGCATCAAATCTAATATATTAAAAATAAAATATTGAAATGAATGGGGACCCACTTGAAATTGACTCACGACCCACTTAGTGGGTCCCACTGCTTGGGATATTAACTGTAGTAAAAAGAGAACAAGGGGTGTATTGGTTGCAGCAGGGTTTGCTTTGCAAAAAGACAGTGGTGGACTTCCCCAGCCCTGCACCCTGGGGCAAAGGTCTGCAATGGTACCCTCCTGTGAGATGCCACCATCCCCATGCGCAAATCTGTCCCCCATTCACCTGGAGCAAAACAGAGCCTCACACAACTGCAGGACAAACCTGGAAAGCCTCCTGAGGCTTTCTTGCACTCTTAAATTGTGCTTCCCACAAACCGGGAGCCTCAGTAGCAGGTCTGCGAATGCAAAAGGATTTCATTCAGATCAAAAGGATTAGTCCTTAGCTGGATATCACCTAGAATATAAAGATATTGCAGCTAATCTATTCATTCGACATACATCCTTTATAACTACCCAGCTTTTCTCAGAGAATGTTGTCCATTGAAAACATTTCCTGCCCAAGCCCTATGAAAATGAATGGACGTTGTGCGTGAGTTCTGAGACAGTACTGCTCTCATTCATCTCAGTAGTGCTTGTTTAAGAGAAGTTCTTGGAAGAATGGGCTCAGAATGAATAGGCAACATCTAGGAATGATTCATGGTTTCAGTTTCACTAGAGTAGGAGCCCACTGCAGCTTGGAGAAATTGGCAATTGCATGATACAGTCTTTCTCGGGTTGTGCCTCTCTGTCTACAGGCAGAGAATTGCATGTTTGCATTTGAAAAAAGGCACAAATATGACTGTACTGCACATTAGACAGCCCTGTATACTAAAGCCCTGTTCACACAACAAACGTAACTTCTGGAGGGGAGAGAAGGATTGTGCCTAATGGTGTAGATCATTTAGGATGCAGATCGCATGTACTTGTTTATAGGATATGATAAATGTTTGGAGTCAAGGGTGAAGCCAGGGATGTGATCCTGCTCCTTCTGCGCATGTTGTTTACACACATGTTTGCCATGAGAACAGAGCTGAACTCAAGCTGATGACAGACAGCCAGTGTTCCGGTTGTGTCTTGATTGGCATGCAGAGTTGTCACTAATGGCCCTGCATTTCCTCCACTCTGTGTTTAAAGCAGCCACACTGGCACCCCTTCACATTATGAGCAAACCTTTCAATCAAACCGCCTATCAGCCAGCCCCTTTGAGCTGCCATCTGTTCCCTAAATGAAAGAATATGATGACATTCTTCAAACTAACACAAGACTGAAGCATTGTGGGTAATGTTATGCAAACTGACCCCATGCCACTAAGGCAGGTTTCTCAGCAGCATGGCCTCCTAGGGCTTTCCTAGTTTGGCTCTTAAAGATGAAGTGCACTGCCCATGAATATTTCACCCTTCCTTTTTGCCCCATGGGGCTGTGGCTTTGACAGAAGAGGGGACAAAACAAATCAAACAAATGATAAATTATGTGTTAAGTGCCACAATTCCTATTCTTAAAGGATGGTTTTGAAGATTTGTGTTGGTTTAGGAAAGTCAACACAAAGAGTTCAACAAATTCCAAAAAGAAGCATGAAGGCAGATTAAGGCTGCACTCCTATACACATTTTCCTGGGAGTAAGCTCCATTGAACACAGTCGGACTTACTGCTAAATGCAATCAATAGGCTTGTGCTGCAAGGTAACAATGCTAGATCTGTAAACTGAACAGCACACTGCTGATTTTGGTGCATGCACACATTAAGTGTTATCAACAGGCCTCACCTTCGGAAGATTTAGGCATATAGCTGGAACAGGACTTCTGGCAGTCTATTGCCAGCTTTTGGAAACTAGTGATGGAAACATCCAATGGAAACTAGTGATCAGAAAAATTTTCAGCAGCTCATTTCTGAGTATCAGTCTGCTTCTAAGATGCGCAAGAATCAGGATAAGTGATCCTCTCTGGTAAACCTAATTATGACCTGTGTGATCTTTTCATCATTAAATCTTTTCATGAAGATGCCTAGCCTTCTGCTTGACATTGCACTGAGTAGATCCGAGATTTATTTTTAAGCAGCTATTTCTGCCTCTGTTCCATAGCATTAGATCACTATCAAAGCTTCTGTGGTGAAGAAAGTTGCGAGGAAAGATGCCACCTTTGTATCCATCTCAGTAGCACTTTGTCCGTATTTGAACAGTTTTCAATAGCTAGTGGTATTCTTCTAATGAGTTTTCTGAAGATAAACTGAACTGTGGGAGCCCCAGTCACGTATACAAAGGACATCATTAATATGTTCGCTGCACAGAGAAAAATCTTCTCTTCAATATTATTTTCAGAAAAACTGATATCTCCTCAGGCTTCTTTAGTATGACCTAGCACTTTATTTCACCCACCTCTCATTTTTGCACAGATTCCTCCCCCCCATTATTTATGTCATTCATATCTTGTAAGGTCTTGGAAGAAAGTCATATCATGCTTCTGTTATTCAAGTCACAAAATTCCTGCTGAATGCCAAGATACTTGAATTTTATGTCCTTATCGTCTGTGACGGAAATGGTAGAGGGGACTTAGTGAAACTTGCAAGTCCCAACTCCTGACTTCCCCCAAATTGATTATTCCCAAATATAGGGTGGGCCAAAAATAGGTATATGGTATGATTCAGATTGTTGGTTGCAATTCTGTGAGATGTTGAGTAACCAAATTTCTCACCCACCAGACCTTCTTGATAAGATCATCTTGTACTGTGTACCTACTTATGGCCCAACCTGTATAGTAGTTTGGAACCCTCCACAGGACCCACAAATTATTTTGGGGGAATAAAACCACCTTGTAAAACCTGCCTCCCCCATCACATATTACATGATCCCATCCAATACACACAATCTAATAAGTCATGTAGAAATATAGATTTCTATATTCTGAAATCACACGATGGTTCACATCAGGCTTTCTCTCTCTCTCTCTCTCTCTCTCTCTCTCTCTCTCTCTCTCTCTCAGTGGCATACCAAGATTATTTGGCACCCAGGGTCCATATTTTATTTTATTTTATTTTATTTATTTATTTATTTAGTACACACACAGACATACAGACATATAACATACATTTAGGAGTGCTAAATACCATATACCATTACTAATTAATCATACTATATCCCCTAATCTACTTACTCATCTATTTCTACCTCTTATTGATTTATTCATTTATTTATATAATATACAATAAATGTTCCCCAATGCCCTATATACTATATTTTCTAAATATTCACTTTCTACCAAGCGTAAACTAACTTCAGTTGCTTATTAATATTAAAACAAAATAATCTGATTACCAAAATTATCACCTCAGCTATTTCAACTCCAATCTAATTCTCCAATCTAATTACATCTTTTTTCTTTGATAATAATAACCACATATAAAACAATTCTTCCACATGTTTACATTTCCAGCTATATTTTTTTAATACATTCTAATTCATATTTATCAATTTCATACATATTCTTTTTTTTTTTTTTCTTCAAATAAATTTGGACCATTGTTATTAGCTGAATAAATCCTCCAATTTTCTTTAACCCTCAGACTACCCCTCAGGGTTCTTTTTCTTTCTTACTTTCCATTTTTTCTCCTGCAATATCTTTAATAATTTATCTCTATAACAGAATCTGATAAATCCACACTTTCTTATATAGGGTGTGTTCATTCCTCCAGTTAACTGGGATATATTTTCTCCTTCTTGTTCCAACAAATTTTGTGATTTGTGCACTTCTGTTACTATGTTCATCTTATCTTTCTTGATCTCAATCAGCACCTCTTCTTCATCCTGTTGATCATCCTGTTGATTTTCCTCCTTGTCCACTTTTTCACTCCCTTGTTTATCTTCTGCTTGTTTCTTCACATCTTCCCATTGTTCCTTACAGACAGCTATGTGTTGGGAAAGAGTCTCCATACTGGCTTGAATCTGCGAGGACCAATTCAGCTGTTGTCGCTCCATAACAAGCAATCTCTCCGTATTAATCAAGATTTTCTGTATCCACATTTCTGGAACAGAGTCCATTTTGCAATTTCTCTCTAGTCCACTAGGTGTCCACAACATATTATTCTCCTCACTTCCACCATGTCATTACTACTCTGCCATCCACATTCCTTACATACCTCTTGCAGATAACACTCCAGTGCGGTTAACAGAGAGGAAAACAAAATGAAAGAAAACAGTCTCACCGTCTCTGGTACAGAGAAAACAAAGCTCTTTCAAATCTAATGAGAATTATATTTATATCCAATTAGTCCAAGAATAATTCTGGATTTTAGTTCACACCCAAGTTATAGTTGTAATTATAATCCACCACCAATTTATTCCACGACAGAGAAAAAGAGCACTTTCAACCTCCTTAAAAAGTCTCTCGTTAACGCCTCCAATATATCCAGGGCTTTTAGCCAAATCAGTCAATCAGAGCCGGGGACAATATTAACACTTGCTTATCTTAAATTTCCAGTTTAAACTTTACACTTCACACTTTTTTTTTTCTGCATATGGCATCTCAGCACAGAGCCAGCAGCTTGATTGCAGATCACTGCACCTCCCCCAATACTGTCACAAATGGTTAGATTCCTCTGAGAAGAAATCCCCCCTTCCCCGGTCGGGCTTTCAGTTTCCCAGATACCTGCACCGATGAAGATCTTTTTCTCTCCTAACAAAGGTCTTCAGGTCCACTTTAGACCTGCAGTATTTGGGGGAAAACAAACTGTCTCCCAGGAGCTCCTGGGGACATGTCTGTTCATCCACTGTTGGCTCCTCCTCCTTTTCAGGGTCCATATTTTTTGAAGGAATTCCATTGCACTCTTACAGCTTCAGTAATTAACATTTTTGCATTTTAATAATTGCACTTATAGACAGGGGTGTGTTTTAGGGTGACTTTTTTCTCAAAATGTTATGATTAAAATAGCAAATTATGGTGTTATATAATTCACTCACCAAAAGGGCCATGTTTTTATGCATTTTTAGCAACAAACAAAACCCCTACTTATAGAAGAACGATACAATCAAGAGGTCCTTGATATAATAACTTACAATGTTGATGGGGAGGGGAATCCAAATATATGCAATGGAAGAGTTTCTTCTGCTTTTCTGAATTACAGTATCCAATATGAGAAAAATTATCTTTGGAAAAATAACTCACAACGGATGCTGCAATTCTATACACATTTACCTGGGAGTAAGTACCATTGAACTTAGTGGGACTTACTTCTGAGTAGACACACATAGGCTTGAGCTCTGAGTCATGCTGGGTTTAACCTTCTGCGCTGAAGGCAAAGAAGATTGGGTACAAACAGATTGGGAATTAATTAGTGTAATTAACATTTAGTGATTGTAATGACTTTTAATCAATTCCTTATGCAAATATCTGTATTGATGTGTTAAACAAAGGCTGTTAGTTGTACTTAGATTTTTTTAAAAAACTTTTTTACTTTAATGAAATTCAAGGCATTCAGCTCTGTTAAAGTCCTGACAACATCTTTTTCAAGGTAAAAAGAAGCTCCTTTCATGACCTTATAAATTGAAATGGCTGCTGTGCCAACACCTAATTAAACTTTTTCCCCACTGGTAAAGCACTCCCTTTTAAAAAATGATAAGGGGCTTGATCTCAAAGTTGCTTGTACCTTTACAGTTTACGAAACAAGCTTTGAAAATATACAAAATCATGACTCCCATTTCACAGGTGGACATACACCTTTTAGATATAACCCCCCCCCCCCACAACTTAAACAGGGTTAATACACATTCCCTTTCCCCAGCTGTAATTCTGTGAGAAGGACCAGAGTTCTCAGCACCCTCACCAAACTAAAATTCCCAGGATTCTTTGGAAGAACCTACAACACCAAATGGATATAAAACAGATGTCACTTTGTAGTCTAGCTGTGCCTTACATAGCCATTGATTCATGTGCACAAAGGATCATTCTGTGGTGGCACCCAGTTTCTGGAACCCCATGCCCCAGTTGGTTAGGGTCATCCTTCTTGGTTTTCATTCCCTCTTCAGCTGAAAACTTTCTCTTTTATTTCCCATCAAGCCTTTGTAGTGCAAATGTCTACTCTGAATTGTATTTCTGATTCTGCTGTTGGTTTAGGTTCTGTTGTTTTACCCTGTTCTGTTGGATTGTTATTGCTGACTGCTTCCTTTGGAGCCTTTCTGTAACATAGCACACAGGGTTGAGAACTCTAGTCAGTGACTCAGACTCAGGTCGCAAAAATGCATGATTTCTGCTGACTTGGTGACTCATGAGTCGTGTGTGTGGAAGACTCTGAAAATGTCAGGGCCCCTCTGACTCAAGACTTGCCCCCACATGTGCTGACTCGTCTGCCTGTGTCTGGGGGTACCTGCTTACTGTTTTGCAGCATGAGAAACCTCCTGGGGCCAGCATTCTGATCAGGCAAGCAGCAGGGAGGTCCAGTTGGGAGGCAGGAAAGGGATAATATGAGCAGGAGGTTGGAGTCGGGACTGGCTTCTCTTTTCCCATCTCTGATAGGAAGGAAGGAACGGACAATCTTTGCACAAAGGATGGGAGGATTTGTAGTTTCATTACTGATGGAGGGCAGGAGGAGGAGCCAAGGGGGTTCTTGCCTTATGGTTGGCTTGTGAAGCCCAGCCATTTGGCTTGGGTATGCCTGAGGAGAGAAAAGGGGAAAGATGATCTGGGCAAGAGGGAATAAGATCTACCACATGGCAGGGGACAGGTGGATAAGCCTGGGAGGGGGAGGGATCAGCGTAGCTGGCGCCACCAAAATCCTAACCCATCTCCCAGACTCAATCCCGTGGCATGGGTCAACACAGACTTGTGACAGCTATTTAGTTGTCACAGGTCTGAGCAACCCCCCCCCCACGCCACTGTGGAGGTTTACCTCCAGGTAAGGGAATGATGGATGTGCTAGTGCCAGTGGAAAGTCAGTGCTTCATCACTTGGCAGTCACCCGAACCATGGGGTGGCAAAGAGGTAGGTGGGGGCATGGGGGAAGGTGGGGGAGGAGGCATTCTAGGGTGGGAGAGGACAGGGAGGAGGTGTGCCAGGGGCTGGGAGTTGGGCAGGAGTTGGGCCATGCAGCCTGACATGGAACTCTGATTCTGTGGGAGCTCCAGAGCTGCTGCAGAATCAAGTAGTCCCATTGCAGGGCTACTTTCCTTACCTGGAACAAGGGGACAAATGTCCCCTTCCCCTGAGGAGCCGGTGGCGACTGCCTGGTTGTGCACAGGATGTGATGGCAGCCATTTTCGTCGCCATGGCAGCCCCGCGCTCCAGGCAGCTCATGATTGGGCTGTAAACCCACACCAAACCCTACACTGTAAAATATCCAACCAGAGAATATAAATTCCGCGGATCTACTAATGCAGGACAGCAAGTTCTGTAAGAGCCAGAAACCTCAAAACAAACTCCTCCTCTGATACAGGTAATTCTGTCCAAGGTGAATTAATATTACTTGAGGAAGGGGGCAACTCTGAGTATAAATCCTCAAACTAGCAGCAACAGCTGGCTCCATAGTTTCTGAACAATCCAGTTGACTTTGGCCATATGACCCAACCTGAGGGCCAGAGCTGGTGGAGCTTGCTGTCTAGTGTGTTCCTCCAAATAATGGAGAGTCGACAAGCACCCTCACTGGTAATATTCAGCAAAAACCTGTCAAAGAAAAACAGAAACAGCCTCAACAGGCGCAATCAAATTCACAATAGCCCCATTCACCAGATTATAGAAGTACAATTTAGAAACCCCATTGACCCAAATTTATCCCTCATGGTAGTGCATTCGTGTTAGTGGACTAGTTATGCCTGAGTCAGATTAGTTGGATGTGATGGGCCAAAAGGAAATGAGATATCTTACCAAGAAAATATAGAGCTGGGGGTGGGTGGGTCGTCAAGCAGGTTAAAAAGGACAAATATTCTGTAAAATGTTATAAAATGTCAAACAGCAAAAGGGAGCATTTTTCATATTTTTTTTCTAGCAGGTTGAATTTTTATTTAACAATATTAGTTTCTGAAGAAAGTGGTTAGTCCTGGGTCAAAGCTGGTATAGGAAGAGGAAACCTTTCATAAAGAATTGCCAACAAATGGGATTTAACACTCAAGAGGCTCGGATGGCCTATTAATTCTGGTTCTGGCTTCCTTCCAAAACAACTGTGCTTCTCTTCTAATTCATGGCTAATTTCTATCAGAAGTACCAAGAGACCATTTCTTTTTTAGACAGGAAGCATCCACATTGCTTAAGTGGATTCATGCGAGGGGCTTTAGCAAGCAGACATTGATTGGCTGGTCTCAGGGGCCTTGCAAAGGCCTGATGGGTAGCAGTTTGACATAGGCAGTAAATGAAATACGACCTCCTGTAAACAGGCCTGAGCTTTTGGGCCTTTGCGGAATCTGGGAGTTAAGGACCTT